>NC_141017.1:23138529-23446029 GCF_052327205.1 Somniosus microcephalus | reverse complement strand
CAGCACCCCGCAGTAGGAGGCCAGAGAGGGCAGGTGCCGGCAGGTGGCCCACAAAAAATGGCCGCTCGGCACATGCCCTTTAATTATCGCCGCCCCGGCCCCAAACACGGCACCCTGACCCTGTCGGACACAGCGTCCGGCAGTAGGTCAGGGGGCACGAGCCAAGTTTGCGGCCGGGGCACGAGCGTGGCGCTACGCATGCTGATGAAACATATAAGATTCTGAGGGTGCTTGACAGGGTAGATGCAGGGAGGATGTTTCCCCTCATGGTGGAAATCTAGAACTCGGGGGCATAGTTTCAGAATAAGGGGACACCCAGTTAAAACGGAGATGAGGAGGAATTTCTTCTCTCTGAGTGTCGTGAATCTTTGGAATTCTCTTCCCCAGAGAGCTGTGGAGACGGAGTCATTGAATATATCCAAGGCGGAGATAGACAGATTTTTGAAAAATAGGGGAATCAAGGGGAGCGGGCAGGAAAGTGGAGTTGAGGCCAAGATCAGATCAGCCATGGTCTTATTGAATGGCGGAGCCGAATTCGAGGGGCCGAATGGCCAACTCCTATTCCTATTTCCTATGCTCTTATGTAATATATCTGGTCCTCGAGAGTGCTATATGTATTATGACATGAATCTTGCCATTCATGTGGAAATGACTTATGTAATAATACTGGGCGGCCTGCGGGTGGCGCTGTCCAGGGAGAGTATAAATACTCGGGCACGGGCCCAGCTTGCTCAGGACATTCTTTAACAGGAACTAGTGAAGGACACAACTAGATCTCCATGTTGAAAAACAGTTGATTAAAGCCTTGTTTAATACTCAGACCAAGTGCCTAGTAGTTTTCTTACGTCATATTACTTTGCAGATCTTTGCTCTCTGCTAATCTGTTGTGGGCCATGGTTTGGTAGATAGAATTACACAGAACGTACAGCACAGGAACAGGCCATTCGGCCAAATAGGTCTATGCCGCTGTTTGTGCTCCACACGAGCCTCCTCCCACCCCACCCTTCTTCATCTCACCCCATCAGCATATCCTTCTATTCCTTTCTCCCTCATGTACTTATCCAGCTTCCCCCTAAATGCATCTATGCCCGTTGCCTCAACCACTCCCTGTGGTAGCGAGTTCCACATTCTCACCGCTCTCCGCAGCAGTAATCATCCCGGCCGCAGGGTGCATTCAACGGTCGATGGTTTCTCTAATGTCCAAACTCACCGACAGCGTTGAATGTTCACTGAAGTCGTCACTGATCCGCGGCGGAACATTTTCTTACCCTCCCAGACCACTGTCTTATTCCGTGCCTCGATGGTCTGCTCCTGTAATCGTTGTGTTCAAATCCCTCCACGGCCTCAGTCCCCCCCACCCCCCTCCCTATCTCTCCAACCTCCTCCAGCCCTGTAACCCTCCAAGAACTCTGCGTTGCTCCAGCTCTGGCCTCTTGCACATCCCCCACTCCCTTCACCCCACCATCGGCGGCCGTGCCTTCAGCCGTCCACGCCCGAAGTTCTGGAATTCCCTCCCTAAACCGCTCCGCCTTTCCACTTCTCCTCCTTAAAACCTACCTCTTTGGCCAAGCTTTTGGTCACCTGTCCTAATGTCTCCTTCTTTGGCTCGATCTCAATTTTTGTCTGATAAATGCTCCTGGGATGCAATCCTAGGTTAATGGTGCAATATAAATGCAAGTTGTTGTTGTTGTTAGGCAGTAACTTGCCTGATAGGGCGAGTGGATAAAGATCCCACCCAGTATAGTGCTGAGCCACACAGGCCAGAGATCTCACTTTCTATCCCTGCTAATCTCAGTCGGTGCGGCAGTACCACTGCTACAATTCAACTTGTGCACCTCTGAGAAAAAAAGACTTGCATTTCTATAGCGCCTAACACGACGTCACAACGCGCTTTACAGCCAATGAAGTACTTTTGAAGTGTATTTATTCACTGTCGTAATGTAGGCAGCCAATTTGCACACAGCAAGCTCCCACAAACAGCAATGTGACAATGACCAGATCATCTGTTTGTATTATGTTGACTGAGGGATAAATATTGGCCCGGGCACTGGGGATAACTCCCCCTGCTCTACGTCGAAATAGTGCCGTGGGATCTTTTACGTCCACCTGAGAGAGCAGACAAGGCCTCGGTTTAACGTCTCATTCGAAAGACGGGACCTCTGACAGTGCGGCACTCCCTCAGCACTGCCCTGGAGTGTCAGCCTAGCTTTATGTGCTCGAGTACCTGGAGTGGATTGAACCCACAACCTTCTGACTCAGAGGCCAGAGAGTGCTACTTACTGAGATACAGCTGAACAACGGAGGGGGGCAGGGGGTGTGAAATTGGCCAGGCTTCCCACTCCTGATTGGAGTCCAGTGACTTCCAAGGTAAAGTGTGCCTGTGTTGACATCAGGTGAGGAAAGGACTGAGCTCGGCTGTGAAGCCAGCGCTCGGAATCTGGGCTCACATGAGAGCTGCTGGTGCCTGGATTCAATAAACCCAGCAAGACGCAGTGTAATGATCAGTAACATGTCATTCTAGAATGGTACACTAGGTGGAGCTGTGTGTATATAAGAGTAGGCTACCCACGATGCACTAGGCTACCCACAAGGCAGTAGTCAAGATGGATGCTGCACATAAGAACATAAGAACATAAGAAATAGGAGCAGGAGTAGGCCAATCGGCCCCTCGAGCCTGCTCCGCCATTCAATACGATCATGGCTGATCTGATCCTAACCGCCAATCTACTATCACAGAACCATCTCCTGAATCTAACAGAATTAGACACACAAAATAGGAGCAGGATCAGGCTACACGGCCCCTGGGCCCGCTCCGCTACCCACAGGGCCATGACCGATCCGAACCTAGACTCATGTCCAAATTCCTGCCCGCTCCCCGTAACCCTTAATTCCCTTTACTTCTAAGAAACTGTCTATTTCTGTTTTAAATTTATGTAATGATGTAGCTTCTACAGCTTTTTGGGGCAGCATATTCCATGGACCTACCACCCTCTGAGTGAAGTAGTTCCTCCTCCTCTCAGTTTTGAAAGAGCAGCCCCTTATTCTAAGACTATGCCCCCTAGTTCTAGTTTCACCCATCATCGGGAACATTCTCCCCGCATCCACCCGATCCAACCCCTTCACAATCTTATATGTTTCAATAAGATCGCCTCTCATTCTTCTGAACTCCAATGAGTAGAGTCCCAATCTACTCAACCTCTCCTCATATGTCCATCCCCTCATCCCCGGGATTAACCGAGTGAACCTTCTTTGTACTGACTCGAGAGCAAGTATGTCTTTTCTTAAGTATGGACACCAAAACTGTATGCAGTATTCCAGGTGCGGTCTCACCAATACCTTGTACAACTGAAGCAATACCTCCCTATTTTTATATTCTATCCCCCTAGCAATGAAAGTCAACATTCCATTGGCCTTCTTAATCACTTGCTGCACCTGCATACTAACCTTTTGAGTTTCGTGCACCAGGACCCCCAGATCCCTTTGTACTTCAGTACTTTCCAGCTTCTTGCCATTAAGATAATAACTTGCTCTACGATTTTTCCTGCCAAAGTGCATAACCTCACACTTTCCAGTATTGTATTCCATCTGCCAAATCTCTGCCCACTTACTTAGCCTGTCTATGTCCCCTTGCAGGTTTTTTATGTCCTCCTCACTCACTACTTTCCCCCCCATCTTAGTATCATCTGCAAACTTTGATATGTTACACTCGGTCCCCTCCTCCAAATCGTTAATATAGATTGTAAAGAGTTGGGGACCCAGCACCGACCCCTGCGGAACACCACTAGTTACTGATTGCCAGTCTGAGAATGAACCATTTATCCCAACTCTCTGCCTTCTGTTAGATAGCCAATCCTCTATCCATGCCAGAATATTACCCCAAATCCCGTGATTTTTTATCTTAAGCAATAATCTTTTGTGTGGCACCTTGTCAAATGCCTTTTGGAAGTCTAAATACACTACGTCCACTGGTTCCCCTTTATCCACCCTATACGTTACTTCCTCAAAGAACTCCAGCAAATTTGTCAAACATGACTTCCCCTTCATAAAACCATGCTGACTTTGTCCTATTAAATTCTGATTATCTAAATGTCCTGTTACTGTCTCCTTAATAATGGACTCCAAAATTTTACCTACCACAGATGTTAGGCTAACCGGTCTATAATTTCCAGCCTTCTGTCTACTGCCCTTTTTAAATAAGGGTGTTACATTAGCAGTTTTCCAGTCTGCCGGGACCTTTGCCGAGTCCAGGGAGTTTTGGAAAATTATTACCAATGCATCCACAATCCCTACCGCCACTTCCCTCAAGACCCTAGGATGTAAGCCATCCGGTCCAGGTGATTTATCCGCCTTGAGTCCCATTATTTTACCGAGTACCACTTCCTTAGTGATTTTGATTGTGTTTAGGTCCTCCCCCCCACAGCCCCCTGTTTGTCCAGTGTTGGGATATTCTTAGTGTCCTCTACTGTAAAGACTGATACAAAATATTCATTCAGTGTGTTTGCCATCTCCATATTTCCCACCATTAATTTCCCAGTCTCATCCTCTAAGGGACCAACATTTACTTTAGCCACCCTTTTTCTTTTTATATAATTATAAAAACTCTTACTATCTGTTTTTATATTTTTTGCTAATTTACTTTCATAATCTATCTTCCCTTTCTTAATTAATCTTTTTGTTATTTTTTGCTGTCTTTTAAAGTTTTCCCAATCCTCTATCCTCCCACTAGATTTGGCTACCTTATATGCCCTTGTTTTTAGTCGAATACTATCCTTAATTTCTCTACTTAGCCACGGATGGCTGTCTTTTCTTTTACACCCTTTTCTTCTCAGTGGAATATATTTTTTTTGGAAGTTGTAAAATAACTCCTTAAATGTACACCACTGATCATGTATCGTCTTACCCATTAATCTATTTTCCCAATCCACTCTACTCAATTCCGCTCTCATACCTTCATAGTCTCCTTTATTCAAGCTTAGCACGCTTGTTTGAGATCCAACCTTCTCACCCTCTAATTGAATATGGAATTCAACCATGTTATGGTCACTCATTCCAAGGGGATCCTTTACTAGGACATTTTTAATTAATCCTGTCTCGTTACACAGGACCAGATCTAAGGTTGCTTGCCCCCTGGTCGGTTCAGTTACATACTGCTCAAGAAACCCATCCCTAATACACTCAATGAACTCATCCTCAAGGCAGCCCTGCCCAATTTGATTTGTCCAATTAATATGATAGTTAAAATCCCCCATAATTATAGATGTTCCCTTATTACAAGCCTCAACTATTTCCTGATTGATACTCCGTCCAACAGAGTTGCCACTGTTCGGAGGCCTATAGACTACGCCCACTAGTGTTTTTTTCCCCTTATTATTCCTTATCTCCACCCAAACTGTTTCATTATCCTGATCTTTTGACCCAATATCATTTCTCTGTATTACAGTGATTCCTTCCTTTATTAACATAGCCACCCCACCTCCCCTTCCTTCCTGCCTGTCCTTCCTGATCGTTAAATAACCTGGTATGTTTAATTCCCAGGCATTGTCACCCTGTAGCCATGTTTCTGTAATGGCCACAAGATCATACCCATATGTAGTTATTTGTGCCATTAACTCGTCTATTTTGTTACGAATGCTACGTGCATTCAGATAGAGAACTTTCAAATATGTTTTGTGACACTTAGTTCCTGCTTTTGCCCTTTTTATTACTTTACCTTTTACTCCATACCTTCTGCCCCTTCCTGACACGCTCTGGTTTTTAATTTCCCCACTGCTACCTAAGTCTATGACCTTCTCTGTTGTCATTTTTATTATTTGCTCTCTAGGAACCTCCCCCCACTAGTTAGTTTAAAGCCCTCTCTACAGCCCTAGTTATATGATCCGCCAGGACTCTAGTCCCAGCACTGGCCAAGTGAAGCCCGTCCCAACGGAACAGCTCCCTCCTGCCCCAGTACTGGTGCCAGTGTCCCAGGAAGCAAAACCCATTTCTCCCACACCAGTCTTTGAGCCACACATTTAACTCTCTAATTTTATTTGTCCTAGCCAAATTCGCTCGTGGCTCAGGTAATAATCCAGAGATTATTACCCTTGAGGTTCTGTCTTTTAATTTGACCCCTAGCTGCTCATACTCCTTTAACAGAACCGGCTTCCTAGTCCTATCTATGTCGTTTGTACCAACATGGACCACGACAACTGGATCCACCCTCTCCCACTGCAAGTTTCTTTCCAGCCCAGAGGAGATGTCCTTAACCCTGGCACCGGGTAGGCAACACAGCCTACGGGACTCTCGCTCTCGGCTGCAGAGAACTCTATCTATCCCCCTAATAATACTATCCCCTACCACTACAACATTTCTATTTACTCCCCCCTCTTGAATGGCCCCCCGTTCCACGGTGCTGTGGCCAGGTTGCTCATCCTCCCTGCAGTCCCTGCTCCCGTCCCCACTGGGAGTAAGAACCTCGAACCTGTTGGACAAGAGCAAGGGCTACGGCTCCTCCAACACTACCTCCTGGATCCCTGTACCTGCCTCACTCGTAGTCACACCGTCCTGTCCCTGACCATGGGCTACATCTGAATTAATTAACTTCATAGGTGTGACCATCTCCTGAAACACAGAGTCCAGGAACTTCTCCCCCTCCCTGATGTGTCGCAGTGTCTGAAGCTCAGACTCCAGCTCATCAACACGGAGCTGGAGTTCCTGTAGCAGCAGACACTTGTCACAGACGTAATCACCGTGAGCCTCAATGGGGTTCACCGGCTCCCACATCTCGCAACAGTAACACATCACCTGCTCCATTCTGTGTAATTAATTAAATTTTTTATTGTTAGTTATGGACACCCTCTGCCCGATTTTAGATGCTAGTATCCCCTTTAATTAATTGGATTTAAATTAAATCAATTCCTCTAATTACACCAGTTAAATGGTTTACCAACAGTCACTCTGCACCAGAAAGGCCTTATTAACTGCAACCCACAGAGTTAAAGTTTGAAAAGAGCACCTAACACCCCACTGACCCTAACTGAGAGCACTCTCTGCTGACCTCGCACTCAGTGCTTGCTCGCACTAGGACTGGTCTTTTTATACTGTTTGTTTGTTTACAGCCAAATGAGTCACCCCTGCTGATTGGTTAGAAAACTGGTTTCCACTGCCTGCTGTGCCAATTTACTCCTACTGCAGTGTAACCTTGTTTTACTCTTCTTGAACCAACAGAATCCCAAATACTTAACTTTTCCCCTTTACTTAATCTGCTTAAGTAATCTTATCAAGAATGAATTAAGGAGAAATAACAATTAAAGAACTCTCACACTTACCCAAACTCACAGCACTCTCTGCTGACTCGCACTCAGTGTCCACAGAAGTCCACATGGCATGAATAAAGTGACTAGCTCGAAGCTAGCTGTTCATAATGAAAACAACTAGTTATTAATGAACATAACAACGCAGCACCTCAGGAAAGGAGAGGAGACAACCCCCCCCCACAACACAGTGTTAAACCCCCCCCACAACACAGTGTTAAACCCCCCCCCACAACACAGTGTTAAACCCCCCCCTCACAACATGGTGTTAAACCCCCCCCACAACACAGTGTTAAACCCCCCCCCCAACAACACGGTGTTAAACCCCCCCCACAACACGGTGTTAAACCCCCCCCACAACACGGTGTTAAACCCCCCCCTCACAACATGGTGTTAAACCCCCCCACAACACGGTGTTAAACCCCCCCACACAACACAGTGTTAAACCCCCCCCCACAACACAGTGTTAAACCCCCCCCACAACACAGTGTTAAACCCCCCCACAACACAGTGTTAAACCCCCCCCCTCACAACATGGTGTTAAACCCCCCCCACAACACGGTGTTAAACCCCCCCACACAACACAGTGTTAAACCCCCCCCACAACACGGTGTTAAACCCCCCCACACAACACAGTGTTAAACCCCCCCCACAACACAGTGTTAAACCCCCCCCACAACACAGTGTTAAACCCCCCCACAACACAGTGTTAAACCCCCCCCACACAACACAGTGTTAAACCCCCCCCACAACACAGTGTTAAACCCCCCCCACAACACAGTGTTAAACCCCCTTCACAACATGGTGTTAAACCCCCCCACAACACGGTGTTAAACCCCCCCCCACAACACAGTGTTAAACCCCCCCCACAACACAGTGTTAAACCCCCCCACAACACAGTGTTAAACCCCCCCCACAACACAGTGTTAAACCCCCCCCACAACAGTGTTAAACCCCCCCCACACAACACAGTGTTAACCCCCCCACAACACAGTGTTAAACCCCCCCCACACACAGTGTTAAACCCCCCCACAACACAGTGTTAAACCCCCCCACAACACAGTGTTAAACCCCCCCACAACACAGTGTTAAACCCCCCCCCCGACAACACAGTGTTAAACCCCCCCACAACACAGTGTTAAACCCCCCCCCCCCACAACACAGTGTTAAACCCCCCCCCCACAACACAGTGTTAACCCCCCCCTCTCACAGGTGCTGCTGATCACCTTTACCATGAGGTGTTGGACTCCCATTCACCGGGAATCTGCTCTCCCCAAGAGCGCCGTCGTTCAGCTCGATTTCCAAGCTTGATTATTGCTCCTTCTGTGCATATGTAAACTTCACTGACATCCCACCATTAAGCAGCCCCACAGTGAACAACACATGCCAGAGATCAGAACACGCCAGAGAGGGACGTGGGAGGCCGGCCGGAGAGCGTTGGAATCGTCAAGTCGAGGGTTAACATGGATGAGGGTTTCAGCAGCAGATGAGCTGAGGCAGGGGCGGAGACTGGCAGTGTTCCGGAGGTGGAAACAGGCAATTTGTGTTGGAGCGGATATGTGGTCAGGAGCTCATCTCGGGGTCAAGTACGACACCAAGTTGCGAAACAGACTGGTTCAGCCTCAGACAATTGCCACAGAGAGGGGTGGAGTCGGTGGCTGGGGAATGGAGTTTGAAGCGGGGACCGAAGACAATGGGCAGGATTTTCATTGGGCCGTGGAGTCGGGATTGGAGGTGTGCGGGGGGTTAAAATCCCGAAATCGGGGGTCCCGACCCCATCCCGCACCCAACTCGCCTCCATGCCAGTTTCAAAGGAGGCGGGTACGCGCCCCGCACTGGGACCCGCCTCCCCGAGGCGGGAAGGGGATTAGTGCCAATTAATTGCCTGTTAACAGGCAGTTTTTAGCCTAATCCCTATTTTTATTGCTGAAGTGTGGGATTCCCGACAGCTCCAAACCACGGCAAGTTAGAGGAGGCAGACCGTCGGGATGAAGGGCTTGGAGGGGTCGAGATGTCCGGTGTTCAGGTGAGTGATGGGTGCATGAGTGCAGAGGTAAGTGTGTTTGGTGTGTGTGTAAAGTGTTTAAAGAAATTTTACCTACCTTTACAGCCTTCCTTCCTTCAGGTCTCGGGAGTCCCTCATCTCACCGGCACAGGAAGCAGAATGGCTGCGAGCTGTCAAAAATCTGCAGCATTCAGCTTTCTATTCCAGGGAGATCTCTAATTCATCCTGAGAGGAAGGAATTAACCTGGAGTACAGATTGTCAGTGTTTGACAGCTTCAAACAGCTGTGAAACGCTGATGTTTCATCTGTCAAAACCTCCTGACAGATGAAATGTCAATCTGTGACGTCACCTGTTGCCGGGTGGTCCTTAATTGGCCTGCCGAGCCCGCTGGGCGGGCTCAACAAGGTCAATCAAGTTAAAATCGCGTGGGTTGGCTAGAACTCGATGGAGGCGGGACTACAACCCCGAAAGTTGTAGTCCCGTCTCCTACCCGCCTCCTCAATGAAAATCCAGCCCAACGGCTTCGGTATTCCCATTATTTAGTTGGAGGAAATTTCTGCTCATCCAGTAATGGATGCCGGACAAGCAGCCTGACAATTTAGGGAGAGTTTAGAACAATTTAGAACAGACACGTATGATTCCCAAACCAGCAAGTCACTACTGGCCCTTTGAACACATTCAGGTTGAGGTATCTGCTTCTATAAGTGAGTTATGGGCTGGAGTAGATTTAGCAGCGCCTATTGGGGTTTGCTCGATCTAGGCACAGAGGAAGCACAACTGGATAAGAGGGGTCCTGCTGGTCGTACAGCTTGCCTCCTTCGGCTGAGTTTGATAGCGGATAGATGATGGGCCTAGAGTTCAGGCTTCAGGCTGTACGGCTCTGTCGACTGATGGTTAACAGGTCAGGGCGTGAAGTGAGTAAAAACATTAAATACAAGGATTAGAAATGTCTTCCCCAATTTAGCACACGCCTGGATAAGCACTTTTAGATTTTCCTGTAAATGGGATTACAGAGGTACCTGCACTTCAGTGATCAGGTCTCGCCACCGGCGCCCCCACTAAAGAGGAAGCGTCACGATCAGGGCTTCTTGTCAAAATCGACCTGTTACAAAGAGTTAGGATTCATTTAGTATTTGTTGGTCTGGTTCAACAACGACAACAACAACTTGCATTTATATAACGTCTTTAATGTAGTAAAACATCCCCAGGGTGCTTCACAGCAGTGATTATCAAACTAAATTTGACACCGAGCCACATAAGGAGACATTAGGGCAGATTGGTCAAAGAGGTAGGTTTTAAGGAGCGTCTTAAAGGAGGGGAGAGAGGCGGAGAGGTTTAGGGAGGGAATTCCAGGGCTTAGAGTCTCGGCAGCTGAAGGCACGGCCGCCAGTGGTGGAGCAATTTATAATCAGGGATGGTCAAGATTTCCACAGATTTGTTTTCCTTTCCCGAAAGTTATGCCTCGTATGTGCATTCCACGTGCACCAGCAGATCTAACCGAAAGCTGAGATAGCGAGTGTTGATGGGTATTTCGGCCTTTGCTGGGGCTTCACAGCCGAGCCCCAACAGCCGCACTTCCAGCGAGAGTCACTGGTTCGCGACCGGAAAGCAGGAAGCCTTGTCTTGATTTTGCTCTCCGTGGCTGAGAGGGCCCAATCAGCACAAGTCAGGAATCAAAGTGGCCAGTTTCAGTTGAGAAGCTAGCGCCGGACACAGGCGTGATGGGTCGAATCGCCTTGTGAAACTCTGGACTGCCCCCTTTCAGGAGAAGGGCTGAATGTAGCCTGGATGTTGCGAGTAGGATTGTAATGCTTTGTGTTGTACAGTGACAGTATTCAGCCCTACCACTAGATGGCATGTCCAGCACAGAGTCCTTCGGTATTGCCGGATATTAGATGTGAAGATACGAAGATCACAAGACTATATGGATGTGGAAGGCGCATCTTAATTCACCCATCCAGAAATATCCTAAAATCTCTCTCCCCACCGCCCCTCCCATTATAGCATCTTAAATAATTCCTCAATTTTATCCTCCACTATATCTGGACGTCTATTCCACACAATTACAGTCCTAAATTTATATTTAAAGAAAAGAAAGACTTGCATTTCTATAGCGCCTTTCACGACCACCGGACGTCCCAAAGCGCTTTACACCCAATGAAGTACTTTTTGAAGTGGAGTCACTGTTGTAATGTGGGAAACGTGGCAGCCAATTTGCGCACAGCAAGCTCCCACAAACAGTAATGTGATAATAACTAGATAATCTGTTTTTTGTTATGTTGGTTGAGGGATAAATATTGGCCAGGAAGAACTCCCCCTGCTCTTCTTCGAAATAGTGCCATGGGATCTTTTACGTCCACCTGAGAGAGCAGACGGGGCCTCGGTTTAACGTCTCATCCGAAAGACGGCACCTCCGACAGTGTGGCATTCCCTTAGCACTGCACTGGGAGTGTCAGCCTAGATTTTTGTGCTCAAGTCCCTGGAGTGGGACTTAATCCCACAACCTTCTGCCTCAGAGGCGAGAGTGCTGCCCACTGAGCCACAGCGGACACTAGTTCGACCATTTTACTTGTTTGAACCCCGTGTTCTACTGCAGCAGTTTAACGTAAAGTAATATTCTGGCCTTACTTTCTCCATTCCCCTGACTATCTTACATACCGCTAGAAATTCAACCCCTCAGATGCCTCCGTTCCAGACTGACCTCATAACTCAGACCCCTGACATCAGGGATCAGCCTTATGTCACTTCTCACTTGAATCCTTTAATGTTCATGCAGCCACTGTGATTGCTGATCCACTCTAGGCATGTTGACTGCACGCCCCCCACCCCGCCCCGCCCCCCACTGCCCCCCCACAACAGGGGTTGAAATTAAATGGGTTAAGCATTAAAATATCCCAATTTGGACTCTAGGGGAATCAGAGAAACATAGAAAAATAGGAGCAGGAGTAGGCCATTCGGCCCTTCGAGCCTACTCCGCCATTCAATATGATCATGGCTGATCCTCTATCTCAATACCATCAAAGGATATGGAGATCGAGCGGGAAAGTGGAGTTGAGGTCGATGATCAGCCATGATCTTATTGAATGGCGGAGCAGGCTCGAGGGGCCGAGTGGCCTACTCCTGCTCCTAATTCTTCTGTTCTAACTTATCCCGCACAGTTATTTCAACCTCCTGATGTGAATTCAGCTCCCTCGCACTGTCACGATTCCTCATATGGTGTCATTAGCACTAACGATCTTTTTTTAAAAAGAACATCAACTGGGATTGCTAACCCGTAAGAAACCCCCACGTGTTGCGGTTAATTGGGGATCCACTTACCAAGTTCCTGAATAAAAGCCTTGTGAGTACTGGGAGGTCCCAGGCAGCGTCTGCACAATGACAGAGGAGGAATCGTTATTTCAGCGCGGCCCTAGCAGCTCCATTTGGAGCGTCACTGAGCAAAGAGCAGGCCAGCCCGCTGCAGACTATCGTGTGTGGCAAAAAGAAAGACCTGAATTTCCATAGCGCCTTTCACAAACACCGGACATCCCAAAGCGCTTTACAGCCAATGAAGTACTTTTTGAAGTGGAGTCGCCGTTGTAATGTAGGAAACACGGCAGCCAATTTGCGCACAGCAAGCTCCCACAAACAGCAATGTGATATTGGCCAGATAATCTGTTTTTGTTATGTTGATTGAGGGATAAATATTGGCCAGGACACCGGGGAGAACTCCCCTGCTCTTCTTCGAAATAGCACCGTGGGATCTTTTACACCCACCTGATAGAGCAGACGGGGCCTCGGTTTAACGTCTCATCTGAAAGACGGCACCTCCGACAGTGCGCACTGGGAGTGTCAGCCTAAATTTTTGTGCTCAAGTCTCTGGAGTGGGACTTGAACCCACAAATCTTCTGACTCAGAGGCGAGAGAGAGCTGCCCACTGAGCTACTGGCTGACACACAGGAGATTTAATGGAGGAAAATGAGGGAGATGTAAATAAAAGCCGATGGTGAATGTACAATGTTGCGCTAGGCAGTGAGTGAGTTACAGAGGAGAGCTGCGGTCAGTAACGAGAGCAGGATTTGTTCTCAGTCACTCCGAATGAAAAGAGTCCTTGTAAGATATAAAATAATTCATAACTATTCACCTCCAAGCTCCCCTCCAAGTCACACACCATCCTGACTTGGAAATATATCGGCTGTTCCTTCATCGTCGCTGGGTCAAAATCCTGGAACTCCCTCCCTAACAGCGCTGTGGGAGCACCTTCACCACACGGACTGCAGCGGTTCAAGAAGGAGGCTCACCACCACCTTCTCGAGGGGCAACTAGGGATGGGCAATAAATGCCGGCCTTGCCAGCGACGCCCACATCCCGCGAATGAATAATAAAAAAAAAAGAAAGCTGACGCCAACCTGAGCAGCCATTTTGAGTAGGTTGATGGAAGGTGGAAAGGTTACGGCTTGATAGACGATGGCAGGCAGCCCCAGTGATGTCCGCCTATCGGAGACGAGGCAGGAGAAGCTGCTGACACTGACGTCTGGGCCTGTTGCTTCATATCCTCCTGAAATAAGCACACGAGGATGACAAGGTGCCACAGCAATTTCAAAAATAAGGATTCACCAACAGTAATTCTTTTCAACCGTGATAAAGGAACTGCTGAACAAACGCTTCCGAGCGAGATTGATAGAACTGAGCCCTGACAAAAGGATTGCACCTACAATGTTAACCGATCTTTCTCTCTCAGATGCCTGGGTGCACTGCCACCTTTCTTCTATCTCGAGTTCCAGCACTCGGTGGGGATGGGGTTTATTTTTACCGCCAGCCCCAGGGTTTGAAATCAGTGGAATGTTTTGAGCCCTGGAGCGCAGAGAAATGAACTCCGCCAAATCATTTTCAAACCCCCCCACCCTGGGGGGAGATGTGGTAGAGCGGCATCTTCACAGACCAACGCACCGCGCCACAGAGGAATAGTGCTTTTGGCCTCTGAGCCAAGTCCTCGATATCGGTCAACCCGTCAGGGAGAAGTGGTGAGCAGAGGCAGATTAAAAAAAAATAAAAGACTTGCATTTCTATAGCGCCTTTCACGACCACCGGACGTCCCAAAGCACTTTACAACCAATGAAGTACTTTTGAAGTGTAGTCACTGTTGTAATGTAGGAAACGCGGCAGCCAATTTTCACACAGCAAGCTCCCACAAACAGCAATGTGATAATGACCAGATCATCTCTTTTAATGATGTTGGTTGAGGGACGAATATTGACACTGGGGATAATTCCCCTGCTCTTCTTACATAGGATTACATCGGATATACAGCACAGAAACAGGCCATTCAGCCCAACCAGTCCATGCCGGCGTTTATGCTCCACTCGAGCCTCCTCCCGTCTTTCCTCATCTAAATCTATCAGCGTAACCCTCTATTCCCTTCTCCCTCATATGCTTATCTAACCGCCCTGTAAATGCATCTATACTATTCGCTTCAACCACCCGCTGTGGTAGCGAGTTCCACATTCTCACCACACGGGGGAATGGGACTGACTGGATTGCTCTGCAGAGAGCCGGCACGGACTCGATGGGCCGAATGGCCTCCTTCTGTGCCGTTCTGACTCTATCTCTGGGTAAAGAAGTTTCTTCTGAATTCCCTGTTTGATTTCTTTGATGAGAAATGATATGTTCTTTGACTGGAATCTAGTGATTGACTAAATAAACCTGGTTGTTAGTTTATAACAGAGTCTGTCAAAGTGTTATTTGTTGAGCAGTTTGGGCACAGTGTTGTTGTGGTTCTGGTACTGAACTGACAATCTAGAGGCTGAGAGTTCAAATCCCAGCAAGGAAAGTTGTGAAATGTGAATTCAATAAAACTAATAACTTGCGGAAAAATTACTTGAGCTGTGTTTGAGACTCTTAAATACCCTCTGAAGTGACCTCGCAAGCAACGTTCCCTCGAATTTTTTATTTTAGGTGCTCGAAATAGATCTTTTACGTCCACCTGAGAGAGCAGACGGGGCCTGGGTTTAACATCTCATCTGAAAGACGGCACCTCCGACAGTGTGGCGCTCCCTCAGCACTGCGCTGGGAGTGTCAGCCTAGCTTTTTGTGCTCAAGTCCCTGGAGTGGGACTCGAACCCACTAGCATTGAGATATCCACCCAACCCCAACTGCTTATCTCGTTAACAAGTCCCATCATTTAATAACCTGCTCCTGCTGGGCCCGCCATTGACTCAGAAGATGGGAGATTAAGGAAAGTAAGGAACCCTCCTGGAAGTCAGTTACAAAGAAGGAAGGTTAGAAGTCCTGCAGCAGGCACCTCCACAATGACAAATAAAACCGCAAACCTTCTCAGTGGCTAGGCCCCTTAAGAGCAGGTTATTAAATCTTGGGACTTGTTCACTGGGTAAGCAGTGGGGTTGGGTGGATTGCTCAATGCCAGTCACCCTGGTTAGCGTGAGGGGTAGGGTTACCAACTCTGGTCGGCCTTATTCCTGGAGGTTTGAACACGTGACAGTCAATCATGTGACATTTGATCGTGCAATTCTTTTTTTATTCTTTCCTGGGATGTGGGCGTCGCTCCCAAGGCCAGCATTTATTGCCCATCCCTAATTGCCCTCGAGAAAGTGGTGGTGAGCTGCCTTCTTGAACCACTGCAGTCCGTGCACAACTGAGTGGCGGTTAAGAGTCAACCCCATTGCTGTGGGTCTGGAGTCACATATCGGCCAGACCGGGTAAGGACGGCAGATTTCCTTCCCTAAAGGACATTAGTGAACCAGATGGGTTTTCTACAACAATCCGGTAGTTTCATGGTCACCATTACTGACACTAGCTTTTTATTCCAGATTTATTTAATTAACTGAATTTAAATTCCACAGCTGTCACGGTGGGATTTGAATTCATATCTCTCAGATTATTAGTTCAGTAACATAACCACTATGTTACCGTTCCGGTAGTTTCATGGTCACTGACGTAAGAAAACTACTAGGCACTTGGTCTAAGCGTTAAACAAAGCTTTAATCAACTGTTTTACAACATGGAGGTCTAGTTGTGTCCCTCACTAGTTCCTGTTAAGAATGTCCTGAGCAAGCTGGGCCCGTGCCCGAGTATTTATACTCTCGCTGGACAGCGCCACCCGCAGGCCGCTCAGTATTATTTCATAAGTCTTTCTTTCATGAATGACTGATTCATGTCAGTCACCATTACTGATACTAACTTTATAAAGTTCCAGATTTATTTAATTAACTGAATTTAAATTCCACAGCTGCCGTGGTGAACTCATGTCTCTGGATCATTAGTCCAGGCCTCTGGATTACAAGCCCAGTGACATTACCACTGACATGAATCTTGTCATTCATGTGAAAATGACATGAAATAATACTGGGCGGCCTGCTGGTGGTGCTGTCCAGGGAGAGTATAAATACTCGGGCACGGGCCCAGCTTGCTCAGGACATTCTTTAACAGGAACTAGTGAAGGACACAACTAGACCTCCATGTTGAAAAACAGTTGATTAAAGCTTTGTTTAACGCTTAGACCAAGTGCCTAGTAGTTTTCTTACGTCAACCACTACACTACCATTCCCATTTGATCAGATGACATTAGCTGCAGTTTGTAAATGTTACTGTTTGTACCTTATCAGTAGGTTTTCATGCTCCCGTTCCAACTTGGCTGCTTTTCCTGCTTTTCCTATATTCCCAAATGAAAGGGTAAAGTCAGTGATCCGAAATGCTCCACTCCCTCACTGGGTTGTAGCCCTATTTCCTACCTGCATCCCTTTGAGCAAAAAGGCCACAAAACCAGAACTCCTTACGCCCCGCTATCAGCCCTTTCCCCTACAATCTACAGGCGCTTAAAACCCATGCTTGGCATCACTTACTGCCTCACCTTACCTTCTCTCCGACTCTTTGCACCCTGACAGTGCCCTTTACAATCACAAGAGCGGCGCGGTGACGATCACCCCCGCCCCTGGGGAAGCGCCTCTCCTCAGCACGTTCCTTCTGCAGACAGCTGAGGATCTCAATTCTTCAGCGTGGGTGATTGTGAGCGTCTGAACACGATTTTAAAGGTACTTCCTGCTAAAAGAAGAAAAGAAAGAAAGACTTGCATTTCTATAGCGCCTTTCACGACCTCAGGACGTCCCAAAGCGCTTTACAGCCAATGAAATACTTACTGAAGTGCAGTCGCTGTTGTAATGTAGGAAACGCGGCAGCCAAATTGCGCACAGCAAGCTCCCACAAACAGCAATGTGATAATGACCAGATCATCTGTTTTTGTTATGTTGATCGAGGGATAAATACTGGCCCAGGACACCAGGGAGAACTCCCCCTGCTCTTCTTCGAATTAGTGCCGTGGGATCTTTTATGTCCACCTTAGAGAGCAGACGGGGGCCTGGGTTTAACGTCTTATCTGAAAGACGGCACCTCCGACAGTGCGGCGCTCCCTCAGCACTGCACTGGGAGTGTCAGCCTAGATTTTCGTGCTCAAGTCTCCGGAGTGTTAGATGAATCCAACATTATTTAATAGTCACGACTCCCGTCGGTGTCTTGCACTTTCATTGGCTTCTGTGTCCCTCCACTCCGGCATAGGACCCACACTTTCACCCGGACGCGGGGTTGCGATGTATTGTCAGCCCAAATTGAGGTTGGCTAAAAGATTTGATAAACTCGACCTTCAGTGATGCCCTTCAACTTTCCCGCCTGCCCTCAGTATGCCAAGACACCACACACGACTGTAGATTTCTGCTTAATTCCTTGTAACATCTTTAATAACAAGATAACCTATAAATGTCCCATCCTTTTCATGCACCAGTTGTCAAGACATCACTTTAATCTTATAAAGATAGACAATTACAGACCTTACAAGTGCATTTGCCTAAGGTGCACTATATATTTAAACACACACAGACAGCACTTCCTATTAGATTCAAGTGTCCACTGACCTGGAAGTGTGCGATCCCAAGGCAGTGCCACCGGCTCGTTTCGTTAGCTGCTTCTCAATTGGCTCTTGAGATTCCCGTTTCCTTGGAAACTGTATGAATTACCACCGCTCATCTCAGTGTTCCCGGAGATGTCTCTTCAGCGCCTGATGAAATTTCAATGCAGTTGCTCCAATCAACAAAGTCCTGGTGTACTTAGGACAATAATGGACACTCGTGTGTGCCACCCCATCGCATTAAGTATGCGCCTGGCGATTGAAGGCAATATCAAATGCCAGTTTCATCCACCCTGCAAGTGTGCTCAATTATGGAAAGACACTGCCGATTAAATCCATGCTCAGATTTTGAGAATGAGGATTTATTTATTTTGGCAGATGATGAGGGGTGCCGTTGCTGCGCAGTGGAACATTTCTCTACCATTCGTGTCGGTATCACGCGCTCCCAGACGGGGTATAACGAGAATCTGCTGCAAAGTGAAACTCTGGGCTCCGTGCCAATTGGGCGCCGCACCTCCAACCTCTGACCCCGGCCGCACCAGGGGTGACACTCATTTATTGCACAGCCCATTACATTTGTATAAAAGCCAAACACTGCGGATGCTGGAAATCCGAAATAAAAAACAGTAAAACGCTGGGAACACTCAGCAGGTCGGGCAACATCTGTAGAGAGAGAGAGAGAGAGTCAACGTTTCAGGTCGATGACCCTTCGTCAGAACTGGAAAAAGCTGGCGATGTAACAGGTTTTTTTAAGCGAGTGTAACAAGGTGAAAGAAACAAACGGAAATCCCGTCGGGGAGAAGAGCAGAACTTCTTCAAGGCAGGCATTCCTAGAAGAGAGGTGGCAGTGAACCAAACACTAATACAAAAGCAAAATACTGCGGATGCTGGAAATCTGAAATAAAAACAGAAAATGCTGGAAATACTCTAGGAATTCCCACCTTGAAGAAGTTCTGCTATTCTCTCCGACGGGATTTCCATTTGTCTCTTTTACTTTGTTACACTTGCTTAAAAAACCTGTCACATCTCCAACTTTTTCCAGTTCTGACGAAGGGCCATCGACCTGAAACGTTAACTCTGTTTCTCTCTCCACAGATGCTGCCTGACCTGCTGAGTGTTTCCAGCATTTTCTACTTTTATATAAAGCTCTGGTTAGACCCCATTTAGAGCACTGTGCCCAGTTCTGGGCACTGCATCTCAGCAAGGATGTATTGGCCTCGGAGTGGAGGGCAGCACAGAGTCACCAGAATGATACCGGGGCTAAAAGGGTTAAATTATGAGGACAGGTTGCATAGACTAGGCTCGTATTCACTCGAGTATAAAAGATTAAGGGGTGATTTAATTAAGATGCTTAAGATGATTAAAGGATTCAATAGGGTAGACAGAGAGAACTATTTCCTCTGGGGGGGGGAGTCCAGAACAAAGGGGGCATCACCTTAAAATTAGAGCCAGGCCGTTCAGGGGTGATGTCAGGAAGCACTTCTTCACACAAAGGGTGGTGGAAATCTGGAACTCTCTCCCCCAAGAAGATGTTGAGGCTGGAGGGTCAATGGAAAATTTCAAAACTGAGATTGAGAGATTTTTGTCGGGCGAGGGTGTTAAGGGTTACGGAGCCAAGGCGGGTAGAGGGAGTTAAGATACAGACCAGCCATGATCTAACTGAGTGGCGGAAAGGGGGCTGAAAGGCCTGCTCCTGGTCCTAAGTTCCTGTTCTTGCAGCCGATATAACTGAGATTGCCACTTTGTAGACGAGGGTGCTCACTGCTCACCCACCCACAAGGGTTTGGTTCAGGCCATCAGTATGGAGGCTCATTACAGTCGGCGGAGAAAGGAAACTTCCACCCAGCATACAGGACCTGATCTGACTCTGTGTCAGGAGTGCAATAGGAAAGGGGAGCGAATTCACAGAAAAAAAGACAGAAAGAATATCACCAACAAAGAACGTCAGAGACAAAGGGCATGTCCACAGATCCCTGAAGGTAGCAGGACAGCTAGATAAGGCGGTTAAGAAGGCATAAGGGATACTTGCCTTTATTGGATGAGGCATAGAATATAAGAGCAGGGAGGTTATGCTTGAACTGTATAAAACACTAGTTAGGCCTCAGCTCGAATACTGCGTACAGTTCTGGTCACCACATTACAGGAAAGATGTGACTGCACTGGAGAAGGTACAGAGGAGATTTACGAGGATGTTGCCAGGAGTAGAGAATTTTAGCTATGAGGATAGGCTGGGGTTGTTTTCTTTGGATCAGAGGAGGCTGAGGGGAGACCTTATTGAGGTGTATAAAATGATGAGGGGCCTAGATAGAGTGGATAGGAAGGACCTATTTCCCTTAGCAGAGAGGTCAATAACCAGGGGGCATAGATTTAAAGTAATTGGTAGAAGGTTTAGAGGGGAGTTGAGGAGAACTTTTTTCACCCAGAGGGTGGTGGGGGTCTGGAACTCACTGCCTGAAAGGGTGGGAGAGGCAGAAACCCTCATCAGATTTAAAAAGTACTTGGATGTGCATTTGAAGTGCCATAACCTGCAGGGCTATGGACCAAGAGCTGGAAAGTGGGATTAGGCTGGAGAGCTCTTTTACAGCCGGCAGACACGATGGGCCGAATGGCCTCCTTCTGTGCCGTAAATTTCTATTGACTTTATGCGTGCGTCTAGACAGTGAGTGTTGCAATCCCACCAACAGTGTGGACATCACAGGTAAGCTTGATCCTGTCCTCGACTGACATCCACACTTGCCTCTACTTTCTAGCTGAAATTGCGAGCTGGTGACCAGGAGCTGGAACCCCGGCAGATGCTCCCGGCCGATAGATTAGAGGCCAATTTTAGGGTTCAAGCTGAGGTCAACTATCTCAGCGCTGACTGGGAATTGAACCTGGGACCTTCTGAGCAAATGTGGCTCTTGTACCAAGTGGGGCGGCGGATTTATCTGCTCAGCCGCCGGGCACCAATGTTCCCCGTTAAGCCGCGCAGCCGCGCCGCGGTCTTGAGGTCCCGCGCAGCTGGCTCACCGGCTTTTTAATGGAAAAACCGCGCAATGCGTGGGCTTTTGAATGGGCCGAAAAATAGATCAGAGGGAACATTGCCAGTCACTGTGCCTTTCATCCGGAAAGCAAATACATTGGGCTGGATTTTCATTCAGGAGTCAGGTAGGAGGCGGGACTACAACTTTGGGGGTTGTAGTCCCGCCTCCATCGAGATGCAGCCAATCCACGCGATTTTCCCTTGATTGACCTTGGTGAGCCCGCCCAGCAGGCTCAGCAGGCCAATTAAGGGCCACCCGGCAACAGGTGACGTCACAGACTGAAATTTCATCTGTCAAGAGCTTTTGACAGATGAAATATCAGTGTTTCACAGCTGTTTGAAGCGGTCAAACACTGACAGTCTGACTTCTAACCTGAGTCCTTCTCCACAGACTCAGTTAGAAATCTCACCGGCACAGAAAGCTGCAGGCTGTCACTTTTGACAGTTCGCAGCCATTCTGCTTTCTGTGCCGGTGAGATGAGGGACTCCCCGAACCTAAAGGAAGGAAGGCTGAAAAGGTAAGAAAAGGTATGTAAAACTTATTTAATCACTTTAGACACACCAAACACACTTACCTTTGCACTCATGCACACATCACTCACCTGAACACCGACATCTCGACCCCTCCAAGTCCTTCAACCCGATGGCCCGCCTCGCTAACTTGGCGTGGTTTGGAGCCGTCGGGAATCCCACACTTCAACATCAAAAATAGGGATTAGGCTAAAAACTGCCTGTTAACTACCTGTTAACAGGCAGTTAATTGGCTCTAATCCCTTCCCGCCTCGGGTAGGCGGGTCCCAGTGCGGGGCGGGTACCCGCCTCCTTTGAAACTGGCATGGAGGCAGGTTGGGTACGGGAAGGGGTCGGGACCCCTGATTTGGGGATTTTAACCCCCCGCACGCCTCCAATCCTGACTCCACGGCACAATGAAAATCCTGCCCTTTACTCCACCAGCAAATAGCTAAACGGATAGGAAAACGAAGGCCGCGCAGCATGTTTGGGGCAACGCCATAGGCTTCCCCATGTAGGGTGAGGGCCTTTGATGGTAAAAAGAAAAGAAAGACTTGCATTTCTATAGCGCCTTTCACAACCACCGGACGTCTCAAAGCGCTTTACAGACAATGAAGT
Source organism: Somniosus microcephalus (assembly GCF_052327205.1). NCBI lineage: Eukaryota > Metazoa > Chordata > Chondrichthyes > Squaliformes > Somniosidae > Somniosus > Somniosus microcephalus. The sequence continues at coordinate 23,423,688 of NC_141017.1, read as the reverse complement.
ACTTTTTGAAATGTAGTCACTGTTGTAATGTGGGAAACGCGGCAGCCAATTTGCGCACAGCAAGCTCCCACAAACAGCAATGTGATAATGACCAGATCATCTGTTTTAGTGATGTTGATTGAGGGATAAATATTGGCCCCAGGACACCGGGGATAACTCCCCTGCTCTTCTTCGAAATAGTGCCATGGGATCTTTTACATCCACCTGAGAGAGCAGACGGGGCCTGGGTTTAGCATCTCATCCAAAAGACGGCACCTCCGACAGTGTGGCACTCCCTCAGTACTGCCACTGGGAGTGTCAGCCTGGATTTATGTGCACATAGTCTCTGGAGTGGGACGTGAACCCACAACCTTCTCACTCGGAGGTGAGTGTGATACTCACTGAGCCACGACTGACCCTATTTGGTGAGCTCTGTTCTCAGCCCAACCATCTGCAACGAATATTGGTCTAAGAAAAGTGGACCAAATTTCACACTGTTCCTCTTGCAGTATCACCTTTTCCAATTTCATATGGTGCAGTTATGTTGAGCTCATTAAAACAAGATTTTAGTTCTGTTTACGTTGCCTTGGTTTCCTGTTACAGGCAAGTCGGTGTGCTGCGGAGAGCTTTGCCTTTTGTTACTTACCCTAAATCCCTGGTGTGATTTTATCCATGGCAGTAGCTGGGCCGCATTGGCATTGAGTAGAAGTAATAAAGTGGGGGATGATGTACACACTGCAGGATACTCAATGTTGGTGGAAAGTAGCCTCTTGAATGCTTTTTTCCCTGAGGCTAGTAGCGATGATACACACTCTGACCCAGAACTCTTGCGCAGAGAATCATCCTCGTACCCTCACTGTGTTGTAGTCAAGATTCATTCCACTGTCATGTAGCTTATTCTATGTCAGGATCTCAAAACTCTTCGACTTGCATTTCTATAGCGCCTTTCACGACCGCAGGTCCCAAAGTGCTTAACAGACAATGAATTACGTTAGGAGAGTAGTCGCTGTCATAATGTAAGAAATGCAGCAGCCGATTTGCGCCCAGCAAGATCCCACAAACAGCAATGAGATAAATGACCCGATAATCTGTTTTTAATGATGTTGATTGAGGGATAAATGTTGGCCAGGACTCCCCCTGCTCTTCTTCGAAGTAGCGCCGTGGAATCGTTCTCGGCCACCTGAGGGGGCAGACAGGGCCTCGAGTTCATCACCTCATCTGAAAGGCGGCACCTCCGACAGCGCAGCACTGCCCTCAGAGTATCAGCCTGGATTATGTGCTCGAGCCGCTGGAGCGGGATTTGAGCCCACGCCTCACTGCTTCCACTTGTCCAACCTGCGTGCTGTCTCAGTGCTCTGGACTTTTCCACTGCTCCTTGCTTTCTCAATCATAGAGAAAAAGATCTGGATCTGAAGCTTTACCCACCCCCGCCCCCGCCCCCGCCCCCGCCGGCCCCACCCAGGACATGGACGCAGGTGGAAATATTTGGAAATGATAAGCAAAAGAACAGGAAGTGCTACAACAGCAAGTTGTATTTATATAGCGCCTTTAGCATAGTAAGACGTCCCAAGGTGCTTCACAGGAGCGTTATCGAACAAAATTTGACACCGAACCACGTAAGGAGAAATTATGACAGGCTTGGTCAAAGAGGTAGGTTTTAAGGAGCGTCTTAAAGGAGGAGAGAGAGGTAGAGAGGCGGAGAGGTTTAGGGAGGGAATTCAAGAGCTCAGGACCGAGGCAACAGAAGGCACGGCCACCAATGGTTGAGCGATTATAATCAGCGATGCTCAAGAGGGCAGAATTAGAGGAGCGCAGAGATCTCCGGGGGGGTTGTGGGGCTGGAGGAGATTACAGAGATAGGGAGGGGGCGAGGCCGTGGAGGGATTTGAAAACAAGGATGAGAATTTTGAAATCGAGGCGTTGCCGGACCGGGAGCCGATGTAGGTCAGCGAGCACAGGGGAGACGGGTGAACGGGACTCGGTGCGAGGGCGGGGGAAGAGAATGCTTGCCGTCGAGGCAGGAGAATGTGACCGAGAAAGGGTCACCCTCTGCTCCAAAGCCCAACGGGAAAGACAACACCTCACGGCGAGTCAGGAGAGCCGTGGGTTAGCCTGGTAGTGGAATCCAACCTGGGGGGGATATCAAGAAAAAAAATAGAGTTTCTGCTTCCCTTTATCGCATTTTAACCTAATCTTCAATGACTTCTTAAAAAATGGTTAGTTTGCCCACATTGCAACTCTTCAAAAAAAGTACTTCATTGACTGTAAAGTGCTTTGGGACATCCTGAGGTTGTGAAAGGCGCGATAGAAATGCAAGTCTTTCTTTTTTTTTTAAACTGCAATGACAACATTTGTTTCCGACCAAAGTAATAATTCAATCTAACCGGCCCAATTAAAAGAGGCCGAGAATTGGGATCCTTTGACTCATCCTTATATAACACCCCTGCTTTCCCAGTAGACATCTGGCTGAAGAATTTCACTAAGGACTGGCCGCATTGTTACAAATTAATAAGACGAGTGATGACCGCAGGGTTTCACAAAGGCACCGTCGTCTGCAGTCGAGCTCAAAGCAATGATCAGACCAAATATGACAGGAGGAGAGAACAGATAACTGCACATTCTAACCCCGAGCTCTCAAGTACGTAAATCCAGTCAATTCCACTTAAATGAATCCCCGTTAACTCATTCGCTGCTTGTCACCGCAGCACTGTCGCTGACTGCCGCCTGCACCCACTCTGCATAGCTGCAACCTCCAACATCTCCCTGGGCAAGCAGCAAGGATAGAAAGAAAGATTTGCATATATATCTCACCTTTTCACGACCACCGGACGTCCCAAAGCACTTTACAGCCAATGAAGTACTTTTTTTGAAGTGTAGTCACTGTTGTAATGTGGGAAACGCGGCAGCCAATTTGCGCACAGCAAGCTCCCACAAACAGCAATGTGATAATGACCAGATAATCTGTTTTAGTGATGTTGAGTGAGGGATAACTATTGGCCGAGGACACCTCCCCCTGCTCTTCTAGTGCCATGCGATCTTTCACATCCACCTGAGAGAGCAGACTTGGTTTAACGTCTCATCCAAAAGACGGCTCCTCCGACAGTCCCTCAGCACTGCACTGGAGTGTCAGCCTAGATGTTTATATTCAAGTTTCTGAAGTGGGAATTTGAACCCACAACCGTCTGATATCAAAGGCGAGGATGCTTCCCACTGAGCCATGGGCTGACAGGATACGTACAGTGGCGTTTTTTGGGGTGATTTTCTGGCTTTGCCTTTCCTGTAAATGTGCTGGGTTAATGCACCACCCCGTTTGATACTGAGGCACACAACGCACGGGGAGCTAGGTTTGACCCCTGGTCCACCTTGTGTTGGGTGGAGTGACAGCAGGAGTGCTGTAATTGGTCTCAGCAACTCCCCCGCTAGAATTAGAGGGGGAGGGGGATAGATCAGGATTTCTGCTCTCGATCGCGGCAAAGCCCTCGCTGGAAAATGCAAACTCGAGAATGTTGGGCGTGTGCCTTCCATGGTCGAATGCCCTGCCAGCGGTCACTGCGTGAGCTGGCACGAGAGGAATGGCTGCTTGTGTAAAAAGAAGAAATCACCTCAGGACGTCCCACAGCGCTTTACAGCCAATTAAACATTTTTGAAGTGAAGTCACTGCAGGAAACGCGGCAGCCAATTTGCGCACAGCAAGCTCCCACAAACAGCAACGTGATAATGAGCAGATCATCTGTTTTAGTGATGTTGAGTGAGGGATAAATATTGGCCAGGACACCGGGGACAACTCCCCTGCTCTTCTTCGTAATAGTGCCGCGGGATCTTTTACGTTCATCTGAGAGAGCAGACGGGGCCTCGGTTTAACGTCCCATCCGAAAGACGGCACCTCTGACAGTGCGGCACTCCCTCAGCATCGCACCGGGAGTGCCAGCTTAGATGATGCACCCAAGGCTCAGGTGGGAGGACTTGAACCCACGACCGTCCGACGCAGGCACAAGATGCTATCCACTGAGCCACGGCCGACAACACTTGGGCGAGGCACCAGAGAGGCTCCCGCTACCGATGAAACCGTTCTCCAGAACGCGTCTACGTCCTTTGAGGAGGATTTTTTTGTTTTCTAAAGTCCCATTGTGCGAGAAATAACAACAGAAAATGCTGGAAAAACTCAGCAGGCCAGGCAACATCCGTGGAGAGAGAAATAAAGTCAACGTTTCAGGTCGAAACCCTTTGTCAAGACTCTTGACAAAGGGTTTCGACCTGAAACGTTAACTCTGTTTCTCTCTCCACGGATGTTGCCTGGCCTGCTGAGTTTTTCCAGCATTTTCTGTTGTTATTTCGGATTTCCAGCATCTGCAGTATTTTGCTATCATCCCATTGTGTGAGAGTCGGGCAGTGTCCCACCGCTCTGCGTTCACGCCTGGACGCTCCAGCGCACCGCGCTATCGCAGGGGCCTCTCTCCACTGCATTTCAGCGCATGTACACACGTACAGTCATGAAAGAAATAGATGGCTTTCGTAGATGCTGGGCAGGGTTTTTAAAGTTTAATATGTTACTTTAAAAGAAAGAGCTGGCAAATTAGAATAATGGATAAAAATAACACGGTTCGTGAATATTTTATCGCAGAATAAAAATACCGACGGCAAAGTTATGTTTTAAGAGATAATGCGCGCACGGATGAACAACAGTCTCAATGCGTGCTGACCCATTTTCTGCTGGAGAAGTTGCCAGCTGAGGAAATGCACAGGGCCCGACGCACGCATGTTTGCCCTAATCCGCCCCTGAATAGCAATGCACGTCTGTGCAGATTAGAAAGCGGGGCGGGCGGGGGGGGGGGGGGGGATTCAATCCGCGGTGATCTTTTACTTCGAATACTGTGAGGTCCTTAGAGTGTAATCTAAGTGCGTCCGTTTCGCAAGTGCCGGACCCAGTTTACACCCCGGTTGGCTATTTCTTCACCGCCCCACCCCCGGCATGAATTCAATACAGATTCGACTGCGCAGCTGCAAATGTTGACGAGGCTAAAGGAAAGTGCCCTTGTTTTCTTTGACTGTGACCTACTTGAAGTTTTGTTTCAGATTACAAAAGGGACTGGCAAAGTTGATCCATGCCAACTGCTCGCTGTGTATGTAGTGAAGGGTTCGAGTGCCAGGGAGGTTGGGTGCAACTGTCTCATTCAAAGGGTAATAAAGAGAACATTTCCCAAGAATAATAATAGACTTGCATTTCTATAGCGCCTTTCACGACCTCAGGACGTCCCAAAGCCCTTTACAGCCAATGAAGTACTTTTTTGAAGTGTAGTCACTGTTGTAATGTGGGAAACGTGGCAGCCAGTTTGCGCACAGCAAGCTCCCACAAACAACAAATGTGCTCATGACCAGATCATCTGTTTTAGTGATGTTGGTTGAGGGATAAATATTGGCCCCAGGACACCGGGGGTAACTCCCCTGCTCTTCTTCGAAATAGTGCCATGAGATCTTTTACATCCACCTGAGACAGCAGACGGCGCCTCAGTTTAACGTCTCATCCGAAAGACAGAAAACAGCGAGTTGTGGTAAATGGCTGTTTTTTAGACTGGAGGATAGGAGACAGTGGTGTTCCCCAAGGGTCAGTGCTGGGGCCGCTGCTTTTTTTTATATATATATAAATGACCTGGAAATTGGAATACAGAGTAGAATTTCTAAATTTGCCAATGACACCAAACTTGGGGTTGTGGCAAACAGTGAGGATGATACCAGTCGACTGCAACAGGACATACTGTAGAAAGGCTAGCAGAATGGGCAGAGAAGTGTGAGGTGATGCATTTTGGCAGAAGGATCAGGGAGAGGCAATATACACTTAATGGCACAGTTTTAAAGAGTGTGCAGGGACAGAGGGACCTGGGAGTTAATGTGCATAGGTCCCTGAAGGTGGTGGGACATATTGAGAGAGTGGTTAGCAAAGCATATGGGATCTTGGGCTTCATAAATAGGGGTATTGAGTACAAAAGTAGAGAAGTTATGCTGAACCTTGATAAAGCGCTGGTTAGGCCACAACTGGAGTATTGCGTCCAGTTCAGGTCACCACACTTTAGGAAGGATGTGAAGGCCCTTGAGAGGGTGCAGAGGAGATTTACCAGAATGGTTCCGGGGATGGGGGATCTTAGCTACAATGACAGGTTGGAGAAGCTGGATTTGTTTTCATTAGAGCAAAGGAGGTTGAGGGGTGATTTGATAGAGGTGTACAAGGTTATGATGGGTTTGGATAGGCTAGACGGGGAAAGGCTGTTCCCACTACTTGATGGTACAAGGACTAGGGGACACAGATTTAAGGTTTTGGGCAATAGATACAGGGGGGATGTGAGGAAAAGCTTTTTTACGCAGCGAGTGGTGAGGACCTGGAACTCGCTGCCGACGGAAGTGGTGGAAGCGGAGACACTCAATGTTTTCAAGGGGAGACTGGATAGGCACTTGAGGGAAATAAACTTGCAGGGCTACGGGGATAGAGCGGGGGAATGGGACTGACTGGATTGCTCTACAGAGAGCCGGCACGGACTCGATGGGCTGAATGGCCTCCTTCTGTGCCGTTATGACTCTATGACCTACGAGGTGTCGGAGGTGCCGTCTTTCAGATGAGACGTTAAACCGAGGCCCCCGTCTGCGTTCTCAGGCAGATGTAAAAGATCACATTTCGAAGAATAGCAGGGGGAGTTCTCCCCGGTGTCCTGGGGCAAATATTTATCAATCAACATAACAAAAAACAGAATATCTGGGTCATGATCACATTGCTGTTTGCGGGAGCTTGCTGTGCGCAAATTGGCTGCCGCTTTTCCCACATTACAACAGTGACTACAGTTCAAACAGTATTTCATTGGCTGTAAAGCGCTTTGGGTCGTCCGGTGGTCGTGGAAGGCGCTATAGAAATGCAAGTCTATTATATCAAACAGCTAACTGATGCCCTGAATAAACATAGCTAGAATTTTCACTACCTTTCCCACCGAACATCAAAAACAGCAGAACAAGGCTGCCCGATGTCCACACACTGTTGTATTTTCCAAAGCAGATAGGTCACTGATACTAGCCAAGTCAGTCGTGGCTCATTTGGTAGCCCGCTCGCCTCTGAGTTAGAAGGTCGTGGGTTCAAGTCCCACTCCAGAGACTCGAGCGCAAAATCTAGGCTGACACTCCCAGTGGAGTGCTGCACTGTTAGAGGTGCCGTCTTTCAGATGAGATGTTAAACTGAGGCCCCGTCTGCCCCTCTCAGGTGGATGTAGAAGATTCCGCAGCCACTATTTCAAAGAAGAGCAAGGGGGAGTCCTGGTCAATATTTATCTCTCAACCAACGTGACTAAAACAGATGATCTGGTCATTATCACATTGCTGTTTGTGGGAGCTTGCTGTGCGCAAATTGGCGAACGTTTCCTACAGTGGCAACACTTTAAAAGCGGACGTACAGCACTTTGGGACGTCCTGAGGTCGTGAAAGGCGCTAAAGTAGTACAAATCCTTCTTTCTTTTTGTATGGCCATTGGGCATCAGATTCGTGCTTATCCTCCGCACCAACACTTCCGACTTCTCACCTGTGCTTTCTGACTCCGCCGTGCGAGCTCTTTAAGCTCACTAATGCTACCTCGCTGGATGTGTGCAGCGACGTCAGGGAGAGGGTGTGGTGAGGTGCGGCCTTGTACCACTGCTGGCGGGCTGCTGTTCCAGGCCTACAATGACAGTAAAGGAACACATTTTTAGAACGCTGGCCCCGAGGCACACTGCCAAAACAGACGTATGGGGACATCAGGTGAGGGCAGAATCAATACAACAGCAAAACACTGCGGACGCTGGAAATCTGAAATAACAACAGAAAATGATGCAAACACTCAGCAGGTCAGGCAGCATCGAGGAGAGAGAAACAGAGTCAACATTTCGGGTCGACAGATCTCGGGTTCTCTCTCTAGGAAGGCAAATGGTATGTTGGCTTTCATTAAGAGAGGATTTGAGTACAGGAGCAAGGATGTCTTACTACAGTTGTACAGGGCCTTGGTGAGACCACACCCGGAGTACTGTGTGCAGTTTTGGTCTCCTTACCTAAGAAAGGATATACTTGCCATAGAGGGAGTGCAATGAAGGTTCACCAGACTGATTCCTGGGATGGCAGGACTGTCGTATGAGGAGAGATTGGGTCGACTAGGCCTGTATTCACTAGAGCTTAGAAGAATGAGAGGGGATCTCATTGAAACATGTAAAATTCTGACAGGACTAGACAGACTGGATGCAGGGAGGATGTTTCCCCTGGCTGGGGGGGTGTCTAGAACGAGGGGTCACAGTCTCAGGATACTGGGTAGGAGATTTAGGACTGAGATGAGGAGAAATTTCTTCACTCAGAGGGTGGTGAACCTGTGGAATTCTCTACCACAGAAGGCTGTGGAGGCCAAGTCACTGAATGTATTTAAGAAGGAGATACAGGAAACTCTTTGGTATCCGGCACCGATGGGACCGGCGTGTTGCCGGTTGATCAAAAATTCCGGATGACGGAGAGGGTTATCTACCGAGGCTATTTTTAACAAAGAAAAATTAAAAAATCAAGAAATGTGCAGTATACAGTAATTGGGTAGTCACCCACAGAATGTTGTGTTAAATGGATGGTGGAAGATGCTTGATTAAGTACAGGACTGCCAGTTGAGGGTAATGCAATGCAATGACTACCAGCAGCGTGGGAGACACACAGTACCCCTGTAAAATGGCGGATCAGAAGAGACTCCCGGCAGCGCGGGAGAGTCAGACTCCTGTTATTGAGGTGTTTGGACTTCCGACAGCGCCAAGAAGCCGAGTAGTGGCAGTTTGGAGAATCACCCCCACTGACTAACTCGGCCACTGCGGGAGACTCGGACTCGGCAACATTGCTGGTTATTGAGGTGTTGTTTTCAGAGCGAGAATTTTGCCGGTTAATAGAGAATTCTGGATATTTAGGTGCCGTTTAAACGAGAGTTTCCTGTAGATAGATTTCTAGACACAAAAGGCATCAAGGGGTATGGGGAGAGAGCGGGAATATGGTATTGAGAGAGAGGATCAGCCATGATCATATTGAATGGCGGAGCAGGCTCGAAGGGCCGAATGGCCGACTCCTGCTCCTATTTTTCTATGTTTCTATGTTTCTCTCTCCTCGATGCTGCCTGACCTGCTGAGTGTTTCCAGCATTTTCTGAGGGCAGAATCAAAGCCTGTCTATGATGCCTCTTCAAGCTGCTCAAAATTTGGAATGCAAATATGAAATGTAATCTTTCCAGTTCAAAGGATGAGCTAAGATCCAGTAAAATGTAGCTGGAGTGCGTCACAGGATTTACCAGTCTTAGGGAGTACACGAAATCCTAAACCAGGGAAGCTAAGTCCTCACTGAGTGTTTTCCAGAGTCTTTATGTCATTTTTTTTTCCTTCCAGACTTTAACCCAAAACATAATCATGAAAGACTGAGGGTGAGGCGTTGGGGCAGGGTAGGAATGGTATGAGCTGGGGGGAGGCGTTTGCGATTCCTCACGCCAACCGAGAGTCAACGCAGAATTAAAATAACCTTCCTTTTTAAAAAATAAATCAATAAAAAATCAAAAGTGAACGCAGTGGGGGTAATTTGAACTTTGCGTGACGGAGTAAAATTGGCGATATCGAATTGGTTGCCCAGTATATGCCCCCGCCTGATTCCCCCTTCTATCGACTTCAGTGGAAAGAAACATTTTTTTTATTCGTTTATGGGATGTGGGCGTCGCTGGCAAAGCCAGCATTTATTACCCACCCTTAATTGCCCTTGAGAAGGTGGCGATGAGCCTCCTTCTTGAACCGCTGCAGTCCGTGTGGTGAAGGTACTCCCACAGTGCTGTTAGGGAGGGAGTTCCAGGATTTTGACCCAATGACAAAGGATCAGCGATATACTTCTAAGTCAGGATGATGTGTGACTTGGAGGGGAACTTGGAGGTGGTGGTGTTCCCATGCGCCTGCTGCCCTTGTCCTTCTAGGTGGAAGAGGTCGCTGGTTTGGGAGGTGCTGCCGAAGAAGCCTTGGCGAGTTGCTGCAGTGCATCTTGTAGGTGGTACACACTGCAGCCACGGTGTGCCGGTGGTGGAGGGAGTGAATGTTTAAGGTGGTGGACGGGGTGCCAATCAAGCGGGCTGCTTTGTCCCGGAGGGTGTCGAGCTTCTTGAGTGTTGTTGGAGCTGCACTCATCCAGTCAAGTGGAGAGTATTCCATCACACTCCTGACTTGTGCCTTGTAGATGGTTGAAAGGCTTTGGGGAGTCAGGCGGTGAGACACTCGCCGCAGAATACCCAGCCTCTGACCGGCTCTTGTTGTCACAGTATTTATGTGGCTGGTCCAGTTAGGTTTCTGGTCAATGGTGACCCCCAGGATGTTGATGGTGGGAGATTCGGTGATGGTGATGCCGTTGAATGTCAAGGGGAGGTGGTTAGACTCGTTTTATACAATGGGCAGCTAATTTTACACTATTACCCAAGTTAGAATGAAAGACCTCCAGTGCAGTGAATGTCCTCTGATGGGAGTGGCTCACTGAGTGCTGATGACAGGTCACAGCACAACGCAGTCCTTACACGGCATGGCTAGTCTGCTCACTGATTGTCTCCCTGTGGAAACGTTGTGGCCCGGGAGGCCTTCGACACTGCTCGACATTCTGTCTGGCGCAGTCCAGCCTTTGGAGATATCGGGCAGGATTTTCATTGAGGAGGCGGGTAGGAGGCGGGACTACAACTTTCGGGGTTGTAGTCCCGCCTCCATCGAGTTCTAGCCAACCCACGCGATTTTGACTTGATTGACCTTGTTAAACCCGCCCAGCGGGCTCAGCAGGCCAATTAGAGGGCCACCCGGCAACAGGTGACGTCACAGATTGACATTTCATCTGTCAAGACCTTTTGACAGATGAAATATCAGCGTTTCACAGCTGTTTGAAGCTGTCAAACACTGACAATCTGTACTCCAAGTTAATTCCTTCCTCTCAGGATCTCTCCAGAACAGAAAGCTGAATGCTGCAATTTTTGACAGCTCGCAGCCATTCTGCTTTCTGTGCCGGTGAGATGAGGGACTCCCGAGACCTGAAGGAAGGAAGGCCGTAAAGGTAAGTAAAACTTCTTTAAACACTTTAAACACACCAAACACACTTACCTCTGCACTCATGCACCCATCACTCACCTGAACACCGGACATCTCGAACCCTCCAAGCCCTTCAGCCCGCTAACTTGGCGTCAGGAATCCCACACTTCAGCAATAAAAATAAGGATTAGGCTAAAAACTGCCTGTTAACTACCTGTTAACAGGCAGTTAATTGGCACTAATCCCTTCGGGTACCCGCCTCCTTTGAAACTGGCATGGAGGCGGGTTGGGTGCGGGATGGGTTCGTGCCCCCCCCGATTTCGGGATTTTAACCCCCCACACGCCTCCAATCCCGCCTCCACGGCCCAATGAAAATCCATCCCATCATCTCTCTGCAGATCCTATGTGACAGGGATGGTGCGTGTAGCTCTGATGCTGCAAAAGGCCACAGATTGCTCAAAGGGTTTTTTGACTGCTCTGCCGTTACACTCAGAAGGCAGCTGGAATGCGGGTGTCACGGGCGCTGGGATTTTACAATTCAAATTGACATGCAAGCCAAATCCCCTTAGGATTTTCAAATTCTCGTCCTTGTTTTCAAAACCCTCAATGGCCTCGCCCCTCCCTATCTTTGTACTCTCTCCTCCAGCCCCACAACCCTCCGAGATCTCTGCGCTCCTCTAATTCTGGCCTCTGGAGCAGCCACGATTTCCATCGCTCCACCATCGGCGGCCGTGCCTTCAGTTGCCTCGGCCCTAAGCTCTGGAATTCCCTCCCTAAACCTCTCCGCCTCTCTCTCTCCTCCTTCAAGACGCTCCTTAAAACTGACCTTTTCGACCAGGCTTTCTGCCCTAATATCTCCTAATGTGGCTCGGTGTTAAAATTTGTTTTTAGAACGCTCCTGTGCAGCGCCTTGGGAATGTTTTACTACGTTAATGGTGCTATATAAATGCAAGTTGTTGTTGTTGTAGGGCCGCCAAGCCTCCAGGATTGCCCTGCAGTCTCCAGGAATGAAAGATTAGTCTCTTGGACACTGCTGAAAGCAACCCTGGAGAAAGATCAGAGGAGGGGTATTAAAATAAAAAAAATTCTGTTTTTTTTCTTTGAACGCTTGTTTATTAGTTAATGGAGATGGGGGGTGGGGGGGGAAGGTGTGTTTGACAGACAGCCAAGAGTCGTCCGATCAGGCAACAAAGAGTCTGCTAACTTTCCAACTGGCGTGGGTCGGCAGGTGCTAGGATGGACGTGTCGGGCACCCAATTGACCAATGGCGGGAGTGCAGAGGTTGGAGGTGAGAGGTCAGTGATGAAACCTCCAGGGCACACGCCCAACCAGAATTGGCATCCCTGAAGCCCCTCCTCCCTTCTGACAACCGATTCCTTCTTGTCATTTGCCTGATTACTTGTGCACCAAGGTTGTTTCCAAAGAGCCCACATTGTTCCAAATTTGCAAAGGGCACAGAGTTTGAAGTCGGGTTCAATGCACCACGCTACGGAGAAGCAGGGTCAGGGTTCGCGCCTTCGGGGAAAGCGGAATTTTAGGGACAAATAGCCTCGGGCCACACATGCACCTCCACACAGTCAATTAGAAAGCAAAGGCCTGAGGGTGAGGACTCCTGGTCGAGACACGACGCACACAGCTGGGGAAAGTGGAAACAGAAAAACGAGAAAACACCTTTTCTGTCCCCCCTGTTCAATTTTCCAAACTGCCCTGAACTCATGTTGATACAGTTCCAAGGAGGCTATTAACCCTCCACTACCTCATCCAAGTTGGTCTTTTAATTCGTTCATGGGATGTGGGTGTCGCTGGCAAGGCCAGCATTTATTGCCCATCCCTAATTGTCCTCGAGAAGGTGGTGGCGAGCCGTCGCCTTGGACCGCTGCAGTCCGTGTGGTGAAGGTGCTCCCGCAGTGCTGTTAGGGAGGGAGTTCCAGGATTTTGACCCAGCGACGATGAAGGAACGGCCGATATATTTCCAAGTCAGGATGGTGTGTGACTTGGAGGGGAACCTGGAGGTGGTGGTGTTCCCATGCGCCTGCTGCCCTTGTCCTTCAAGGTGGAAGAGGTCACGGGTTTGGGAGGTGTTGCCGAAGAAGCCTTGGCGAGTTGCTGCAGTGCATCTTGTAGATGGTACACACTGCAGCCACGGTGCACCGGTGGTGGAGGGAGTGAATGCTTAAAGTGTAAATGCTTGAATTAGTAAGTGGCCACTCAGCAATTGCGTGCCTGGATGCCAGGCTACATGCCGAGGCAAGGAGGGGAATGACAGCACAAACCATTCCTGTCCTTAACCGTCACCCACACTGACATTCCTAGCACAGACAAGCGATCAGGAGTGGGAGCCACAGACAATTTCTTCCCCTGGGAGCTGTGGGCAAATGTAGTGTCCCATAACTCTAACCCAACGGGGATCAGCTGAACATCAGTTTTAAAACCATGAACAAGGCATTAAACAGAACAATGTTATGCTTGCAAAAAAAATAATAATTTGGTACACTTAGAGCAAGCACTGGCTTGAATAAGCATGTCCCTCCCCTATTTCCTTCGCTCCACCATTGGCGGCCGTGCCTTCAGCTGCCTCGGCCCTAAGCTCTGGAATTCCTTCTCTAAACCTCTCCGTTTCTCTCTCCTCCTTTAAGACGCTCCTTAAAGCCACCTCTTTGACCAAGCTTTAGTGCTCCTGTGTGGCTCGGTGTCAAATTTTGTCAGATAACACTCCTGTGAAGCCGCCTTAAAGGCAGACTTGCATTTCTATAGCGCCTTCCATGATCACCGGACATCTCAAAGCGCTTTACAGCCAATGAAGTACTTTTGAAGTGTGGTCACTGTTGTAATGTGGGCAACGTGGCAGACAATTTTCGCACAGCAAGCTCCCACAAACAGCAATGTGATAATGACCAGATAATCTGTTTTAGTGATGTTGATTGAGGGATAAATATTGGCCCCAGGACACCGGGGAGAACTCCCCTGCTCTTCTTCAAAATAGTGCTGCGGGATCTTTTACATCCACCTGAGAGAGCAGACGGGGCCTCGGTTTAATGTCTCATCCGAAAGACGGCACCTCCGACAGTGCAGCACTCCCTCCGCACTGCACTGGAGTGTCAGCCTAGCTTTTCTGTGCTCAAGTCTCTGGAGTGGGATTTGAACCCACAACCTTCTGACTCTAGAGGCGAGAGAGAGTGCTGCCCACTGAGCCACGGCCGACAGTTTTGCTACATTAAAGGCGCGGTAGACATGCAAGCTGTTGTTGTTTTTAGAGTTTGGCTTTTAGTTGTCAAGTTTTTAAATGTAGCACTATGACGTCATTGCACGACTAGATCGTTTACAGAGTTGATGAAGTATTTTATGAAGAGGCTCCCCTCCATTGGCTAGCGCGCAAGCCGTACAGACCAGAAAGTCCCAAGTTCAATCCCCACCCGTGCTTAGCTAGCTGGGGCCCTGTCAAACAGCTTACTGACATATAAGAAATATCAAGGATGAGAAAAGACCAGTTGTCGCAACCTTCTAGTGCCCTACCCCTAATATTATAGGGTTATACTATTATAGCATCCAGATGCATTTTAAATGCCCTTAATAGTCAACCCCACCTAACAGATTATTCCATTTAGCTCTCTCCGAGTAAAGGAATGCTTCTGAATATCTCTTCTAAATCTACTTTTCAGCAATTTAAATTTACGTCCCTCTGGTCTTACTTTCCCGGTGTAGTTTAAATTAATATTTTGGGTTGCCCTTTTCTGTACCATTTAATATTTTATATACAATAAGGTTCCCCCTTTAATCTCTTTCCTTTTAGGACTGCAGAGCTCAGATTGCTCTAGTTCTTGGTTGGGATTCAGTCCTGTGCTTTGCTCTGCATGCTATCCAATGTGTTTTTTATGCTGTGATCAAAATTGAATACACTTCTCCTTGGAGAGGGTGCGGAGAAGCTTTACCAGAAGTGTCCATGGGATGAGGGACTTCAGTTGTGTGGGGAGACTGGAGAAGCTGGGATTGTTCTCCTTAGAGCAGTGAAGGTTAAGGGGAGAATTAATAGAGGTGTTCAAAATGACGAGGGGTTTTGATCGAGTAGATCGGGAGAAACTGTTTCCATTGGCGGGAGGGTCGGTAACCAGAGGACACAGATTTTCGATAATTGGCAAAAGAACCAGGCTGGATATAAGGCAAATGTGTTTTACGCAGTTGTTGTGATCTGGAATGTGCTGCCTGAAAGGGCGGTGGAAGCAGATTCAATAGTAACTTTCAAAAGAGAATTGGATAAATATTTAAAAAGGAAAAATTTGCAGGGCTCGGGAAAAAGCAGGGGGGAGTGGGACTAATTGGAGAGCTCTTTCAAGGAGCCGGCACAGGCACGATGGGCCGAATGGCCTCCATCTGTGCTGTAAGATTCTATGATTCTCCGAGTGTGACCTGACCAGTGCGTTGTGAAGCCTTAGTAAATCTGTGCATTATATACTTTATGGTATATCATTGGTGTTTAATGAGGTGCATATTATTAATGATCTACGAGGAGTGCTTAGAACCCGTGTTAACTTGAATTTGCCATTTGTCTAATTTGTTGCCTAGCTGCTCTAAGCCCTGTGTTAAATCCTCAGGCTCTACTGCTCTCCAGCCCTGTAGAGCTTCTCCTAGTTCTCAATTCATGACCATCAGCACTGACCTACAAACTCCCCTCCTTGGCTCCATCCAAAACCTCGGTCATATACCAAGATGTTTGCTATTTATTAAGTACCCGTCCCATCCTGATTTCTTAAGTCAGCGAGGATATTGGGTGTACTGTAAAAATTGGACAGCAATTCAGTGCGGTGAATTCTTCTGAAAAACGTTTGTTTATTATTTTACCTTCTCGGGTTTTGGCACCAGTTTCACTGTCTTTCAGATAAGCCAAGACACAGTCTGCCCTCAGGTGGGCGTAACAGATCCCATGGTACTATTTCGAAGAAGAGTTATCCCCGGTGTCCTTGGCCAATATTTATCGCCAACATCACAAAAACAGATTACAGGAAACTCTCGATTTACTGGCACCTAAATAACCGGAAATCTCTGTTAACCGGCAAAATTCAGGAGTAGGTTCAGGTAAGTTTTACTTCATATTAGTGGCCGTTCCTGGATCTGTGGCCGTGTAACCGGGGTTCCTGCACCTGTTGCTATGCAACAGGGACGCTTGGTCTGTGGCCGGGGTTCCTGCACCTGTTGCCATGCAACAAGGATGCCTGGATCTGTGGCCGTGTACGGGGCTCTCGTACCTTTTACTACACCTCTCTGTAATCCGGACTTTTTGATAAACTGGCACCCCGCCGGTCCCGTCGGTACCGGATAAAAAAGAGTTTCCTGTATCTGGCCATTATCATGTTGCTGTTTGTGGGAGCTTGCTGTGCACAGATTTCCAACATTACAACAGCGACTATACTTCAAAAGTACTTCATTGGCTGTAAAGCGCTTTGGGATGCCCTGAGGTCGTGAAAAGCGCCATAGAAATGCAAGTCTTTCTTTCTTTCTCTGCTTACTTGGTGGCCGTGCCTTCTGTTGCCTAGGCCCTAAGCTCTGGAATTCCCTGCCTAAATCTCTCCGACTCTCTACCTCTCTTTCCTCCTTTAAGACGCTCCTTAAAACCGACCTCTTTGACCAAGCTTTTGGTCACCTGCCCTAATTTATCCTTATGTGGCTCGGTGTCAAATTTTATTTGTCTTAAAATACGCCTTGGGACGTTTTACTACGTTAAAGGTGCTATATAAATGCAAGTTGTTGTTAGGAACATAGAAACATAGAAGATAGGAGCAGGAGTAGGCCATTCGGCCCCTCGAGCCTGCTCCGCCATTCAATGAGATCACGGCTGATCATCCAAATTCGGTACCCTGTCCCTGCTTTCTCCCCATATCCCTTGATCCCTTTAGTCTTAAGAAATATATCTAACTCCTTCTTGAATATATTTAATAAGTTGGCCTCTACTGCCTTCTGTGGTAGAGAATTCCACAGGTTCACCACTCTCTGGGTGAAGCAATTCCTCCTCATCTCAGTCCTAAATGGCTTACCCCTTATCCTTAGACTGTGACCCCTGGTTCTGGACTCCCCCACCATCGGGAACACCCTTTCTGCATCTAGTCCGTCCAGTCCTGTTAGAATTTTATAAGTTTCAATGAGATCCCCTCTCAATCTTCTAAACTCCAGCAAATATAAGCCCAATCGACTCAATCTCTCCTCATATGTCATTCCTGCCATCCCAGGTATCAGTCTGGTGAATCTTCGCTGCACTCTCTCCATGGCAAGAACATCCTTCCTCAGACAAGTTGTTGTACTCTTTTAGGATGGACGCTAGATTTCTTAAAGATAAAACCACTCAATGTCCAGGCTGGCCCATCGCCAGAAGGTGGGGGGGGGGTGCGTGGGTGTGGTGGAAGAGAGCTGCTGGCACATGACAAGCCGTAACCCTCCCCAGCGAGGGTTAAACGCCTTCAGGAGAGGATGGGGGAAGAAAAACGTGGCCAGGAGAAAAAGGTGAAAGAGTTTGGCCAACTTCGGGCGAGAGTTGAGCCGTCAGACGTGACTGGAATGCGCGTGCTGCCGGTTATCTTTCCCTCATGGGCACGCCGACCCTTCCACTTCCCCTGCCGAGAGCAGACACCGCCAGACTAATCTGGCTGTCGGCCAATGTTGAAGATCAAGGATTGGGGAGGTGGGTGTGGTGAGCCTCATCCATAACCAGCCGCTCCCCATGGATTCAGTAATGACCCCAGCTCTAATGCAGGCTCTCCTTCAGATCAGCGAGCATGCTGCACATTCCCAGGCACCTAGCAAGTGCTCCCCGGGAAATATTGGCAATCATTTCATCGCATAAAGAAGGACAGTGGGGTAGTTTTTAATTTTTCATGATTTCCTGTATCTGGCTGTGTTTAATTAGCTTTGGCGTCAACCGTACTGAAGCCAGGGCTTTCAAAGGACGCAAACCTATTCCCAGCAGTAACCTATATTTATACTCTGTCAAAGACAAATCAAAGCTCTTTCTAAACGCTGGTTATGCAGGATGTAGGGGGGGTTGTTATAACTTGAGGGCCAGTAATGATATAACTGGGATGGACACAGTTAAACCAGAGTCCACACCAGAAAGCAGCGTTTGCAGGTAAGACAGCATGTCCCTAGGGCAGTGAATTTGACAGAGTGCGTGTCATAGTGCAAACTATATGGTCCGGCAACACCTCGATTTTAAAATTCTCGCCACTCCCTATCTCTGTAACCTCCTCCAGCCCTACAAACCCCCCGAGATCTCTGCACTCCTCCAATTCTGGCCTCTTGCCATCACCGATTTTAATCGCTCCACCATTGGCGGCCGTGCCTTCAGCTGCCGAGGCCCTAAGATCTGGAATTCCCTCCCTAAACCTCCCCGCCTCTCTACCTCTCTCTCCTCCTCTCAGACTTTCCTTAAAATCTACCTCTTTGACCAAGCTTTGTGTCATATAATATCTCCTTATGTGGCTCAGTGTCTTATTTTGCCCGATAATGCTCCTGTGAAGCACTTTGGGACGTTTTACTACGTTAAAGGTGCTACATAAATACAAGTTGTTGCCTTCATAGCGAGAGGATTCGAGTACAGGAGCAGGGATATCTTGCTGCAGTTGTACAGGGCCTTGGTGAGACCACACCTTGAGTATTGCGTGCAGTTTTGGTCGCCTTATCTGAGGAAGGATGTTCTTGCCATGGAGGGAGTGCAGCGAAGATTCACCAGGCTGATACCTGGGATGGCAGGAATGACGTATGAGGAGAGATTGGGTCAATTAGGCTTATATTCGCTGGAGTTTAGAAGAATGAGAGGGGATCTCATTGAAACTTACTAAATTCTAACAGGACTAGACAGACTAGATGCAGGAAGGATGTTCCCGATGGCGGGGGAGTCCAGAACCAGGAGTCACAGTCTAAGGATAAGGGGTAAGCCATTTAGGACAGAGATGAGGAGGAATTTCTTCACCCAGAGAGTGGTGAACCTGTGGAATTCTCTACCACAGAAGGCAGTTGAGGCCAATTCATTAAATATATTCAAGAAAGAGTTGGGTATATTTCTTAAGGCTAAAGGGATCAAGGGGTATGGGGAGAAGGCAGGGACAAGGTACTGAATTTGGATGATCAGCCATGATCTCATTAAATGGCGGAACAGGCTCGAGGGGCCGAATGGCCTACTCCTGCTCCTATCTTCTATGTTTCTATGTTTCTATGTTGTCTTCAATCAGGGTAAAGGAGACGAGGAAAGCAGCGGCCAGTGGATTAACTCTGCTTGAGTGTTCATAGGAAAATAGGAAATGCTAGACCAGAAATAGGCCAAGGCCCATCTAGTTTACCTTCTATCATCCTGGTGGTCGCATGATACAAGGATAATGGAGTTGTTGACTAATCATGGCAATCAATCTCTAGTCTTTAGTCTACAATAGATCCAGACATGAGGGGCTGGATTTTTCCTGCGGAGGCCATCACATCCCCATCACTCTGCCTTCCCTACCCTACTCCTGCACAGCCTTACTCACACCAACTTACCTTGCACCTCCACCCATCCCTCCCTATCTACATTATCACATCCCCATCTCACTAGCCACCCCTCACACTCACCCTCAGTTCTGCGCAGACAGACCCGACACCTGGGAGACTCGAGTGGAGGAGGGTTGACAGCGGGATTCCTACCTGCTGTCAATCTTTGCTATTTTTGACAGTGGACCCCCCTCCAAACCCGCCCTCTGAGCGTCGGCAAAATCCAGCCTGAGGTGTGGAAAACCCCCAGTGTTGGGGCACATTCTCACCAGCCTCAGTCACACAATCACCAGATCACTATGTATGACAGAGGCCATTCAGCCCACCTTACTTCGTCCATCCGGGAAGACCTCATGGTCTCCCGCGCCCCGCACTGCTCAGGCAATAGTTTGGTTAGGATTTGGAATGCATTGCCTGATAGGCTGGTGGATACAGATTCAAAAGGGAATTGGATAAATACTTGAAGGAGAAACAATTGCAGGGATACGGGGAGAGAGCGGGGGAGTGGGACTAACTGGATTGCTCTTCGAAAGAGCCGGCGCACACTCGATGGGCCGAACGGCCTCCTCCTGTGCTGTACAGTTCTATGATTCTATGATTATTTCGCGCCTTTAAACGTAGTAAAACATCCCAAAGCGCTTCACAGGAACATTATCAAACAAAATTTGTCACCGAGCCACATATGGACATATTAGGACAGGCTTGATCAAAGAGGTAGGTTTTCAGGAGCGTCTTAAAACAAGAGAGGGAGAGGGAGAGAGGCGGAGAGGTTTCGGGAGGGAATTTCAGAGCTTAGGGCCGAGGCAGCTGAAGGCACGGCCACCAAAGGTACAGCGATTAAACTCTGGAATGCTCAAGAGGCCAGCATTGGAGGAGCGCAGAGATCTCAGAGGGTTGTAGGGCTGGAGGAGGTTACAGAGATAGGGAAGGGGCGAGAATTTTAAAAATCGAGGCGTTGCCGGACCGGGAGCCAATGTAGGTCAGCGAGCACAGGGATCAGTGATGGGTGAACGGGACTTGGTGCGAGTTATGATAACGGGCAGCAGAGTCTTGGATGAGCTGGAAGTTTACGGAGGGTGCAAAGGTGGACGGCCGGCCAGGAGTGCATTGGAATAGTCCAGATAGGAGAGAAAACCCAAAGGAAGAAAAACCGCAGGCCAACGTACTGTTAAAAACAAACCTTCCAAACTCTCCCGCAGATTATCTAAACCAGCCGTCTCACAGAACTACCACACACAGATCAGCAACGTACCCCTGGGTAATTTGTTTTACCAATTTCGCAACGAAACAATTTCAACTTTACATCACTGTCAAATAATGCTCTTTAACTGTTTATTACACTGAGATGTTCCGGGAACTTTGCTCAATTTGCTGTTTTCTTTAACTAGATATTGGCAGTGCACCGGATTCACGGTGCGTTCTGGGAAGCATGGCAGCCATTTTGATTATATGATTGACGTATTTTGTGCACAGGAGCAGAACGATCGCAGGCCGCAAACCCTTGTATTTTTCAAAAGAAATCCCTCAGTGGCTCCGCTCTCTGCAGTGGATGGAACACGAACGCAGAGTGGGTTACATCCGGAATCTAATTAAGGCGCTCAGACGCTGCCTTGCCTACAAATGCAGCTGGGCCGGTGTGGCTGCACGAGGGATAATCTTATTAACCCGAGTTCCCAGTGCAGGCGTGCATGTTTAGGGAATTTTTCCATCCAGGGTGATTGCGGGGAATCACGGGGAGTATGGCCGTATTCCCGTCCGTGAGACGGTAAGCTGAGGCCCCCACCTGCTCCCTCCATGTAAAAGATCCCACGGCACAATTTCAATGAGGAGTCAGGGAGGCCTCAACCAACTGCCCAACGCATTACCGGCACCCGGCTACCGACCAGAGAACATATATATCAGAAACGCTGCCTACGGAGGGCACGGACCATCATCAAAGACCCTACCCACCCCAGCCACAGTCTGTTCGCCCTCCTACCATCTGGAAGACGCTACAGATGCATTCGCACCCGTACGACCAGATTTAGGAACAGCTTCTTTCCCAGGGCTGTCATCCTACTGAACTCCACAAATAAACACTAAAGCCTGCACATCTGCCGATGCACTTTATTATGGTCATATTTATGCTAATATATATGTACAAATGTATGTTGAAATGTTTAAGTGTCCTAATCCAAATTGGACACTCTCGGGAGCCGCAAGCCTACATTTCGTTGTACTGCACTTGTGCACTAACAATGACAATAAAAGTTGATTTGATTTGATTTGATTTGAAACAGATTACCTGGTCACTATCTCAGAGCTGCCCGTGGGATCTTGTTGTGCGCAAATAGCGGCTGCGTTTCCCTATATTGCAGTGGCGACTATACTTCCAACTGCCTCATTGGCTGTGAAGCACTTTGGACTGTCTTGAGGTTGTGAAAGACGCTGTATAACTGTAAGCTCTTTCCTTTCCTACGGGCTCACAGTGAGCAAAGCCCCAGCAGCACAAATGTCAATTATCCCAAGAGCTTAAATACATAAGAACATATGAAACAGGAGCAGGAGTCGACCATTCGGCCCCTCGGGCCTGCTCCGCCATTCAATAAGATCATGGCTGATCTGATCTTGGCCTCAACTCCACTTCCCTGCCCGCTCCCCATAACCCTTGACTCCCTTGCCGTTCAAAACTCTGCCTATCTCCACCTTAAATATATTCACTGACTCCGCCTCCACAGCTCTCTGGGGAAGAGAATTCCACAGATTCACGACCCTCTGAGAGAAGAAATTCCTGCTCATCTCCGTTTTAGATGGGTGACCCCTTATTCTGAAACTATACCCCCTAGTTCTAGATTTCCCCAAGAGGGGAAACATCCTCTCTGCATCTACCCTGTCGAGCCCCTTCAGAACCTTATATGTTTCAATAAGATCACCTCTCATTCTTCTAAACTCCAATGAGTACAGGCCCAACCTGCTCAACCTTTCTTCATAAGACAACCCCTTCATCTCCAGAATTAACCTCGTGAACCTTCTCTGAACTGCCTCCAATGCAAGTATATCGCTCGTTAAATAAGGAGATCAAAACTGTACGCAGTACTCCAGGTGTAGTCTCACCAACGCCCTGTACAGTTGTAGTAAGACTTCCCTACTTTTATACTCCATCCCCCTTGCAATAAAGGCCAACATTTGTGTCCACTTTGATTAAATTGTAAGAGAGAAGCCATGTTCTGATTTGTCGGGTGGAGTGTACATTTCATGGAGTTTTTAATTTTAATGTTGAGCCAGTTTTAGCCTTAGAAGTGGTTGCCGGTGCAGTCGCTGGCGACACGTGCGTGAGAGGATTACGGTGCTTGGCGCGGCTTCAACTGAAATGGGGAAGAGTAAATTCGGCGCCCCCACGCTCCCTGGGGAGAGCCACGCGTGGCGGGAGGGGGGAATTAGCGCACGGTGTCGTAGCCCTATCTCCAACGCACACTCCCTTCAAATACGGCTTCATGCTGGGGTTCATGGAACCGCTGAATTTACCTAATAGTCTGCAGTGGAGTATCAGTAAAGTCTAGGGAGGGCGTGAATTTCAATGGTGGGGGGGTGCAGCGGAGGGGGTTCCGTGTCTCTTCCGCCAAAGTTGCGGCGGGCGAACCTCGTGGAATCTCACCCCGTTATGTTCCCCGTGAAATATAAACGGAGCAGAGCGGAGAAAGGAGGCGGGCAGAGGTTCAGCGCCCGGATTACATTCTGGCGTTTACAGAATAAGTTGGGACTAGAAGCTCAACGGTGTAGATCAACACTGGCTGGTGGATGGATGCCTTGTTCTTAACCAACATCCAGTGTAGGTGAAGTGGCTGCACAAGCCAAGAGCATGGCCCTTGAAGAAATACCCGTCAGATATAAAGCTGGCACTGCAGGGAGCCAAGTCTAAGCTTCAGGTCCAATGGGATTTGCCGATTTAAGGCAGCTACCAAGGGGTGGTTAGAACAGGCGGCTCCAGGGACTGAAAATTCCGCTTCTTCTGGGACCCGGATCACAAAGGGTGGGCTCAGATTTGAGACTCTCCCATTAGGAAAACGGAGTGACTGCTGCCAACGCACCGGAAGCTGCGCAGAGCGTTCTGCGCATAAATCTGTGGTGGTTTAAGTATGAATGTATAATAATATAGTCATATCGCATGCCTGAATCTATGGAGCTATGGGTTGGTTTATAAGAACAATAAGACGTAGGAGCAGGAGTCGGTCATTCGGCCCCTCGAGCCTGCTCCGCCATTTTATAAGATCATGGCTGATCTGATCTTGGCCTCAACTCCACTTCCCTGCCCGCTCCCCATAACCCCTGACTCCCTTATCGTTCAAAAATCTGTCCATCCCCACCTTCAATATATTCAATGACTCCGCCTCCACAGCTCTCTGGGGAAGAGAATTCCAAAGATTCACAACCCTCTGAGAGAAGAAATTCCTCCTAATTTCCGATTTAAATGGGTGCCCCCTTATTCTGAAATTATGCCCCCTAGTTCTAGATTCCCCCACGAGGGGAAACATCCTCTCTGCATCTACCTTGTCAAGCCCCCTCAGAATCTTATGGCCTAGAAATTCAGTTGCTTGCGCCACCAGTTTGCGCCCAAAGAGGCCACTCAGAGGCTTTAGCGCCACTGGCCACAACCACCACGATATTTAGCGGGGCGCTAATGGCAGCGTTAGCCTGTAGCGCTGCGCCGCCACCGATGACGTCATCGGTGTGCGCAGCGCCCCGCTACCGCCCCGAACGCCATATTAGGTCGCGCCCGCCTCTTCCGCGCCGGCTGCAAATAGCGACTGGTACACAGGGGCCAACCTGTGGCGGTAGTGGAGCGAGTTAAGGTGGAGGTGCGGCAGGCCGCTTTTTCGGCGGCCGCCTGCCCGCACCTCAGTCCCCGGCCTCCTACACCCCCCCCCCCCACCGCGGCATTGCCGGCTGTTTCCCGAGAGCCCGGCACTTCTCCTTGGTGCCGGGCTCATTTGCCGGCACTCGCGAGCGGGGATCTCGCTGTTGCAGCCACCTCCCCCTTAACAGTGGGAGGAAGGCCTGCAGTACCGCAGAGTGCCGTGCCGCAGCGGGTGGCGCTGCGGCACTTTGCGCACCGATTTTCAGTTTCAGCGCCCCAAGCGGGGCGCGGGAAGCCTCATTTAGCGGCCGGCTTCCATTTGGGGCGCAGAAACTGAATATCCCGATGGCGCAAGTGGCTCCGCGCGCAGTGGTAATTCCGGCGCCCAGGCGAGCTTGGCGCCCCAAACTGAATTTTTAGCCCTATATGTTTCAATAAGATCACCTCTCATTCTTCTAAACTCCGAGTACAGGCCCAACCTGCTCAACCTTTCCTCATAAGACAACCCCTTCATCTCCGGAATCAACCTCGTGAATCTTCTCTGAACTGCCTCCAATGCAAGTACAGGAAACTTTGGTTTATCCGGAGGTTGTATGTCCGGAAACCTCGATCTAATGGCAGAAATCAGCAGCCATTTTGTTAGGTTTTTTTTCTTTTTTTTCTTCTCCTAGCATTTTTTTAAACAGTCAGTCTCTGGAAAGCCTCTCTGAAGCTGTTGCTAAGCTACAGAGACACTTCCAAGGTATGGGCCGACTGTTTACATGCTGTTGCTAAACAACAGTGTTTGCTGTCAGATACAGAGATGAAAACCTCCGTATCCTTCAACATTAGTGCTGGTCTGTCTGGAAGTTTTCATAGATCGGCATCATGCCGGTCCCGTCGGTGCCGGATATCGCGAAATTTCTTGTATATCCCTCCTTAAATAAGGAGACCAAAACTGTACGCAGTACTCCAGGTGTGGTCTCACCAACGCCCTGTACAGTTGTAACAGGACTTCCCTACTTTTATACTCCATTCCCTTTGCAATAAAGGCCAACATTCCATTTGCCGTCCTAATTACTTGCTGTACCCGCTTGCTAACTTTCGGTGATTCATGTACAAGGACCCCCAGATCCCTCTGTACCTCAGTTTAATAATGTATAATAGTAGCGCGGGGCTGATTTAAGTATTAATGTATGATATTTTCACAGGGGGAGGGTTGCGGAGATTTATTTGTATGGCGCGTGAGCTCCTTGTGAAGGGAAAGGAGAGAAAAATTAACAAAAATTAAAAAATTAATAAAAACAAAAAATTAATAAAAATTTAAAAAAATCAACAACAAAAAATAATAAAAATAAAAAATAATAAAAATAAAAAATTAATAAAAACTTAAATTGTTTTAAAAAAATTAATAAAAGTTTAAAAATGTAATAAAAATTAATAAAATTAAAAATAATACAAATTAAAAAAATTAATAATAAATAAAATATTAATAAAAATAAAAAAATTAATAAAAATAAGAAAATGAATTAAAATGGGCGTCTACTGCATTTTGCTGCTGCAGGTTCTCTTTTCCCAGCGCGGCTCTGTTCGGCAGCAGCGATCTCTTTTCACCAGCCCTCGCCCCGCCTTTCTCTCCGGAAGGGTTTTCTCCGTAATGGCAACAATATTTTCTTTTCAGTTGGCGAACAACGGGAAAAAAACACGGGAACTGCGCCTGGACAACTCCGTGAACTTCGTTGGCCGCATTGGCGTCCTCAGGAAAATAACCGCGGCTCCCCCGGTGGGTAGACGCACTTGGTGCTATGGAACCGAGCCGTACAGGCCAGCAAGAAGCCCCGGATCAATCCTTGGTCTGTGATCAATCAATTGGGGGCGAGAGTCGGCCCACTCTAATGGGGTGCTTCTGGGCTGGGGGGAGCGCTAAATCAGCCAGGGCCCCTGCTCCTACCTGCTATTACCCATTGGCTCTTGTTGGAGAGTCCGTGGATGTTACATCGTGTCCTGGGGCCAATATTTCTCCCTCAACCAACATAACAAAAACAGATTATCTGGTCATTATCACATTGCTGTTTGTGGAGCTTGCTGTGCGCAAATTGGCTGCTGCGTTTTCTACATTACAACAGTGACTACACTTCAAAAAGTACTTCATTGGCTGTAAAGCGCTTTGAAACATCTGGTGGTCATGAAAGGCGCTATAGAAATGCATGTCTTTCTTTACAGCACAGAAAGAGGCCATTCGGTCTATGCCGCTGTTTATGCTCCACACGAGCCCCCTCCCACCCCGCTTCATCTAACCCTGTCCACATATCCTTCCAATGTTTGATAAGGACAAGATCCGGCTAGGTTGCGATGCACTGTACGGTTGAACAGCCTGCTGTCACTCACCGTGTCGGCTGGTATATGGAGACGGAGGAAGCACCCCGGAGGGCCCCAGTGCCCGGGTGCAACTCGGGGCTTTTGGGAGGGAGGGGAGTGCAGTGAAAAACAGATTCTTTGCTGAAGGCCGATTCAGCGCGCATCACGCCGAGCGAATAAAGTCACTGTATGGATCGCTGCACGCGAGCCCTCGGCAGCCAGTGTCCTGGCGCCTGTAATCCTGGACAGTGAATGTCGCAGCATCTGTCAACCATAGCTGATCAGCGCTGTCCCGGCCATGGGGTGATCCGCCTTTAGTTTCTACCTGTTGGCCAAACCCCAGAACCTGGTGCTGAGACTCCTTCACGCACTCCCACTGCAGTGTACAATAGATCACACGCAGGAAGCCTGCTCCCTGCTCCAGACGCAACAACAACGTGCAGTTAAGGTGTCAGCCGTGCTCAGCGGGCAGCACCCTCGCCTCTGAATCAGAAAGTTGTGCGGTTCAAGTCTCCACCCTAGAGACTTGAGCACAAAAATCTAGGCTGACACTCCAGTGCACTGCTGCACTGTCAGAGGTGCCGTCTTTCGGATGAGACGTTAAACCGAGGCGCAGTCTGCTCTCTCAGGTGGACGTAAAAGATCCCGTGGCACTATTTCGAAGAAGAGCAGGGGAGTTCTCCCCGGTGTCCTGGGCCAATATTTATCCCTCAATCAACATCACTAAAACACATTATCCGGTCATTATCACATTGCTGTTTGTGGGAGCTTGCTGTGCGCAAATTAGCTGCCGCGTTTCCTACATTACAACAGTGACTACACTTCAAAAAGTACTTCATTGGCTGTAAAGTCAGGTGGTCGTGAAAGGCGCTATATAAATGCAAGTCTTTCTTTTCTTTTATATAGTGCCTTTAATGTAGTAAAATGTCCCAAGGTGCTTGGCAGGAGCGATTATCAAACAAAATTTCACACCGAGCCACATGAGGAGATATTAGGACAGGTGACCAAAAGCTTGGTCAAAGAGGTCGGTTTTAAGGAGCGTCTTAAAGGAGGAGAGAGAGGCGGAGAGGTTTAGGGAGGGAATTCCGGAGCTTAGGGCCCAGACAGCTGAAGGCACGGCCGCTAATGGTGGAGCGATTAAAATCGGGGATTGCGCAAGAGGCCAGAATTAGAGGAGCGCAGAGATCTCGGACGGTTGTAGGGCTGGAGGAGATTACAGAGATAGGGAGGGGGCGAGGGCCATGGAGGGATTTGAAAAGAAGGATGCAAATTTTAAAATCGAGGCGTTGCCGGAGCGGGAGCCAATGTTGGTCAGCGAGCGCAGGGGGTGACGGGTGAACAGGACTTGGTGCGAGTTCGGGACACGGGCAGCCGACAAATGAGACGGTTGTGCCATTAAATGTTTCATTTTATTTTATATAGAGCAGTCTATCAGGGTCTGGCGGCAGAGATGAAGCACAAAGCTATATCAATAGACTATTTGGAGACTAGACAGATTAATGAGAACTTATTGACTGTGAGACTCTTTAATATTCAATGTGTAACACTCATGCCTCTTCCCTTCCCCTCCCCCGTCTCACTTCCCTGCTTGCTTAAGGAGACTGGAGAGGAGGAGGAGGGGGGGGAAAGACTAAAAATCATGGAGTTGCACTGAATAAGAGCAGTATTTAAACACAGCCACCACAGTGACAAAGGGACCCATTGTGGCGGTGATGGGAGGGAGCGATGTTGCTCCGCCACCCGGTCATCCGGGTCCCCGAGCTGGGCAAAGGCAGCAACAGCACCTGCTGCTGTAGGTGGGGGGAGGGGGGGGAGGTTAAAGGTCAACCCTCACCAACATTGCTGGATAATAAGGCATTAAAAATGTCTAGACAGCTCCTCGGGGATTATTTGCCTTGACACCTGTTCATTCTTTTTTCCTCCCTCTCTTTCTGTCTTGTACTCTTTCCCCTCTATCTCCTTTGTCCCTTTTTCTCTTTCTCAGTCTGCCTTTTGTCTCTTCCATTGTGTGTCTCTGTCTGACTGTCTCAAATCTCTCTCTCTGCTTTTCTGTGAGCATGTATCTCTCTTTCTCTCTGTCTCTATCTTTCTTTCCCTTTTCTCGGTCTCTTTGGTTTCTCTCCCTGCCTGCTTGTCTCTGTTTTCCTTTTGTACCTGTCGATGTCCATCCCTCTCGCTCTCGGTATCTCTATCCTCTGCCTCTCTCTACCTCTTTCCCTTGCACTCTGTCTCTCAGACTATCTCACTATGTGTGTCACACTCTTTCAGTTTTTTCTCTCTGCCTCTGCTATCTCCCTCAGTCTCCCTCTCTCGATATCTCTCCCTTTGTTTATGCCTTTCGCTGATGGTCTTTCTCTCTGCGCGAGCCCATCTTCCTCTCTGACTCTCACTTTCTCTCGGTCTCTCTTTCTGCGGTCTCTCTCTCTCAGTGTGTGTGTCACAGTACTAAAACAGATGAATTTTGTCCGAATAACCTGCACAAAAGCACATTTTTATTACTTATCAAAAAAATTAATTTGATCAGAATTCATTGGATACTAGGTAAAGCTTCAATTTAATTTTCTTTTAAATTTAGTCCAAGGTTATAATATCAAACATTTGAAAACATAAATCGTGGAAAAACGCTGTCGTTAATTTGTGGTTAATTGTCAGAGGGCTCCTTGTAAGAGAGAAATATTCAAATGTTAAAGATTGCCCTTTAACACATCAACTGTCTGTCTCCTTAATCAACCAGCTCACATCATCAAACACAACGGCAAGTTATTAATTTCAGAACTTCCGTCAGAACTGGAACCCACATTGATCCATAATATGAATGAGATTTGTCTTTTTTAATTTGTTCCATCTCATACCATCAAACAAGATTAACTGATCCGTTATCGCTATTTGTATGTTGGACACGGCCAGTACTCAATGGCTGCCTCATTTGCCCACTTAATTGTCACTCGACTCGAAAAGTAATCCATTGTGAGATCTTTGAAATAATTTGCTGATGTGATAAGGTGCTATACCACCTTAAATATGTTTTTTTTTTATTCAGAGCTTTCTGATGTATCAGGAACCAGGTGTCCTATGTAGCTGGAATAGAAAGAAAGAAAGATAACAACTTCCACGACCTCAAAGTCCCAAAGTGCTTTCCAACCAATGAAGTACTTTTGAAGTGTAGGTACTGTTGTAATTTAAAGCACATGGCAGCCAATTTGCGCACAGCAGGATCCCACAAACAGCAATGAGATAATGACCAGATAATCTGTTTTAGGTGTGGTTGAGGGGTAAATATTTGCCCAGGCCAACATCCCCAACATCGAAGCTTTGACCGCGCTCGATCAGCTCCGATGGACGGGTCACAATGTCCGCATGCCCGATACGAGACTCCCAAAACAAGCGCTCTACTCGGAGCTCCGGCACGGCAAGAGAGCCCCAGGTGGGCAGAGGAAACGCTTCAAGGGGACACCCTCAAAGCCTCCTTGAAAAAGTGTAACATCCCCACCACCGACACCCTGGGAATCCCTGGCCCAAGACCGCACAAAGTGGAGGAGAAGCATCCGGGAAGGCGCCGAACACCTCGAGTCTCTTCGCCTGGAGCAAGCGGAAGGAGCGCACGTCAACCCAAGCACCCCACCCACCCGCCCCTTCAACCACCGTCTGCCCCACCTGTGACAGAGACTGTAGGTCCCACATTGGGCTCATCAGTCACCTGAGAACTCATTTTTAATGTGGAAGCAAGTCAGCCTCGGTTCCGAGGGACTGCCTAAGAAGAAGAAGAAATATTTGCCAGGAAACCAGGCAGAATTCTTCTGCTCTTCTTCAAAATAGCACCGTGGTCACTTTTACGTCCACCCAAGAGGGCAGACGGGGCCTCGGTTTAACTTCTCATCTGAAAGACGGCACCTCCAACAGTGCAGCACTCCCTCAGCACTGCACTGGAGTGTCAGCCTGGATTTTTGTGCTCAAGTCTCATGGAATGGGATTTGAACGCACAACCTTCTGACGCAGAGGCAAGAGAGTGCTGCCCACTGAGCCACCTAATAATTTTGACTTTCGGATGAGACGTTAAACCGAGGCCCCCTTCTGCCCTCTCAGGTGGATGTAAAAGATCCCACGCCCACTATTTCGAAGAAGAGCAGGGGAGTTATCCCCGGTGTCCTGGCCAATATTTATCCCTCAATCAACATCACTAAAGATAGATTATCTGGTCATTATCACATTGCTGTTTGTGGGAGCTTGCTGTGCGAAAATTGGCTGCCGCGTTTCCCACATTACAACAGTGACTACATTTCAAAAAGTACTTCATTGGCTGTAAAGCGCTTTGAGACGTCCGGTGGTCATGAAAGGCGCTATAGAAATGCAAGTCTTTCTTTCTTTCTCTCACTCATCCAGTGAGGTGTTTTGGGTTTGCTACATAATGTATTTCTTTAACTGGGAAACCTAGATCAGTAGCCAAGGCCTGTAGAATAATACGTCACCAAGGTTGAAACGTGACGGGGAGAAGGGAATACAGTTACGTGGATGGACCAGAGAAGCTGGGGTTGTTCTCCTTGGAGCAGAGAAGGCTAAGAGGAGACTTGATCGAGGTGTTTAAAATCATGAAGGTTTTAGATAGAGTAAATAAAGAGAAACTGTTTCCAATGGCTGAAGAAAAAAGAAAAAGAAGGACTTGCATTTCTATAGCGCCGTTCACAACCACTGGACGTCTCAAAGCGCTTTACAGCCAATGAAGTACTTTTGAAGTGTAGTCATTGTTGTAATGTAGGAAATGGGGCAGCCAGTTTGTGCACAGCAAGCTCCCACAAACAGCAATGTGATAATGAACAGATAATCTGTTTTAGATGTTGATTGAGGGATAAATATTGGCCGGGACACCGGGGAGAACTCCCCAGCTCCGCTTTGAAATAGTGCCATGGGATCTTTTACCTCCACCTGAGAGAGCAGACGGGGCCTCGGTTTAATGTCTCATCTGAAAGACGGCACCTCTGACAGTGCAGCACTCCCTCAGCACTGCACTGGGAGTGTCAGCCTAGATTTTTGTGCTCAAGTCCCTGGAGTGGGACTTGAACCCACAACCTTCTGCCTCAGAGGTGAGAGAGAGAGTGTGTGCTGCCCACTGAGACAAGGCTGACACTCCAGGGTCGCTAACCAGAAGGTACAAATTTAAGGTGATTAGCAAAAGAACCAGAGGCGACATGAGGAAAAACTCTTTTATACAACGAGTGGTTAGGATTTGGAATGCGCTGCCTGATAGGGCGGTGGATACAGATTCAATAGTAGCCTTCAAAAGGGAATTGGATAAATACTTGAAGGAGAAAAAATTGCAGGGATCTGGGGAAAGAGCGGGGGAGTGGGACTAACTGGATTGCTCTTCGAAAGAGCCGGCGCAGACTCGATGGGCCGAATGGTCTCCTTCTGTGCTGTACTAGTCTATGGTTCTATAAGATGAGGTAAATCAAGAAGAAGTGGTTAGATGACACAATTAAAGTCTCGTAATTGAAGGAGTAAGGAAAGGCTAATGTGTCCAGGTTTTACAGGGTGAAAATCTGATCATTTTATTATCAATTGTAAGGAATTATATACTTGGAAAGGAAAAATTTGCAGGGATTTTGGGAAACAGCAGGGGAGTGGGACTAATTGGAGAGCTCTTTCAAAGAGCCGGCACAGGCACGATGGACTGAATGGTCTCCTATAATTCTATTCCATGAATTGATTGGTGCTAAAAGACTGGTCACCAATCTGGGGAAGATGAACTCAGAAGACAATATTTTTGTCATGCTCTCGCCACGTCCGAGAGCATTTTTACAATGCACTCATACTGTCCAACATACTCAACAATTCCCATTCACTTCCGGTCGGGAGGTTTAGAATGGCACTGATACATGACTGGGGACCCATCACCCATTGACTGGGGACTGTGACATGGGAGAGGGAAGCAAAGGAGAGGACAGGGAAATAAAATAGGACAAAGAAAAGAAAGCTGTACAACTATATTCAAGGAGTACTGCAATGTCAGCACAATATCAATCAGGAGGTATTGTGGGACATAAAACCGTTCATTCCTCAGCCACAATGGACATTCAGTTCAGAATGGATACAATTCTTCTGTATAATGCTCCAAAACACCCACTTGCCTGACCCGAATCTTACAGAATTGGACTGTGTCATGTCATTAACCAAGCTTTATTGCTTTTCCTGTTCTTCTCAATGTATTGTCCAACTATCTAAAGCAACTGGACCTCTATTCGCAACAGAGAGGCAGCACAAGGCGGCCCAGGCATAGCCAGCCGTACGCAATCTGCTGTCTTACAAACAACACTGTGGCAAATAATCCCAGTGGGTTCCGTTTCCTTCCAAGTTGTCTACCTTCTCTCCTGAAGATCCCAAACTCTTTCTGGGCTATGGTTGCATGAGTGCTGGTCGGCCATTTTTGATTTGCAAGCCTAGAGAGTGAGTAGGCGACTTGTCCGTGGGGTCACAGCTGACCTTGTGTTCACATACGAGCTCGGGTTACCACCTCTGGCTGGATGTAATCCTGCTTTCGTCACATGACCTCCTCCCTCCAACTGCCCTGCTCCCCCCCCCACCCCATTGGTTGCCCAACATGTCCATTCTCAGACTCTTCGTTACCTGATTGGATGATTCTTGACTGTCAGTCAACCAGCCTTTCCTTTCCCAACTCCAACATTTTTAGAACTGCTATAACAAAAAGTGTTGACAGCAACTGATTTTTTTTAATGCCCCTAGCTTTCAAAAGGGAATTGGGTAAATACTTGAAGGAGAAAAAATTGCAGGGATATGGGGAAAGAGCGGGGGAGTGGGACTGACTGGATTGCTCTTCGAAAGAGCCGGTGCAGACTCGATGGGCCGAATGGCCTCCT
Organism: Somniosus microcephalus; assembly: GCF_052327205.1. Taxonomy (NCBI): domain Eukaryota; kingdom Metazoa; phylum Chordata; class Chondrichthyes; order Squaliformes; family Somniosidae; genus Somniosus; species Somniosus microcephalus. The sequence goes on along the minus strand of NC_141017.1, from coordinate 23,390,108 downwards.
TCTGTGCTGTGCTATTCTATGGTTTTTCTCCCTGGGTTGCGCCCAGCGATGTCCTGGAGATTCATCTGCAGTTCCTGGAGACTCCAGGGCAAGCCTGGAGGGTTGGCAGGGAATGTCGGACCGTGACCGAAACTGGGATTTTCTTTTTTTCTTTCCTAACTTGGGAGGTTCTGAGGCTATTTGTGGAGCAGCCAGCCTAGCTGAAACTAGTCAGCTCAGCACAGACTGAGGGTTGAATATGGGATCTTCCTGGTCCATGTTTTACACCAGGCACTGCATTTATTTAGTGAGTTATCAGGAAGCCCTGTGGTCAGTCTTTTCCAGGAAACTTTGTAAATATGGCTTAGAATATAATATAGCATGAAAACATCGGCATATCCCCAAAATGTTCTGTTTCCTTTTGAAATAATGTGCAAGAGCCCCAATACAAGCCACTTAATTTTATACTCGAATCTATTGCACCATGCATATTTTACTCCCAGTGACCCTATTCAGGTCTTACAGGTGCCGTGGGATGTTTGGTGATGTTGGACCCTAAGCTACAGCACATTTGTTAAGGAAAGTTATCCTTGGATCAGGATTATTTTTTTATTATTCGTTTATGGGATGTGGGGGTCGCTGGCAAGGCCAGCATTTATTGCCCATCCCTAATTGCCCTTGAGAAGGTGGTGGTGAGCCTCCTTCTTGAACCGCTGCAGTCCGTGCGGTGAAGGCACTCCCACAGTGCTGTTAGGGAGGGAGTTCCAGGATTTTGACCCAGCGACGATGAAGGATTGGCGATATATTTCTAAGTCAGGATGGTGTGTGACTTGGAGGGGAACTTGGAGGTGGTGGTGTTCCCATGCGCCTGCTGCCCTTGTCCTTCTAGGTGGAAGAGGTCACGGGTTTGGGAGCTGCTGTCGAAGAAGCCTTGGCGAGTTGCTGCAGTGCATCTTGTAGATGGTACACACTGCAGCCACGGTGCGCCGGTGGTGGAGGGAGTGAATGTTTAAGGTGGTGGATGGGGTGCCAATCTAGTGGGCTGCTTTGTCCTGGATGGTGTCGAGCTTCTTGAGTGCTTTGTTGGAGCTGCACTCATCCAAGCACATGGAGAGTATTCCATCACACTCCTTACTTGTGCCTTGTAGATGGTGGAAAGGCCTTGGGGAGTCAGGAGGTGAGACACTCGCCGCAGAATACCTACCCTCTGACCTGCTCTTGTTGCCACAGTATTTATGTGGCTGGTCCAGTTAAGTTTCTGGTCAATGGTGACCTCCAGGATGTAGATGGTGGGGGATTCAGCGATGGTAATGCTATTGAATGTCATGGGGCGATGGTTAGACTCTCGCTTGGATTAGGATTTTTACAAGCTCTGGGTAAAACTAATTAATTGACAAATTGGTCCCTCACAGCCCATTTAATCATTCAGTCAGCAGTTCGATTCAAAGCACAAGACACTGAACAGAATTAGATTCTACACGCAGTCTCAAACTTCTGAAATGTTCTGCGATTGTCTCTAGTCGACTTCAGGACGTGGCTAACTGTGTTGGAAATGGGATAGGGTTTGCTGCAATGGCAGTCCACATGATGGGAGTGCATGGGAAGAGGTTTCATCCCTTGGAATTGTGTACAATTAGTGTATGAGAAGGGGTTTGGTACATTGGGAGTCTATAAATTGAGAATGAGTGGGACAGGGTCCATACACTGTCATTATGTGCAGTAGGAGTGAATAGGAAGGTGTTTATTCTACAAAATTATGTACGGTGGAAGTAAAAAGCAAAGGGTTTGATCCATTGGAATTTATATAATAATTGTATTGGAAGGAGTTTGGTCCATTGGGAATCTATATAATGACTGAATGGGAACGGATTTGGTCCATTGGGAGTCGATATGACTGAATGGGAAGGGGTTTGATCCATTGGGAGTCGATATGACTAAATGGGAATGGGGTTGTTCCATTGGGATTCCATACAATGACTGAATGGGAATGGGGTTGTTCCATTGGAATTCTATATAATGACTGAATGGGAATGGGGTTGTTCCATTGGAATTCTATATAATGACTGAATGGGAATGGGGTTGTTCCATTGGAATTCTATATAATGACTGAATGGGAAGGGGGTTAGCCCATTGGGATTCTATATAATGACTGAATTGGAAGGGGGTTGTTCCATTGGGATTCTATATAATGACTGAATGGGAAGGGGGTTAGCCCATTGGGATTCTGTGGCTATTCATGGTTCTGTTGGCCAGGCGTTTGGGTCTATGGGGTGTCCTGTTACTGTTCTCTTGCTCTCATCTGAAGCAGTTGCAGTGTATTGGGGAAATTGTTGAGATACTTACATCGATTGCAGCTCAGTCCTGCAGCTGAGAATTGCTCTGGTGTTGTGGTCCCCCAGTATTGACTCTATGTCAAATAAAGAAAGAAAGATGTCAGCTCCATGCTTTGTGGATGAACCGCATTTGGGAATCTAACCAGACTCAACTATCCGAGATGTTTTTAAGCTCTTCCCAAAGATGGGAAAAGCATTGATTTTTTTTTCACTTGTCACCATAAAATTTAATCAGCGTAGCAAAATATTTTGTTTGTTACTGCTCGTGGATCAGTAACACTCTCCACTCCAAACTAAGAAACATTTCTTCTTTTTGACCTGAAATTGATGATATTTCTCTCTCATCTTTTTCATCAATTTCTACTGCAATGACCAGACAATGTTTTTTGGGGGTTGGTTAAGGGATAAATGTTAGCCAGTGTCAGCTGTGGCTCAGTGGGTAACACTCTCTGCCTCTGGGTTAGAAGGTTGTGGGTTCAGGTCCCACTCCAGAGACTTGGGCACAAAAATCTAGGCTGACACTCCAGTGCAGTGCTGAGGGAGTGAGTAAACGATCCTCATGGTGCTACTTGAAGAAGAACAGGGGAGTTGTCCTGAATAAAAACTTGCATTTATATAGTGCCTTTCACAACCACCGGATGTCCCAAAGTGCTTTACAGCCAATTAAGTACTTATTTTTGAAGAGTAGTCACTGTTGCAATGTAGGAAACACAGCAATTTGCACACAGCAAGCTCCCACAAACAGCAATGTGATAATGACCAGAGAACCTGTTTTTGTTATGTTGATTGAGGGATAAATATTGGCCAGGACACCGGGGATAACTCCCCTGCTCTTCTTCGAAATAGTGCCACGGTGTGGCAGAGCCACTGAGGGACTTTGAGCAACTGTACATAATTCCCTTTAATGAGGTTTTACTCCAACCTAAGCTTGTACCAGTCTGTTAGTGATTTCTGTGTTTGTACGTACTGTTTGCATGTACGGGGTGTGGTCCCTTTCAATTCAATTCAATTCAATTTTATTTGTCATATATGCAGCAGACGTGTGTACTGCACAATGAAATGTTGATTTTTACGAGTCCTCCCAACATTGGAATAAATGTTGGGAGGACTCGTAAAGACTTTAAGACTGCGGCAAAGCGCGGGTAAACGCGATGACGTCATGCCGCTAATCACGTGACCACCCAAGCGCGGGAGAAACGTGATATCATGACGCCATCCACGGGACCGCCCTGGCAGTCCTCGTGGAGCCTCCGACCAGCAAAGACCTGTTTGCGTGGTTCTCCTGTACAAACTGTTTAAACTCGTTAGTTCTGCATTAAAACTCGTTTGTTTGAACGCCTGAGTCGAACTCGGTTCTTAGATAGGAATTAGAGACAATTCCTACAACGGGACCTTTTACATCCACCTGAGAGAGCAGACGGGGCCTCGGTTTAACGTCTCATCCAAAGACGGCACCGCTGACAGTGCGGCACTCCCTCAGCACTGCACTGGGAGTGTCAGCCTAGATTTATGTGCTCAAGTCTTCTGGGGTGAGACTTGAACCCTCGACCTTCTGATTCAGGGGCAATGGTGTAGCCCACGGCTGACACTGGCAAACATTTGTCCCTTAACCAACACCAAAAGATATTGCCTGGTCATTTGTTTCATTGCTGTTTGTGGGAGCTTGCTGTGCACAAATTGGCTGCCGCGTTTCCCACCCTACAGCAGTGACTCCACTTCAAAAAAGTGCTTCATTCACCGTAAAGCACTTTGGGATGGCCTGAGGTCACGAGAGGCACTGTATAAACTAAAGTCTTCCTTTCCTTTTTTTCCTATCTGCAGCAACCTATCTTTCCCTTCCTCTCTCGGCTCCAGAACCCTGTCTTTCCCACCTCTTCTGTGCAAGGGTCACTGTTCAGTAAAGTTGATTCCAAAATGAATAAAATTGACCGCAAACTGACAATCCTGGCAAACAAAAAAAAAGGGATCCTGTAGCTTTACAAACGGAGACTGGGGTAGTGCTGCTGCTGAACACAGGATGTAATTGTTACACATGGTAATTGCTTTCATTTCGCTCGTTACAATTCCTAATGCTTGCAACTGACAAAGGCTCGGGACAAAAGCTGGAGATTTATAGAGGCTGCTTCCTGATGTGATGTCACCAGTTTAGCTGGATTTTGTTTCCCCAGTCAAACCCCCTGCTTCAATTGCTCCTCAGATTTTAACCAGACTTCAATAATAAGCTAACTTACAGGTTTGGCAGAGAGAGGTTAGATTTAATTAAAAATAAACAGTTTATGGGAGTTTCAATTAATCTCTACGACCATGTTACTAAATGCTTTACGGATACCCTCCCTCTTAATTACAAGGGCTCAGGATTGGAAACCTTTGTGTAATTAAATGGTACGGGACAAAGCAGCCCGTTTGATTGGCACCCCATCCACCACCTTTAACATTCACTCCCTCCACCACTGGCACACCGTGGCTGCAGTGTGCACCATCTACAAGATGCACTGCAGCAACTCGCCAAGGCTTCTTCGACAGCACCTCCCAAACCCGCGACCTCGGCCACCTAGAAGGACAAGGGCAGCAGGCGCATGGGAACACCACCTCCAAGTTCCCCTCCAAGTCACACACCATCCTGGCTTGGAAATATATCGGCCGATCCTTCATCGTCGCTGGGTCAAAATCCTGGAACTCCCTCCCTAACAGCACTATGGGAGCACCTTCACCACACGAACTGCAGCAGTTCAAGGCGGCGGCTCACCACCACCTTCTCAAGGGCAACTAGGGATGGGCAATAAATGCTGGCCTTGCCAGTCACGCCCACATCCCATGAATGAATTAAAAAAAACACATATGAACAGAGGCCAGTATATTTGCTACACTATTTCTCCTCAATTACCCCATCTCTTTCTTCAATCATGGTAGGGTATGATCCCACAATCTATTGGCTGCTCTCAGATGGAGTAATTCTCCATGTAATGTTCTCCTGGTCGGCCTCCCACTGTGCACCCGCCGTAAACTGAGCTCATCCAAAACTCTGCTGCCCGTGTCCCAACTCACACCAAGTCCCGTTCACCCATCACCCCCTGTGCCCGTTGACCTACACTGCCTCCCGGTCCGGCAACACCTCGATTTTAAAATTTGCATCCTTGTTTCCAAATCCCTCCATGGCCTCGCCCCTCCCTATCTCTGTAGCCTCCTCCAGCCCTACAACCCTCCGAGATCTCTGCGCTCCTCCAATTCTGGCCTCTTGCGCATTCCCAATTTTAATTGCTCCGCCATTGGCGGCCGTGCCTTCAGCTGTCTGGGCCCTAAGCTCTGGACCCTAAACCTCTCCGACTCTCTACCTCTCTTTCCTCCTTTAAGATGCCCCTTAAAACCTACCTCTTCGACCAAGCCTGTCCTAATATCTCCTTATGTGGCTCGGTGTCAAATTTTGTTTGATATTCGCTCCTGTGAAGCACCTTGGGACGTTTTACTACGTTAAAGGCGCTATATAAATGCAATTTGTTGTTGTTTGGGGAACTGTGGACACAAGTTCACATCCTTATCGCTCTGTGACGCATTCACTGAGATCGCCAATGTGCCGATTACCTATGGAGCTGTAAGGGTAGATCTTCCGATCGGTGAGACTCGAGTTACGAAAGCTTAAAGCTTAAATAGTACACGGAGCTCTGTAGCACAAGCGCATCAAGCTTCCGTACCTGAACTTCCCCGATCGGAAAAATAATCCCCGTGCTCTCTAGTGACATACAACAACTGTCGTAACATTTTTACCTGTGGCTCTGTCAGCTGTGGCTCAGTAGGTAGCACCCTTGCCTCTGAGTCAGAAGGTTGTGGGTTCAAGTCCCAGTCCAAGGACTTGAGCACATAAATCTAGGCTGACACTCTCAGTGCAGTGCTGAGGGAGCGTCGCAATGTCAGAGGTGCCGTCTTTCGGATGAGACGTTAAACTAAGGCCCTGTCTGCTCTTTCAGGTGGACGTAAAAGATTCCATGGCACTATTCCAAAGAAGAGCAAGGGGAGTTCTCCCTGGTGCCCTGGCCAATATTTATCCCTCAATTAACATCACTAAAATAGATTATCTGGTCATTATCACATTGATGTTGTGGGAGCTTGCTGTGCGCAAATTGGCTGCCACGTTTCCTACATTACAACAGTGACTACACTTCAAAAAGTGCTTCATTGGCTGTAAAGTGCTTTGGGACGTCCGGTGGTTGTGAAAGGCGCTATATAAATGCAAGTCTTTCTTTCCTTTTATAAAGGAAATAGACCTCTTTCCCAATTCCACGGGGGAGTTTGCCACACTGGCAGGAGAGCGATAAAGAAAATGGTCAGCTCCCGTGCCGACCAAGGGCCTGATCGAGAATGGAGGAAAGTTTTTATCCCGCTTGCTGTGCGCGGTGAGATATTAAGGACATTCTTACTGAACCCAGTTCCGATGCCTCCCAGCACAGAGCGAGTGCAGCAGGTCCAGGGCGAGTCAAATAACCTGACTTCACTCCCGCACTTCCCTTATCTGCTAGACAGTGTCTGGTGACTGTTCTCCCCAAAACCCCCCCTCAGGCTGTTTTCCTAACACCTTCAGTCACCCGCGCCCCAGCGCAGTGACCCGAACAGTCTGCGACCTTCGACCCCAAACTTGGTACCGACCCTGGGCTCTGTAATAAAGGGGGAAGTTGTTTTGGTAAATGAATACTTTGAGGTATAAATTACAGAGACGGTAGTTCTATATTCAGCTAAGCTGCAGAACTTAGAGCAATTATGAATTTTCAACCTCAAGTATAATGTAACGACAGTACACTACACTGCATCAGTTGTGGGAGGGAGCGCCGTGATAGAGGGTCATTATAATACATTTAAATCAAATGAAATAGATTTTCCTTTGAATTTAAAGGATCATTTCTGCATTGTCAGATTGAAATACAAGGATCAAAGAGTCTGGCCGGTGACCCACGGTAGCCAGAGTTCCATTTCCTGCTCTCCAGATATTTTACCGTTTTCTTTCAGCTAACTTAAAGCCCGCTGTGCTTTTTTTGGCACAGTCCACTGGTGCAGCCACGTGCCAGGCTGGGAGCTCGGGTGAGGCGGGGTAACATTACGTCGAGGCTCAGGAATGCCGTGGTGTGGATCTGGCCGTGCAAGGTCCAGCTGCATCCCCACTGGGTGAAGGGCGGGGTGGGGTGGGTGGTGGTGGGTGCTGGGGTGGGAGGGAAAGGGAAAGCACGGGATCGGTGAGAGGGTGTAGTGGTCACGTTGAACACCTCCTCGCGGAGGCTTTTAGAGCGGCCTGGGCCTAGCTCAGCCATCCAGCCTTCCTGCCCCAGGTGGGACAAAGACAAGGAACAGAAAGAAAGACTTGCATTTCTATAGCGCCTTTCCCGACCTCAGGAAGTCCCAAAGCGCTTTACAGCCAATTAAATACTTTTGAAGTGTAGACACTGTTGTAATGTAGGAAACCAATTTGCGCACAGCAAGCTCCCACAAACAGCAATGGGATAATCTGCGTTTTAGTGATGTTGATTGAGGGATAACTATTGGCCAGGACAGCGGGGAGAACTCCCCCCTGCCCTTCTTCAAAATAATGCCGTGGGATCTTTAACGTCCGCCTGAGAGAGCAGACAGACCCTGGGCTTGCCTAAAAGGCGGCACCTCACAGAAACCCCACAGTGCAGATAGAGGCCATTTCGGCCCATCGAGCCTGCACCGACACATATCCCACCCGATCCCCGTAACCCCTACACCAACACATATCCCACCCTATCCCTGTAACCCCACGTATTTAATCCCCCTAACACTAAGGGTCAATTTATCATAGCCAATCAACCTAACCCGCACATCTTTGGACTGTGGGAGGAAACCGGAGCACCCGGAGAAAACCCACGCAAACACGGGGAGAATGTGCAAACTCCACACAAACAGTCGCCCGAGGTCAGATTCGAACCCAGGTCTCTGGCGCTGTGAGGCAACAGTGCTAACCACTATGCCACCGTGCTGCACTCCCTCAGCACAACACTGGAGTGTGGGCCTAGTTTTTTGGGCTCAAGTCTCTGGAGTGGGAGCTTGAACTCAGAGGCACGAGAGAGAGTGCTGCCCACTGAGCCACGGCTGACACTTGAAGGGAAAAGATGGGGAAAGACTTTTAAAAGTAAAACAATCCCTAGTCACCCCCCCCAAACTCGTTTCTGTCTTAATAGCGGCACTTCTCAAAATGGCGAATGGTTGAGCGGCCAATCGCACTGCCTTGTGTGGACCATAGAAACATAGAAACATAGAAGATAGGAGCAGGAGTAGGCCATTCGGCCCCTCGAGCCTGCTCCGCCATTTAATGAGATCATGGCTGATCATCCAAACTCAGTACCCTGTCCCTGCTTTCTCCCCATATCCCTTGATCCCTTTAGCCTTAAGGAATATATCCAACTCTTTCTTGAATATATTTAATGAATTGGCCTCCACTGCCTTCTGTGGTAGAGAATTCCACAGGTTCACCACTCTCTGGGTGAAGAAATTCCTCCTCATCTCAGTCCTAAATGGCTTACCCCTTATCTTTAGACTGTGACCCCTGGTTCTGGACTCCCCGACCATTGGGAACATCCTTCCTGCATCTAGTCTGTCCAGGCCTGACAGAATTTTATAGGTTTCGATGAGATCCCCTCTCAATTTTCTAAACTCCAGCGAATATAAGCCCAATCGACACAATCTCTCCTCATACGTCATTCCTGCCATCCCGGGTATCAGCCTGGTGAATCTTCGCTGCACTCCCTCCATGGCAAGAGCATCCTTCCTCAGATAAGGTGACCAAAACTGCACACAATACTCAAGGTGTGGTCACACCAAGGCTCTGTACAACTGGGGGTTGCCAACTCTGGTTGGCTGTATTCCTGGCGGTTTTGTCACACGACCTCCCACTCCCAACCACCCCGCCGGGTCAAACAGTTTTATTCCCCGCACCCCCCTCACCGTCTCCAATATTGTTATAACTAACAAAAGAAAGAAAACGAAGAGGGAAAGAAAATCACATTTTTTTAATGCCCCTGTGATTTTCCCCCCGGGTGTGGCTGACAGCGGAATGTCCGGGAGATTAACCTTCAATTCCTGGAGACTCCAGGGCCAATCCTGGAGGGTTGGCGACCCGGTGAGGAAGGGTTCGACGGGCAGCCTGATCGGCTCAGCCGGCTGCAGTTGCAGAGGTTTTTTGTTGCATGGCGCCAGTGCTTCCCGGTGCTGGGAGGAGGGAGGAATCGGCACACGGTACCTCTGCTGTTTGTGTCTACACACTGGGACCTGGCGATTTCGGGGAGGTACTGCAGCGCATCCAGTGCACGCGGAATCGCACTGAGCAAGGCTCAGGAGGGGAAGAATACAAACTGGCGGCAAGAAACCGTCTCAAGCACAATCTTAACTTGAAGGTGGGCGGCAGCCTCCAACCCCAGAATTAATGAAGTCGGGGCAAGGAAGGCACTGCTTTGTATTTACTGCTGCCAGCCATTGGGGCGGGGGTTGGGAACCGCCTGTTAAAGGTTGTGACTACAGGTGCACCCCAAGGCTGATTGACTTCTATACAGGGTGAAACCACGCTCGAAATTGACATGACCAGAACTCAGCAAGCGACAGAAACACTCGACTGAAATGGAAACAACTTGTGCAACCATGCAGTTTTCAGAAACAGGCAGAAGAATGTTTAATGGATGGTTGTAGGTAGGATATTAAAGGGTATGGGGAGTGAGCAGGGGCGTGGGGTTAGACTGGGTGGGATATTAAAGGGTATGGGGAGTGAGCAGGAGAGTGGGGTTAGACTGGGCGGGATATTAAAGGGTACGGGGAGTGAGCAGGGGAGTGGGATTAGACTGGATGGGATAATAAAGGGTATGGGGAGTGAGCAGGGGAGTGGGATTAGACTGGGTGGGATATTAAAGGGTACGGGGAGTGAGCAGGAGAGTGGGATTAGACTAGGTGGGATATTAAAGGGTATGGGGAGTGAGCAGGAGAGTGGGGTTAGACTGGGTGGGATATTAAAGGGTACGGGGAGTGAGGGGGAGAGTGGGGTTAGACTGGGTGGGATATTAAAGGGTATGGGGAGTGAGTGGGAGAGGGGCTGGACTGGATGGGATATTAAAGGGTATGGGGAGTGAGCAGGAGAGTGGGGTTAGACTGGGTGGGATATTAAAGGGTATGGGGAGTGAGGGGGAGAGTGGGGTTAGACTGGGTGGGATATTAAAGGGTGTGGGGAGCGAGCAGGAGAGTGGGATTAGACTGGATGGGATATTAAAGGGTATGGGAGTGAGCAGGAGAGTGGGGTTAGACTGGATGGGATATTAAAGGGTATGGGGAGTGAGGGGGAGAGTGGGGTTAGACTGGGTGGGATATTAAAGGGTATGGGGAGTGAGGGGGAGAGTGGGGTTAGACTGGGTGGGATATTAAAGGGTGTGGGGAGCGAGCAGGAGAGTGGGATTAGACTGGATGGGATATTAAAGGGTATGGGAGTGAGCAGGAGACTGAGGTTAGATGGTTGTAGGTAGGGTTAAGGCTGTTCCTCGTGATTTTTTTGCAGTTTGAATGGGCTGTCCAGAAATTTCTAAACTGTTAACTGGTTTGCTTTATAAATAGAAGTCGTCTTTTTTTACTTACTTCAATGTTTTATGATGTAGTGGTATTATCTCTCTTTTTAACATAATATATATGCATCTCTGCATCCACCTCCTGGCCACTTACCCCTTTATAAATCCCTACATTCACATTTATAATGGGAACTATCTATGTAAACTTGTCATGCTGTAATTACACTCTCCCTCCAGTGAAGGCACTGCAGCACAACCACTGGCAAGATGCTGTAATTACAATGTGGCAAGTTACTTGGGTAGTTTCTATTAGAAACGTGGATATAGGAATGTATAAGAAAAATATAACATTTGTAGAAATATTAAATTGACGGAATGTATTCAATCCCCTTGTTAAAATGTCTGCACGTCCTGGTCCAATTATCCCCGCCCTCTAATGCCTCTTCACCTGAAGACTACACTTGATCTTCACTCCCCATGTGCAACGCCAAGGGCGATCAAATCCTTAGTTATAAACGTTATTAAGATTGTTAGTCACTTTTCACCATCAGCAAAGAATGTGCAAGATTTCCAGCCATGAGTGTCTAGGTCTGTTGTCCACTAATCGATAGCGATTGATTGCTAGGACTGGCCACCAACTCCATTATCATTGTATCGTGCGACTACCAGGATGGTAGAAGGCGAACTAAATGGACCGTGGGCTTTTTTCATCTAGCAATTCCTACGTTCCTATGAATCCACTCTCTGCCCCTATTGCATAGTTGTGGTTCAGTGGGCGGCACTCTCTCACCTCTGAGTCAGAAGGTTGTGGGTTCAAGTCCCACTCCAGAGATTTGAGCACATAATCCAGGCTGACACTCCAGTGCAGAATCTGAGGGAGTGCTGCACTGTCGGAGGTGCCGTCTTTTGGGTGAGATATTAAACCGAGGCCCCGTCTGCTCTCTCAGGTGGATGTAAAAGATCCCATGTCACTATTTTGAAGAAGAGCAGGGGAATGATCCCCGGTGTCCTGGTCAATATTTATCCCTCAACCAACATCACTAAAACAGATTATCTGGTCATTATCACATTGCTGTTTGTGGGAGCTTGCTGTGGGCAAATTGGCTGCTGCATTTCCTACATTACAACAGTGACTACACTGCACAAGTACTTTATTGGTAAAGCATTTTGGGACATCCTGAGGTCATGAAAGGCACTATATAAATGAAAGTCTTTCTTTCTTTCAACTCAGGCACAATTTATATTTTGACATTAACATTAACTTGACTATCATTTAATCTCGGTGTGCACTTGTTAATTTGTTTTCTTAAAACCATAAGCATGAGCAACATTGCTAGGGAGCCGAACTGAGAAATTACTATGGGTGTGAGTGAGGGAAACACTACAGATATCAGTAACAATAAATAATAATCCATGCTTTCAGATGGCATTTTACTTTGTTGAAATTGTTCAAGGTACTTCACACAAGTTCGTTCAGCAGAAACAAATTTTTATTTTATTACCTGTATTAATTCAGCTCCCTCACTCACATCAGACTCAAAAGTTTTCTAATTTTGGGTATCATAAGAAATAAGAACATAAGAAATAGGAGCAGGAGTCGGCCATTCGGCCCTTCGAGCCTGCTCCGCCATTCAATAAGATCGTGGCTGATCTTCTACCTCATCTCCACTTTCCTGCACTATCCCCAAATCCCTTGATTCCCTTAATATCCAAAAACCTATCGATCTCTGTCTTGAATATACTCAACGACTGAGCCTCCACAGCCCTCTGGGGTAGAGAATTCCAAAGATTCACCACCCTCTGAGTGAAGAAATTTCTCCTCATCTCAGTCCTAAATGGCCGACCCCTTATTCTGAGACTGTGACCCCTGGTTCTAGACTCCCCAGCCAGGGGAAACATCCTCCCTGCATCTACCCTGTCAAGCCCTGTAAGAATTTTGTATGTTTCAATGAGATCACCTCTCATTCTTCTAAACTCTAGAGAATATAGGCCTCGTCTACTCAATCTCTCCTCATAGGACAATCCCCCCATCCCAGGAACCAGCCTGGTGAACCTTCACTGCACTCCCTCTATGGCAAGTATATCCTTCCTTAGGTAAGGAGACCAAAACTGTACACAATACTCCAGGTGTGGTCTCACCAGGGCCCTATATAATTGCAGTTAGAATTAGAAATAACCCACAATCCAGATTTAACCCACAGTCCAGAGTTAATCCTCACCAACTAGGCTGGTAAATATTGGCATTGCCATTAACATTCAGACAGCAAACAAAATATTGAGGGTGAGGATTGCAGTTAGCAGAGCTTCAGCAGGTTAGCGCTTCACCAGTCGCACAATCCTAGAAATGACAGCGCAGAGGGAGTCTGGTCTGCCCACCACACCCGTGCCTGGTCTTCTACTGGAGCCACCCACTCTCAAGGCATTTCCCTGTCAATGTGTCATCGGCATGACTTGGATTCCAGTCGGTTCCCGGTCGTATTTGATGGAATGTGGTTTGTCCCTAGAGTCTGTGCTGGGCTCACTGATATCAGCTGGGTTGCAGTTGAAGCCAGTGGGCTACGGAGGGGCTTGGAAATCAGCCTGGGGTCCCACATCTGATTGCTATAGGGTGGCTTCTAGCGGAACGTGTGTGTGGATAGAATTAAGAAAGAAAAAGAAAGACTTGCATTTCTATAGCGTCTTTCACCACCACCGGACGTCTCAAAGCGCTTTACAGCCAATGAAGTACTTTTTGAAGTGTGGTTACTGTCGTAATGTGGGAAACGCGGCAGCCAATTTGCGCACAGCAAGCTCCCACAAACAGCACTGTGATAATGAGCAGATAATCTGTTTTTGTTATGTTGGTTGAGGGATAAATATTGGCCCCAGGACACCGGGGCAAAGCCAGGATTGGGCTGGGCTGTGTGATATCTGTCCCCACCAACATGAAGAATGACCCCTTGGTGCAGTACCAGAGAATGCATAGCTTCTGGGGAAACCATTGTCTTAAACATTTTTTTTTAAAAGATGCTGGCTTGAACCCATTAACGTCTTTTGGATGAGACGTTAAATCGAGGCCCTCTTTGGTAGACGTTTCCTACATTCCAACTTCAAAAGTACTTCATTGGTTGTAAAGCGCTGTGGGGCGCCCAGCAGTCACGAAAGGCCCCATATAAATGCAAGTCTTTTGATTTTCTTTTTATCGGCATTATTTTGAAGAATTTTTCCCCGGCCAGAATTTATCCCCAGCCAGCATCACTAAAAACAGGTTACCTGGCCATTATCGCATTGCTGTTTGTGGGAGCTTGCTGTGCGCAAAGTGGCTGCCGCGTTTCCCACATTACAATAGTGACCACACTTCAAAAAGTGCTTCCCTGGCTGTGAAGCGCTGTGGGACGTCCCGTGACCGCGAAAGGCACTACATAAACGCAAGTCTTTTTAACATAGAAACATAGAAGATAGGAGCAGGAGTAGGCCATTCGGCCCCTCGAGTCTGCTCCGCCATTCAATGGCTGATCATCCAAACTCAGTACCCTGTCCCTGCCTTCTCCCCATATCCCTTGAACCCTTTAATAAATCTTTCCCCCTTAAGTTTCCTACCCCTGGTAAATTTTCAAACGTGGTTTTGGTTTGGTTCTCAGAATGCATAATAACAAGACTCCTTCACTAAATTCCAAGTAAAAATTGCTTTGTATTTTTACTCTGGCAGCAGATGTAGTTTGAAGCCCCTGTCCCCCTCCCCCAGGGCCCGTGTTCCCCTGTAGTGTTGAGTCCATTCACAGTCTAAGGAGGATATCTTGACTGCACATGCACCGTGCCGCAGCCCTGTACAGTAAGCAGCAGGTTAACCGACACCCCCCCCAATTTAAGTCGAATCCCTTTTATCTGCTCCCCCGAATAACACATCTAGCTCGACGCCCCGTTAGGCTGCCGACAGCCAGACGCGGTTAGATCGCGCTGCTGCACATCCCACCAGTTTATAATGGCACGTCATCTTAAGAGTCAGCCGCACAATTCTTCATAATCCTCATCATCGCCCCTCAGTTTAGCAGCACAAGCCAACTGCTTTGTAATCAGCTGTCAGTTTATAATCAGAAATCAATTTGCAGTCACTTTCTTAATCATGTCAAGTTCATAGTCGCAAATCACATTTATGTGTAACCCACAGATCCCACTCTATGCTGTCCTCCCATCTGTTACATCGGATGCAGAGGTAAACTGAAGACAATCACACGTTGGATTGCACGTTCCCCACTCTTGATGTGATCCGATCAGGATTTTGTTGCTTCACTGGGTCTGCCTGCTGAGAGGGCATTAACCATTTGGACACTGGCGCTGTCTCAGTCCCTGCAAGCCCCTCACACCCACGTTTCTGTCGCGGGGCTAACTGCAGACTGGTTCTCCTTTCTTTGTGCAGTTTTTGAACATTAGGAAGGTGGGAATCACTGAAATGAGCCGAGCCAGCTGTGTAATTAACGGCCCAAATTGCAGCCTCGTTGCACTTTAGGTCTCGGTGCAGTGGGTCTCACGGGGTTAATTGGAGCTCGACCGCCAGAGACTGCTCTATTGTGTGGGCACTGTGCTTTCCCGAGTCCGCCGGCTTCTGAACATTGCTGTGCTTTACAGGAGCTGGTAGGATGTGAATAATCCTCACAGAGGCATGAACAAAATGGTGGAAAGCACAGTTTGTGCACATTTAAAGAGAATGTTAGGAGTACGCAGTGTCGGTAACCTGCTGGGAGCAGAGAGGGGTGAGAGAGTGAGAGGGAGAGAGGGAGCTGGAGAGAAAGTGAGAGAGGGAGAGAGGGAGCTAGAGAGAGAGTGAGAGGGGTGAGAGAGGGAGCTAGAGAGAGAGTGAGAGGGGTGAGAGGGAGCTAGAGAGAGAGTGAGAGGGGTGAGAGAGGGAGAGAGGGAGCTAGAGAGAGAGTGAGAGGGGTGAGAGGGAGAGAGGGAGATGGAGAGAGAGTGAGAGGGGTGAGAGAGTGAGAGGGAGAGAGGGAGCTGGAGAGAGAGTGAGAGGGGTGAGAGAGGGGGAGAGGGAGCTAGAGAGAGAGTGAGAGGGGTGAGAGCGTGAGAGGGAGAGAGGGAGATGGAGAGAGAGTGAGAGGGGTGAGAGAGTGAGAGGGAGAGGGAGATGGAGAGACAGTGAGAGGGGTGAGAGAGTGAGAGAGGGAGAGGGAGATGGAGAGAGAGTGAGAGGGGTGAGAGAGTGAGAGGCAGAGAGAGAGGGAGATGGAGAGAGAGGGAGAGGGGATGGAGAGAGAGTGAGTGAGTGAGATGGAGAGAGAAGGAGAGCGAGTGAGATGGAGAGAGAGCGAGATGGAGAGAGAGTGAAAGAGTGAGATGGAGAGATGGAGAGAGGGAGAGGGAGATGGAGAGACAGTGAGAGGGGTGAGAGAGTGAGAGAGGGAGAGGGAGATGGAGAGAGAGTGAGAGGGGTGAGAGAGTGAGAGGCAGAGAGAGAGGGAGATGGAGAGAGAGGGAGAGGGGATGGAGAGAGAGTGAGTGAGTGAGATGGAGAGAGAAGGAGAGCGAGTGAGATGGAGAGAGAGCGAGATGGAGAGAGAGTGAAAGAGTGAGATGGAGAGATGGAGAGAGAGTGAGAGGGAGAGAGAGTGAGATGGAGAGAGAGTGAGATAGAGAGAGAGTGAGATGGAGAGAGAGTGAGATAGAGAGAGTGAGATAGAGAGAGAGTGAGATAGAGAGAGAGTGAGATAGAGAGAGAGTGAGATGGAGAGAGAGTGAGATAGAGAGAGAGTGAGATGGAGAGAGAGTGAGATGGAGAGAGAGTGAGATGGAGAGAGAGTGAGATGGAGAGAGAGTGAGATAGAGAGAGAGAGGTGAGAGAGTGAGATGGAGAGAGAGTGAGATAGAGAGAGAGTGAGATAGAGAGAGAGTGAGATGGAGAGAGAGTGAGATAGAGAGAGAGTGAGATAGAGAGAGAGAGATGGAGAGAGAGTGAGATAGAGAGAGAGTGAGATGGAGAGAGAGTGAGATAGAGAGAGTGAGATAGAGAGAGAGTGAGATGGAGAGAGAGTGAGATAGAGAGAGTGAGATAGAGAGAGAGTGAGATAGAGAGTGAGATGGAGAGAGAGTGAGATGGAGAGAGAGTGAGATGGAGAGAGAGTGAGATAGAGAGAGAGTGAGATAGAGAGAGAGTGAGAAAGAGAGAGAGTGAGATAGAGAGAGTGTGAGATAGAGAGAGAGTGAGATGGAGAGAGAGTGAGATGGAGAGAGAGTGAGATGGAGAGAGAGTGAGATAGAGAGAGAGTGAGATAGAGAGAGAGTGAGATAGAGAGAGAGTGAGATAGAGAGAGAGTGAGATAGAGAGAGAGTGAGATAGAGAGAGAGTGAGGTAGAGAGTGAGATAGAGAGAGAGTGAGATGGAGAGAGAGTGAGATGGAGAGAGAGTGAGATGGAGAGAGAGTGAGATGGAGAGAGAGTGAGATGGAGAGAGAGTGAGATGGAGAGAGAGTGAGATGGAGAGAGAGTGAGATGGAGAGAGAGTGAGATGGAGAGAGAGTGAGATAGAGAGAGAGTGAGATGGAGAGAGAGTGAGATGGAGAGAGAGTGAGATGGAGAGAGAGTGAGAATGGAGAGAGAGTGAGATGGAGAGAGAGTGAGATGGAGAGAGAGTGAGATAGAGAGAGAGTGAGATAGAGAGAGAGTGAGATAGAGAGAGAGTGAGATAGAGAGAGAGTGAGATAGAGAGAGTGAGATAGAGAGAGAGTGAGATAGAGAGAGAGTGAGATAGAGAGAGAGTGAGAGAGAGAGAGTGAGATAGAGAGAGAGTGAGATAGAGAGAGTGAGATAGAGAGAGTGAGATAGAGAGAGTGAGATAGAGAGAGTGAGATAGAGAGAGAGTGACGAGAGAGAGAGTGAGATAGAGAGAGAGTGAGATAGAGAGTGAGATGAAGAGAGAGTAAGATAGAGAGAGAGTGAGATAGAGAGAGTGAGATAGAGTGAGTGAGATAGAAAGAGAGTGAGATAGAGAGAGAGTGAGATAGAGAGAGTGAGATGAAGAGAGAGTGAGATAGAGAGAGAGTGAGATAGAGAGAGAGTGAGATAGAGAGAGAGTGAGATAGAGAGAGAGTGAGATAGAGAGAGTGAGATGAAGAGAGAGTGAGATAGAGAGAGAGTGAGATAGAGAGAGTGAGATAGAGTGAGTGAGATAGAGAGAGAGTGAGATAGAGAGAGAGTGAGATAGAGAGAGTGAGATGAAGAGAGAGTGAGATAGAGAGAGAGTGAGATAGAGAGAGAGTGAGATCGAGAGAGAGTGAGATAGAGAGAGAGTGAGATGGAGAGAGAGTGAGATAGAGAGAGAGAGATAGAGAGAGAGTGAAATAGAGAGAGTGAGATAGAGAGAGAGTGAGATAGAGAGAGAGTGAGGTGAGAGAGAGTGAGATGGAGTGAGTGAGATGGAGAGAGAGTGAGATAGAGAGAGAGTGAGATAGAGAGAGAGTGAGATAGAGAGTGAGATGGAGAGAGAGTGAGATAGAGAGAGAGTGAGATAGAGAGAGAGTGAGATAGAGAGAGAGTGAGATAGAGAGAGAGTGAGATAGAGAGAGGGTGAGATAGAGAGAGAGTGAGATAGAGAGAGAGTGAGATGGAGAGAGAGTGAGATAGAGAGAGAGTGAGATAGAGAGATTGAGATAGAGAGTGAGATGGAGAGAGAGTGAGATAGAGAGAGAGTGAGATGGAGAGAGAGTGAGATGGAGAGAGAGTGAGATAGAGAGAGAGTGAGATAGAGAGTGAGATAGAGAGAGAGTGAGATAGAGAGAGAGTGAGATAGAGAGAGAGTGAGATGGAGAGAGAGTGAGATAGAGAGAGAGTGAGATGGAGAGAGAGTGAGATGGAGAGAGAGTGAGATAGAGTGAGATGGAGAGAGAGTGAGATAGAGAGAGAGTGAGATAGAGAGAGAGTGAGATATAGAGAGAGTGAGATAGAGAGAGTGAGATAGAGAGAGAGTGAGATAGAGAGAGAGTGAGATAGAGAGAGTGAGATAGAGAGTAAGATAGAGAGAGAGCGAGATAAAGAGAGTGAGATGGAGAGAGAGTGAGATAGAGAGAGAGTGAGATAGAGAGAGAGTGAGATAGAGAGAGTGAGATGGAGAGAGAGTGAGATAGAGAGAGAGTGAGATAGAGAGAGAGTGAGATAGAGAGAGAGTGAGATAGAGAGAGTGAGATAGAGAGAGAGTGAGATAGAGAGTGAGATAGAGAGAGAGTGAGATGGAGAGAGAGTGAGATGGAGAGAGAGTGAGATGGAGAGTGAGATAGAGAGAGTGAGATGGAGAGAGAGTGAGATAGAGAGAGAGTGAGATGGAGAGAGAGTGAGATGGAGAGAGAGTGAGATGGAGAGAGAGTGAGATAGAGAGTGTGAGATGGAGAGAGAGTGAGATAGAGAGAGTGAGATGGAGAGAGAGTGAGATGGAGGGAGAGTGAGATAGAGAGAGTGAGATGGAGAGAGAGTGAGATGGAGAGAGAGTGAGATGGAGAGAGAGAAATGGACAGGGGTGAGAATGGGGAGGAAAAACAGCCGCCGTTCCTGCTATCAATCCCTCTACGGTGACCCAACCCCTCCCCACGCCCCCTTCCCTCCCCCGAGAGAACGTTCACATTGGTGGACATTAGGATAGGGCTTGAATGTGATGCCTTCCACAGCGGAAGAGCCTGACATCTGCTGCTGCCCTTGATCACGCCTGAAGAATGACTGCTTGGCCAGGTACTGACTGGCTACCGCCATCCTACCAAAGCATGAATCAGTGGGGTCTGCAGAGCTGTACAGAGAAGTGGAGGGCACGGAGAGGCCAGTTAATCTACTTTAACGATGGCGACAGGGTTAGCCAGTGATCTTTGTCTTTAGTCACCCCCCAGTAGATTTTAGCCCTGGACAAATCTTCTTGCCACGGCCGAGAAACAGTTCATAAAGACAGTCGCACTCGTCCCAGGTTACATGTCACAGTGCCCAGGGTGGGATACACACTGACTGAAACTAGGATGGTGAGAGAGGGTTAAACACAAAATGTTGCAGACATGGGGTCTACACATCTGTGGCACATTTTCACTGAAACCTCCCACTTAATCATAGTGTCACAGTCATGGAAACCTGCGGAGCAGAAAAATCCCATGTTTAAGCCGTGTATATTTTCCTTTGTTAAGGAGAGGAAGCAGGATCCACAAACCTGTGTGGAATAAATGCACAGGCGACACTGCAAAGGGAGGGAGGGGGGATGCAGATTACCTGAGACATCTTGAGGAGATGGGAGGGCAGGAAAACAAACGAAAGAGGAAGCTTAATTTTTTTTCAATTTGCTGTTCCATTTTTTTCTGGTAACTCTCGCTAACTGTGCGTCCTTATCAACCCCAGACCCCGGAGCACATCTCACCACATTCAAGCCGCATTATTAGTTTACAACTGTTTTGAACTCTGCTTCCAAAAATGTGGTAATAAAAAATGTGATGGGGTGAGGGGGGGGGGTCCCCCCCTGTTCGCTTTCATTATAAATTACGCAAAGGGGTCAACGCCAGCGCTCTCTTTAAACTTCAAATATTTTACAAGTGAGCGAATAAAACTTTGCGGCCAAGAGGAGATCTACTGGAAACGTGACGCTAATTAATATTTCTGTCAGCCAAAACAGGAATGAATGTACACAGCAACTTATGCCAGGGGTGGGTTTAGAACTGGCACATTGCGGGGGGGGGGGGGGAGCGCCGAATCTGTCTTTTTTTTAAATTAAAAGAAAGGTGATTGAATTATGAAGTTGATGTACTTACTGCAAGAGAGACAAACGTGGAGTTGTTCCACCAGAGGATTTTTTTTTCCCTCAGCAGGTTCTTCCGCGGTCCCACATTCTGCTTCCTTGCCTTTCACTCGGTTGGAAAAAAAAAGCTGGGCCGCTTTCTTTCTTCTGGCTGCGAGCTGTGTTTTTGAAAGGAAGCCAGACTGCTTGGCTGCCTGTCACACATCTGAATATAGTTCAGCTGAGGCAATGATGGAGCTCTCCCAGCTGAACATTAATCCTTGCCTGCTTTATACGCCCCTGATGTGTGAGGCGGGAACTAGAAGGGGAAGGAGGAGCGGAGGGTTTTGGGGGGGGGGGGGGTGGCGGAGGCGGTGGTCTGCAGACGTCGTTAAGGGATTGGTTAAACCAAAAGCATCGACTGGGTATTGGGCCGGGGGCCGGGAGAATGGAACAGTTTGGCTTTTTTTAGATGTCGCTAGATGCCCGTGTGTGTTTTGGCAGCCTGCCATCCATTAACCCTTTGAGTCACCAGACCTTAGCTGGCATGCTCGGAAGGATTGCTGCAGCCAGAAAGAATTTGCATTTGAAGTAATAATGTACAATGCAGAAAAAGACTCAGTAACGAATAGTTCAGACACCAACTGCACAAGGTGACATATACTTTAATTTTATGAACAATCTTCCGCGTGAAATATGAACCACACTCCTCA
This sequence comes from Somniosus microcephalus, assembly GCF_052327205.1. Lineage (NCBI taxonomy): Eukaryota > Metazoa > Chordata > Chondrichthyes > Squaliformes > Somniosidae > Somniosus > Somniosus microcephalus. The sequence goes on along the minus strand of NC_141017.1, from coordinate 23,368,822 downwards.
CTATAACATCCCATAATATGCCAGACGTCTCACTATAACATCCCATAATATACCACACTCCTCACTATAACATCCCATAATATACGACAGTCCTCACTATAAAATCCCATAATATACCACAGTCCTCACTATAACATCCCATAATATACCACACTCCTCACTATAACATCCCATAATATACCACACTCCTCACTATAACATCCCATAATATACGACAGTCCTCACTATAAAATCCCATAATATACCACACTCCTCACTATAACATCCCATAATATACGACAGTCCTCACTATAAAATCCCATAATATACCCACAGTCCTCACTATAACATCCCATAATATACCACAGTCCTCACTATAACATCCCATAATATACCACTGCCCTCAGTATAACATCCCATAATATACCACACACCTCACTATAACATCCCATAATATACCGCACTCCTCACTGTAACATCCCATAATATACCAGACGCCTCAATATAACATCCCATAATATACCACTCTCCTCACTATAACATCACAGAATATACCACTGTCCTCACCATAACATCCCATAATATACAACAGTCCTCACTATAAAACTCCCATAATATACCACACTCCTCACTATAACATCCCATAATATATGACAGCCCTCACTATAAAATCCCATAATATACCACACAGCTCACTATAAAATCCCATAATATACCACACTCCTCACTATAACATCCCATAATATATCACATACCTCACTATAACATCCCATAATATATCACAGTCTTCACTATAACATCCCATAATATACCACTCTCCTCACTATAACATCCCATAATATACCACACTCCTCACTATAACATCCCATAATATACCAGATGCCTCACTATAACATCCCATAATATACCACACTCCTCACTATAACATCCCATAACATACCACACTCCTCCCTATAACATCCCATAATATGCCACACTGCTCACTATAACATCCCATAATATACCACACATCTCACTATAACATCCCATAATATGCCACACTCCTCACTATAACATCCCATAATATGCCACACTCCTCACTATAACATCCCACAGCATACCAGACGCCTCACTATAACATCCCATAATATACGACAGTCCTCACTATAACATTCCATAATATACCAGACGCCTCACTATAACATCCCATAATATGACACACTCCTCACTATAACATCCCATAATATACCACACACCTCACTATAGCATCCCATAATATGCCACACTCCTCACTATAACATCCCATAATATACCACAGTCCTCACTATAACATCCCATAATATACCACACTCCTCACTATAACATCCCATAATATACGACAGTCCTCACTATAAAATCCCATAATATACCACAGTCCTCACTATAACATCCCATAATATACCACAGTCCTCACTATAACATCCCATAATATACCACTGCCCTCAGTATAACATCCCATAATATACCACACACCTCACTATAACATCCCATAATATACCGCACTCCTCACTGTAACATCCCATAATATACCAGACGCCTCAATATAACATCCCATAATATACCACTCTCCTCACTATAACATCACAGAATATACCACTGTCCTCACCATAACATCCCATAATACACAACAGTCCTCACTATAAAACTCCCATAATATACCACACTCCTCACTATAACATCCCATAATATATGACAGCCCTCACTATAAAATCCCATAATATACCACACAGCTCACTATAAAATCCCATAATATACCACACTCCTCACTATAACATCCCATAATATATCACATACCTCACTATAACATCCCATAATATATCACAGTCTTCACTATAACATCCCATAATATACCACTCTCCTCACTATAACATCCCATAATATACCACACTCCTCACTATAACATCCCATAATATACCAGATGCCTCACTATAACATCCCATAATATACCACACTCCTCACTATAACATCCCATAACATACCACACTCCTCCCTATAACATCCCATAATATGCCACACTGCTCACTATAACATCCCATAATATACCACACATCTCACTATAACATCCCATAATATGCCACACTCCTCACTATAACATCCCATAATATGCCACACTCCTCACTATAACATCCCACAGCATACCAGACGCCTCACTATAACATCCCATAATATACGACAGTCCTCACTATAACATTCCATAATATACCAGACGCCTCACTATAACATCCCATAATATGACACACTCCTCACTATAACATCCCATAATATACCACACACCTCACTATAGCATCCCATAATATGCCACACTCCTCACTATAACATCCCATAATATACCACAGTCCTCACTATAACATCCCATAATATACCACAGTCCTCACTATAACATCCCATAATATACCACACTCCTCACGATAACATCCCATAATATACCACAGTCCTCACTATAACATCCGATAATATACCACACACCTCACTATAGCATCCCATAATATGCCACACGCCTCACTATAACATCCCATAATATACCACACTCCTCACTATAAGATCCCATAATATACCACACTGCCTCATTATAACATCCCATAATATACCACACTCCTCACTATAACATCCCATAATATACCACACTGCCTCACTATAACATCCCATAATATACCACACTCCTCACTATAACATCCCATAATATACCACACTGCGCACTATAACATCCCATAATATACCACACTGCCTCACTATAACATCCCATAATATACCTTACTCCTCACTTTAACATCCCATAATATACCACACTCCTCACTATAACATCCCATAATATACCACACTCCTCACCATAACATCCCATAATATACCACAGTCCTCACTATAAAATCCCATAATATACCACAGTCCTCACTATAACATCCCATAATATACCACACTCCTCACTATAACATCCCATAATATACGACAGTCCTCACTATAAAATCCCATAATATACCACAGTCCTCACTATAACATCCCATAATATACCACAGTCCTCACTATAACATCCCATAATATACCACTGCCCTCAGTATAACATCCCATAATATACCACACACCTCACTATAACATCCCATAATATACCACACACCTCACTATAACATCCCGTAATATACCGCACTCCTCACTGTAACATCCCATAATATACCACACTCCTCACTATAACATCCCACAATATACCAGACGCCTCAATATAACATCCCATAATATACCACTCTCCTCACTATAACATCACAGAATATACCACTGTCCTCACCATAACATCCCATAATGTACAACAGTCCTCACTGTAAAAATCCCATAATATACCACACTCCTCACTATAACATCCCATAATATACGACAGTCCTCACTATAAAATCCCATAATATACCACAGACCTCACTATAACATCCCATAATATACCACACAGCTCACTATAAAATCCCATAATATACCACACTCCTCACTATAACATCCCATAATATACCACATACCTCACTATAACATCCCATAATATATCACAGTCTTCACTATAACATCCCAAAATGTACCACTCTCCTCACTATAACATCCCATAATATACCACACTCCTCACTATAACATCCCATAATATACCAGATGCCTCACTATAACATCCCATAATATACCACACTCCTCACTATAACATCCCATAATATACCACACTCCTCCCTATAACATCCCATAATATGCCACACTCCTCACTATAACATCCCATAATATACCACACATCTCACTATAACATCCCATAATATACGACAGTCCTCACTATAACATCCCATATGACACACTCCTCACTATAACATCCGATAATATACCACACACCTCACTATAGCATCCCATAATATGCCACACTCCTCACTATAACATCCCATAATATACCACAGTCCTCACTATAACATCCCATAATATACCTTGTGCCTCACTATAACATCCCATAATATACCACACTCCTCACTATAACATCCCATAATATACCACAGTCCTCACTATAACATCCCATAATATAGTACACGCCTCGCAATACCATCCCATAATATACCACACTCCTCACAATAACATCCCATAATATACCACACTCCTCACTATAACATCCGATATACCACACAGCTCACTATAACATCCCATAATATGACACACTCCTCACTATAACATCCCATAATATACCACACACCTCACTATAGCATCCCATAATATGTCACATTCCTCACTATAACATCCCATAATATACCACACTCCTCACTATAACATCCCATAATATACCACACTCCTCACTATAACATCCCATAATATATCACACGCCTCACTATAACGTCCCATAATATATCACAGTCCTCACTATAACATCCCATAATATACCACACTCCTCACTATAACATCCCATAATATACCACACTCCTCACTATAACATCCCATAATATACCACACTCCTCCCTATAACATCCCATAATATGCCACACTCCTCACTATAACATCCCATAATATACCACACATCTCACTATAACATCCCATAATATACGACAGTCATCACTATAACATCCCATATGACACACTCCTCACTATAACATCCGATAATATACCACACACCTCACTATAGCATCCCATAATATGCCACACTCCTCACTATAACATCCCATAATATACCACAGTCCTCACTATAACATCCCATAATATACCTTGTGCCTCACTATAACATCCCATAATATACCACACTCCTCACTATAACATCCCATAATATACCACAGTCCTCACTATAACATCACATAATATAGTACACGCCTCGCAATACCATCCCATAATATACCACACACCTCACTATAACATCCCATAATATACCGCACTCCTCACTGTAACATCCCATAATATACCAGACGCCTCAATATAACATCCCATAATATACCACTCTCCTCACTATAACATCACAGAATATACCACTGTCCTCACCATAACATCCCATAATACACAACAGTCCTCACTATAAAACTCCCATAATATACCACACTCCTCACTATAACATCCCATAATATATGACAGCCCTCACTATAAAATCCCATAATATACCACACAGCTCACTATAAAATCCCATAATATACCACACTCCTCACTATAACATCCCATAATATATCACATACCTCACTATAACATCCCATAATATATCACAGTCTTCACTATAACATCCCATAATATACCACTCTCCTCACTATAACATCCCATAATATACCACACTCCTCACTATAACATCCCATAATATACCAGATGCCTCACTATAACATCCCATAATATACCACACTCCTCACTATAACATCCCATAACATACCACACTCCTCCCTATAACATCCCATAATATGCCACACTGCTCACTATAACATCCCATAATATACCACACATCTCACTATAACATCCCATAATATGCCACACTCCTCACTATAACATCCCATAATATGCCACACTCCTCACTATAACATCCCACAGCATACCAGACGCCTCACTATAACATCCCATAATATACGACAGTCCTCACTATAACATTCCATAATATACCAGACGCCTCACTATAACATCCCATAATATGACACACTCCTCACTATAACATCCCATAATATACCACACACCTCACTATAGCATCCCATAATATGCCACACTCCTCACTATAACATCCCATAATATACCACAGTCCTCACTATAACATCCCATAATATACCACAGTCCTCACTATAACATCCCATAATATACCACACTCCTCACGATAACATCCCATAATATACCACAGTCCTCACTATAACATCCGATAATATACCACACACCTCACTATAGCATCCCATAATATGCCACACGCCTCACTATAACATCCCATAATATACCACACTCCTCACTATAAGATCCCATAATATACCACACTGCCTCATTATAACATCCCATAATATACCACACTCCTCACTATAACATCCCATAATATACCACACTGCCTCACTATAACATCCCATAATATACCACACTCCTCACTATAACATCCCATAATATACCACACTGCGCACTATAACATCCCATAATATACCACACTGCCTCACTATAACATCCCATAATATACCTTACTCCTCACTTTAACATCCCATAATATACCACACTCCTCACTATAACATCCCATAATATACCACACTCCTCACCATAACATCCCATAATATACCACAGTCCTCACTATAAAATCCCATAATATACCACAGTCCTCACTATAACATCCCATAATATACCACACTCCTCACTATAACATCCCATAATATACGACAGTCCTCACTATAAAATCCCATAATATACCACAGTCCTCACTATAACATCCCATAATATACCACAGTCCTCACTATAACATCCCATAATATACCACTGCCCTCAGTATAACATCCCATAATATACCACACACCTCACTATAACATCCCATAATATACCACACACCTCACTATAACATCCCGTAATATACCGCACTCCTCACTGTAACATCCCATAATATACCACACTCCTCACTATAACATCCCACAATATACCAGACGCCTCAATATAACATCCCATAATATACCACTCTCCTCACTATAACATCACAGAATATACCACTGTCCTCACCATAACATCCCATAATGTACAACAGTCCTCACTGTAAAAATCCCATAATATACCACACTCCTCACTATAACATCCCATAATATACGACAGTCCTCACTATAAAATCCCATAATATACCACAGACCTCACTATAACATCCCATAATATACCACACAGCTCACTATAAAATCCCATAATATACCACACTCCTCACTATAACATCCCATAATATACCACATACCTCACTATAACATCCCATAATATATCACAGTCTTCACTATAACATCCCAAAATGTACCACTCTCCTCACTATAACATCCCATAATATACCACACTCCTCACTATAACATCCCATAATATACCAGATGCCTCACTATAACATCCCATAATATACCACACTCCTCACTATAACATCCCATAATATACCACACTCCTCCCTATAACATCCCATAATATGCCACACTCCTCACTATAACATCCCATAATATACCACACATCTCACTATAACATCCCATAATATACGACAGTCCTCACTATAACATCCCATATGACACACTCCTCACTATAACATCCGATAATATACCACACACCTCACTATAGCATCCCATAATATGCCACACTCCTCACTATAACATCCCATAATATACCACAGTCCTCACTATAACATCCCATAATATACCTTGTGCCTCACTATAACATCCCATAATATACCACACTCCTCACTATAACATCCCATAATATACCACAGTCCTCACTATAACATCCCATAATATAGTACACGCCTCGCAATACCATCCCATAATATACCACACTCCTCACAATAACATCCCATAATATACCACACTCCTCACTATAACATCCGATATACCACACAGCTCACTATAACATCCCATAATATGACACACTCCTCACTATAACATCCCATAATATACCACACACCTCACTATAGCATCCCATAATATGTCACATTCCTCACTATAACATCCCATAATATACCACACTCCTCACTATAACATCCCATAATATACCACACTCCTCACTATAACATCCCATAATATATCACACGCCTCACTATAACGTCCCATAATATATCACAGTCCTCACTATAACATCCCATAATATACCACACTCCTCACTATAACATCCCATAATATACCACACTCCTCACTATAACATCCCATAATATACCACACTCCTCCCTATAACATCCCATAATATGCCACACTCCTCACTATAACATCCCATAATATACCACACATCTCACTATAACATCCCATAATATACGACAGTCATCACTATAACATCCCATATGACACACTCCTCACTATAACATCCGATAATATACCACACACCTCACTATAGCATCCCATAATATGCCACACTCCTCACTATAACATCCCATAATATACCACAGTCCTCACTATAACATCCCATAATATACCTTGTGCCTCACTATAACATCCCATAATATACCACACTCCTCACTATAACATCCCATAATATACCACAGTCCTCACTATAACATCACATAATATAGTACACGCCTCGCAATACCATCCCATAATATACCACACTCCTCACAATAACATCCCATAATATACCACACTCCTCACTATAACATCCGATATACCACACAGCTCACTATAACATCCCATAATATGACACACTCCTCACTATAACATCCCATAATATACCACACACCTCACTATAGCATCCCATAATATGTCACATTCCTCACTATAACATCCCATAATATACCACACTCCTCACTATAACATCCCATAATATACCACACTCCTCACTATAACATCCCATAATATATCACACGCCTCACTATAACGTCCCATAATATATCACAGTCCTCACTATAACATCCCATAATATACCACACTCCTCACTATAACATCCCATAATATACCACACTGCCTCACTATAACATCCCATAATATACCACACTCCTCACTATAACATCCCATAATATACCACACTGCGCACTATAACATCCCATAATATACCACACTGCCTCACTATAACATCCCATAATATACCACACTCCTCACTATAACATCCCATAATATACCACACTGCGCACTATAACATCCCATAATATACCACACTCCTCACTATAACATCCCATAATATACCACACTCCTCACTATAACATCCCATAATATACCACACTCCTCACAATAACATCCCATAATATACCGCACTGCTCACAATAACATCCCATAATATACCACACTCCACACTACAACATCCCATAATATACCACAGTCTTCAGTATAACATCCCATAATATACCACACTCCTCACTATAACATCCCATAATATACCGCACTCCTCACTATAACATCCCATAATATACCACACTCCTCACTATAACATCCCATGATATACCGCACTCCTCACTATAACATCCCATAATATACCACACGCCTCACTATAACATCCCATAATATACCACACTGCTCAGTATAACATCCCATAATATACCACACTCATCACTATAACATCCCATAATATACCACACTCCTCAGTATAACATCTCATAATATACCGCACTCCTCACTATAACATCCCATAATATACCGCACTCCTCACTATAACATCCCATAATATACCGCACTCCTCAGTATAACATCCCATAATATACCGCACTCCTCACTATAACATCCCATAATATACCGCACTCCTCAGTATAACATCCCATAATATACCGCACTCCTCAGTATAACATCCCATAATATACCGCACTCCTCACTATAACATCCCATAATATACCGCACTCCTCAGTATAACATCCCATAATATACCGCACTCCTCAGTATAACATCCCATAATATACCGCACTCCTCAGTATGACATCCCATAATATACCGCACTCCTCACTATAACATCCCATAATATACCGCACTCCTCAGTATAACATCCCATAATATACCACACTCCTCAGTATAACATCCCATAATATACCGCACTCCTCAGTATAACATCCCATAATATACCGCACTCCTCACTATAACATCCCATAATATACCGCACTCCTCAGTATAACATCCCATAATATACCACACTCCTCACTATAACATCCCATAATATACCGCACTCCTCAGTATAACATCCCATAATATACCACACTCCTCAGTATAACATCCCATAATATACCGCACTCCTCACTATAACATCCCATAATATACCGCACTCCTCAGTATAACATCCCATAATATACCACACTCCTCACTATAACATCCCATAATATACCGCACTCCTCACTATAACATCCCATAATATACCACACTCCTCAGTATAACATCCCATAATATACCACACTCCTCAGTATAACATCCCATAATATACCGCACTCCTCACTATAACATCCCATAATATAGAAACATAGACGATAGGAGCAGGAGTAGGCCATTGAGCCCCTCGAGCCTGCTCCGCCATTCAATGCGATCATGGCTGATCATCCAAACTCAGTACCCTGTCCCTGCTTTCTCCCCATATCCCTTGATCCCTTTAGCCTTAAGAGATATATCTAACTCCTTCTTGAATATATTTAATGAATTGGCCTCAACTGCCTTCTGTGATAGAGAATTCCATAGCTTCACTGCTCTCTGGGTGAAGAAATTCCTCCTCATCTCTGTCCTAAATGGCTTACCCCTTATCTTTAGACTGTGACCCCTGGTTCTGGACTCCCCCGCCATCGGGAACATCCTTCCTGCAACTATTCTGTCTAGTCCTGTTAGAATTTTATAAGTTTCAATGAGATCCCCTCTCAATCTTCTAAACTCCAGCAAATATAAGCCCAATCGACCCAATCTCTCCTCATACGTCAATCCTGCCATCCCAGGTATCAGTCTGGTGAATCTTCGCTGCACTCCCTCCATGGCAAGAACATCCTTCCTCAAATAGGGCGACCAAAACTGCGCACAATATTCAAGGTGTGGTCTCACCAAGGCCCTGTACAACTGCAGCAAGACATCCTTGTTCCTGTACTCGATCCCTCTCGCTACAAAGGCTAACATACCATTTGCCTTCTTAACCGCCTGCTGCACCTGCATACTTACCTTCAGCGGCTGGTGCACAAGGACACCCAGGTCTCATTGCACTTCCCCTTCTCCCAATCTATTGCCGTTCAGATAATAATCTGCCTTCCTGTTTTTGCCACCAAAGTGGATAACCTCGCATTTATCCACATTATACTGCATCTACCATGCATCTGCCCAATCACGCAAACTGTCCAAATCATACTGGAGTTTCTTGGCATCCTCCTCACAGCACACACGCCCACCCAGCTTTGTGTTGTCTGCAGACTTGGAGATATTACATCTAGTTCCCTCGTCTAGATCATTAATATATATTGTGAATAGCTGGGATCCGAGGACTGATCCCTGCGGTACCACACTAGCCACTGCCTGCCACTCGGAAAAAGACCCGTTTATTCCAACTCTTTGCTTCCTGTCTGCCAACCAGCTCTCTATCCAAGTCAGTACGTTGCCCGCAATCCCATGTGCATTAACTTTACACGCTAATCTCTTATGCGGGACCTTATCGAAAGCCTTCTGAAAGTCCAAATACACCACATCCACTGGTTCTCCCTTATCTATTCTACCAGTTACACCCTCAAAAAATTCCAGTAGATTAGTCAAGCACGATTTACCTTTTGTAAATCCATGTTGACTTTGTCCAATCCTTCACCGTTTTCCAAGTGCTCTGCTGTTACATCTTTTATAATGGACTCCAGCATTTTCCCCCCTACCGATGTCAGGCTTACCTGTCTAGAATTCCGCATTTTCTCTCTACCACCTTTTTTGAATAGTGGGGTAACATTAGCTACCCTCCAATCCATGGGAACTGTTCCAGAGTCTATAGAATTTTGGAGGATGACTAGCAATGCACCTACTGTTTCTAGGGCCACTTCCTTAAGTACCCTAGGATGTAGATAATATTCCACACTCCTCACTATAACGTCCCATAATATAGCACACTCCTCACTATAACATCCCATAATATACGACAGCCCTCACTATAACATCCCATAATAAACCACACGCCTCACTATAATATCCCATAATTTACCACAGTCCTCACTATAACATCCCATAATACACCACACACCTCACTGTAACATCCCATAATATACCGCACTCCTCACTATAACATCCCATAATATACGACAGTCCTCACAATAACATCCCATAATATACCACATGCCTCACTTTAACATCCCATATTGTATCAGATGCCTCACTATAACATCCCATAATATACCGCACTCCTCACTATAACATCCTATAATATACCACACGCCTTACTATGACATCCCATAATATACCGCACTCCTCACTATAACATCCTATAATATACCACATGCCTCAATATAACATCCCATAATATACCACACTCCTCACTATGACATCCCATAATATACAACACGCCTCACTATAACATCCCCTAATATACCACACTCTTCACTATAACATCCCATAATATATCACACGCCTCACTATAACGTCCCATAATATATCACAGTCCTCACTATAACATCCCATAATATACCAGGTGCCTCACTATAAAATCCCATAATATACCACACTCCTCACTATAACATCCCATAATATACCACACTCCTCACTATAAAATCCCATAATATACCACACACCTCACTATAACATCCCATAATATACCACACTCCACACTATAACATCCCATAATATACTACACTCCTCACTATAACATCCCATAATATACCACACTGCTCACAATAACATCCCATAATATACCACACTCCACACTACAACATCCCATAATATACCACAGTCTTCAGTATAACATCCCATAATATACCACACAGCTCACTATAACATCCCATAATATGCCACACTCCTCACTATAACTTCGCATAATATACCAGACACCTCACTATAGCATCCCATAATATGCCACACTCCTCACTATAACTTCGCATAATATACCAGGCGCCTCACTATAGCATCCCATAATATGCCACACTCCTCACTATAACTTCGCATAATATACCAGGCGCCTCACTATAACATCCCATAATATACCACACTCCTCACTGTAACATCCCATAATATACGACAGTCCTCACTATAACATCCCATAATATACCACATGCCTCACTTTAACATCCCATATTGTATCAGACGCCTCACTATAACATCCCATAATATACCACACTCCTCACTATAACATCCCATAATATACCACACTCCTCACTATAACATCCCATAATATACCACACTCCTCACTATAACATCCCATAATATACCACACTCCACACTATAACATCCCATAATATACCACACGGCTCACTATAACATTCCATGATATACCACAGTCCTCACTATAATATTACATAATATACCACACGCCTCACTATAACATCCCATAATATATCACACTCCTCATTATAACATCCCATAATATACCACACGGCTCACTATAACATCCCATAATATACCACAGTCCTCACTATAATATCCCATAATATACCACACGTCTCACTATATATTTAGGAAGGATCGACAAAAAAGAAAGGGAGGAGGGGTAGCATTGCTAGTAAAAGAGGGGATAAATGCAATTGAAAGGAAGGATATTAACTCAGTTAATACAGAATCTATATGGGTGGAGCTAAGAAATAGCGAGGGGCGAAAAACATTAATAGGAGTGGTATATAGGCCTCCAAATAGTAAAATAGAGGTTAGGGAGGGCATCACGAGGGAAATTAGAGAAGCGTGCAATAAGAGCACAGCTGTCATCATAGGTGACTTTAACTTACATATAGATTGGACTAGCCTAATCAGTAAAAATAATGAGGAGGAGGAATTCCTTGAGTGTTTGAGGGATGGTTATCTGGATCAATATGTCGAGGAACCAACTCGGGAACAGGCTATATTGGACTGGGTACTGTGCAATGAGAAGGGACTAATCAGTAATCTTGTTGTACGGGGACCCTTGGGTCAGAGCGATCATAACATGATCGATTTCTCACTCGAAATGGAGAGCGAAGAAATTGACTCAGAGACTAAGGTCCTGAATTTAAACAAGGGGAATTATGATGCCATGAGACGGGAACTGAGTAGGTCTGATTGGACAACGTTCCTGGGAGGACTGGAGGTAGATAAACAATGGCAAACATTTAAAGATAGAATGACAAAATTGCAAAAATTGTTTATACCAATCTGGCATAAAAGGAAATCTAAAAAGGTGACTCAACCGTGGATAACAGGGGAAATTAGAGACAGCATAAAATCCAAAGATAGGGCGTATAAAATAGCCAAAAAAAGCGCCAGAGCGGAAGATTGGGAACAGTTTAAGATAGAGCAAAGGAGGGCAAAGGGCATGATCAAGAGGGGCAAAATAGCTTACGAAAACAAGCTGGCAGAAAATATAAAAACTAACTCCAAAAGCTTTTATAAGTATATCAAAAGGAAAAGACTGGTGAAAACCAAAGTTGGTCCATTGCAGTCAGATACGGGGGAATATATAATGGGAAATAAGGAAATGGCAGATCAACTAAATGCATACTTTGGGTCAGTCTTTACGAAGGAAGACACAAAAAACCTCCCTGGGATATCGGGAAAAATAGGGACATTGGCAAAGGAGGAACTGACGCAAATCAATATCTCTAAGGATATGGTGTTAAGGAAGCTAAAGGGATTGAAGGTGGACAAATCCCCAGGGCCTGATAACATGCATCCTAGGGTACTGAAGGAGGTGGCCCTAGAGATAGCGGATGCACTAAGGATGATTTTTCAGAATTCATTAGACTCGGGAACAGTGCCGATGGATTGGAGGGTAGCTAACGTTACCCCACTATTCAAAAAGGGGGGTAGGGAAAAAGCAGGTAATTACAGACCTGTAAGCCTTACATCAGTTGTGGGCAAAATGCTGGAGTCCATCATTAAGGATGAAATAGCGGAGCACTTAGCAAATGGGGACAGGATAGGACAGAGTCAACATGGATTTACAAAGGGTAAATCGTGCTTGACTAATCTATTGGAATTTTTTGAGGGAGTAACTGGTAGAATAGATGGGGGAGAGCCAGTAGATGTGGTGTACCTGGACTTCCAAAAGGCCTTCGATAAGGTCCCACATAAAAGATTAGCATGGAAAATTGAGGCTCATGGGATAAAGGGGAAAGTTTTGGCGTGGATAGGGAACTGGCTGTCAGATAGAAAACAGAGAGTTGGAATAAACGGCTCATTTTCTGAATGGCAGGCAGTAACAAGTGGGGTACCACAGGGATCTGTCCTGGGCCCCCAGCTGTTCACAATTTACATTAATGACCTGGATCAGGGAGTCGGATGCAGCATTTCCAAATTTGCAGACGACACTAAACTAGGAGGGGGGGTGGGCTCAGAGGAAGAGACCAGGAAGCTCCAGAGCGATTTGGACAGACTGGGCGATTGGGCGGATAAATGGCAGATGCACTATAATGTGGACAAGTGCGAAGTTATCCACCTTGGGTGCAGGAACGGGAGGGCAAATTATTATTTAAATGGCAATAGATTGGGAGAGGGGGAAGTACAGAGAGACCTGGGTGTTCTTGTACACCAGTCACTGAAGGCGAGCATGCAGGTGCAACAGGCGGTCAAGAAGGCAAACGGTATGCTGGCCTTCATAGCAAAAGGGTTAGAATACAGGAACAGGGATACCTTGCTGCAGCTGTACAGGGCACTGGTGAGACCACACCTCGAGTACTGTGTACAGTTTTGGTCGCCTCATCTGAGGAAGGATGTTCTTGCCATGGAGGGGGTGCAGCGGCGATTCACCAGGCTGATACCAGGAATGGCGGGAATGACCTATGAGGAGAGACTATGTAGTTTAGGGATGTACACACTGGAGTTTAGAAGATTGAGAGGGGACCTCATAGAAGTGTATAAAATTCTGACAGGTCTAGACAGACTGGATGCAGAAGGAATGTTTCCCTTGGCGGGTGAGAACAGAACTAGAGGACATAATTTAAGGATAAGGGCTAAACCATTTAGGACAGAGATGAGGGGGAATTTCTTCACTCAGAGAGTGGTGAACCTGTGGAACTCATTGCCACAGAGGGCAGTGTACGCCAGCTCATTAAATATATTTAAGAGGGAATTAGATATATTTCTACGGGCAAAAGGGGTTAAGGGTTACGGAGAGAAGGCGGGGACGGGATACTGAATTAAAGGATCAGCCATGATCTCATCGAATGGCGGAGCAGGCACGAAGGGCCGAATGGCCTACTCCTGCTCCTATCTTCTATGTATCTATGTATCATCCCATAATATACCACTCATCACTATAACATCCCATAATATATCACACTCCTCATTATAACATCCCATAATATACCACACTCCTCCCATAATATACCACATGTCTCATTATAACATCCCATAATATATCACACGCCTCACTATAACATCCCATAATATACCACTCCTCACTATAACATCCTATAATATACCACACACCTCACTATAACATCCCATAATATACCACACTCCTCCCATAATATACCAAACGCCTCGCTATAACATCCCATGATACACCACACGCCTCACTATAACATCCCATAATATACCACACACCTCACTATAATATCCCATAATATACCACACGCCTCACTATAACATCCCATAATATACCACACACCTCACTATAACATCCCATAATATACCACACTCCTCCCATAATATACTACACGTCTCACTATATCATCCCATAATATACCACATGCATCACTATAACATCCCATAATATACCACACGCCTCGCTATAACATCCCATAATATACCATACACCTCTATAACATCCCATAATATACCACACTTCTCATTACAACATAGAAACATAGAAGATAGGAGCAGGAGTAGGCCATTAGGCCCTTCGAGCCTGCTCCGCCATTCAATGAGATCATGGCTGATCATCCAAATTCAGTACCTGGTCCCTGCCTTCTCCCCATATCCCTTGATCCCTTTAGCCTTAAGAAATATATCCAACTCTTTCTTGAATATACTTAATGAACTGGCCTCCACCGCCCTCTGTGGCAGAGAATTCCACAGGTTCACCACTCTCTGGGTGAAGAAATTCCTCCTCATTTCAGTCCTAAATGGCTTACCCCTTATCCTTAGACTATGACCCCTGGTTCTGGACTCCCCGGCCATCAGAAACATCCTTCCTGCATCTAGTCTGTCCAGGCCTGACAGAATTTTATAGGTTTCAATGAGATCCCCTCTCAATCTTCTAAACTCCAGTGAGTATAAGCCCAATCGACACAATCTCTCCTCATACGTCATTCCTGCCATCCCAGGTATCAGCCTGGTGAATCTTCGCTGCACTCCTTCCATGGCAAGAACGTCCTTCCTCAGGTAAGGCGACCAAAACTGCACACAATACTCAAGGTGTGGTCTCACCAAGGCCCTGTACAACTGCAGCAAGACATCCTTGTTCTTGTACTCGAACCCTCTTGCTACGAAGGCCAACATACCATTTGCCTTCTTAACCGCCTGCTGCACCTGCATGCTTACCTTCAGCGACTGGTGTACAAGAACACCCAGGTCTCTTTGCACTTCCCCTTCTCCCAATCTATTGCCATTCAAATAATAATCTGCCTTCCTGTTTTTGCCACCAAAGTGGATAACCTCACATTTATCCACATTATAGTGCATTTGCCATGTTTCTGCCCAATCACCCAACCTGTCCAAAGCGTGCTGGAGTTTCACGACATCCTCCTCACAGCATACCCTCCCACCCAGCTTTGTGTCGTCTGCAAATTTGGAGATATTACATCCAATTCCCTCATCCAGATCATTAATATATATTGTGAACAGCTGGGGTCCTAGGACCGATCCTTGCGGTACCCCACTAGTCACTGCCTGCCACTCGGAAAACGACCCGTTTATTCCAACTCTTTGCTTTCTGTCCGCCAACCAGTTCTCTATCCAAGTCAATACCTTGCCCCCAATCCCATGTGCCTTAATTTTGCACGCTAATCTCTTATGCGGGACCTTATCGAAAGCCTTCTGAAAGTCCAAATACACCACATCCACTGGTTCTCCCTTATCTATTTTACCAGTTACATCCTCAAAAAATTCCAGTAGATTAGTCAAGCATGATTTACCTTTTGTAAATACATGTTGACTTTGTCCGATCCAGTCACTGCTTTCCAAGTGCTCTGCTATTACATCTTTTATAATGGACTCTAGCATTTTCCCCACTACCGATGTCAAGCTTACCGGTCAATAATTCCCCGCCTTTTCTCTACCACCTTTTTTGAATAGTGGGGTAACATTAGCTACCCGCTAATCCATGGGTACCGTTCCAGAGTCTATCGGGTTCTGGAAGATGACCAGCAATGCATCTAATATTTCTAGGGCCACTTCCTTAAGTACCCTGGGATGTAGATTATCAGGCCCTGGGGATTTATCGGCCTTCAGTCCCATCAATTTTCCTAACACCATTTCCCTACAAATACTGATTTCTTTCAGTTCCACCCTTTCATCCCATAATATATCACACGCGTCACTATAATATCCCATAATATACCACACTCCTCATTATAACATCCCATAATATACCACACACCTCTCTATAACATTCCATATTATACTACACACCTCACTATAACATCCCATAATATACCATAGTCCTCACTATAACATCCCATAATATACCACACTCCTCACTATAACATCCCGTAATATACCACACTCCACACGATAACATCCCATAATATACCACACACCTCACTATAACATCCCATAATATACCACACTCCTCACTATAACATCCCGTAATATACCACACTCCTCACTATAACATCCCATAATATACCACACTCCTCACTATAACATCCAATAATATACCACACACCTCACTATAACATCCCATAATATACCACACACCTCACTATAACATACCATAAAATACCACACTCCTCACTATAACATCCCATAATATACCACACTCCTCACTATAACATCCCATAATATACCACACTCCTCACTATAACATCCCATAATATACCACACACCTCACTATAACATCCCATAATATACCACACTCCTCACTATAACATCCCATAATATACCACACTCCTCACTATAACATCCCATAATATACCACACACCTCACTATAACATCCCATAATATATGACACTCCTCACTATAACATCCCATAATATACCACACATCTCACTATAACATCCCGTAATATACCGCACTCCTCACTGTAACATCCCATAATATACCACACGCCTCGCTATAACATCCCATAATATACCACACTCCTCACTATAACATCCCATATACCACACTCTTCTCTATAACATCCCATAATATATCACACACATCTCTATAACATCCCATAATATACCACACACCTCACTATAACATCCCATAATATACCAGATGCCTCACTATAACATCCCATAATATATTACACTCCTCACTATAACATCCCATAATATACCGCACTCTTCACTGTAACATCCCATAATATACCACACTCCTCACTATAACATCCCATAATATACCACACTCTTCTCTATAACATCCCATAATATACCACACTCCTCACTATAACATCCCATAATATACCACAGTCCTTACTATAACATCCCATAATATACCACACGCCTCGCTATAACATCCCATAATATACCACACTCCTCACTATAACATCCCATAATATACCACACACTTCTCTATAACATCCCATAATATACCGCACTGCGCACTATAACATCCCATAATATACCACACTCCTCACTATAACATCCCATAATATACCACACTCCTCACTATAACATCCCATAATATACCACACTCCTCACTATAACATCCCATAATATACCACGCTCCTCACTATAACATCCCATAATATACCACACGTCTCTCTATAACATCCCATAATATACCTCACTGTAACATCCCATAATATACCACACTCCTCACTGTAACATCCCATAATATGCCACACTCCTCACTATAACATCCCATAATATACCACACGTCTCTCTATAACATCCCATAATATACCACAGTCCTCACTATAACATCCCATAATACACCACAGTCCTCACTATAACATCCCATAATATACCACTCTTCTCTATAACATCCCATAATATACCACACACACTATAACATCCCATAATATACCACAGTCCTCAGTATAACATCCCATAATATACCACACTCCTCACTATAACATCCCGTAATATACCACACGTCTCTCTATAACATCCCATAATATACCACAGTCCTCACTATAACATCCCATAATATACCACAGTCCTCACTATAACATCCCATAATATACCACACTCTTCTCTATAACATCCCATAATATACCACACTCCTCACTATAACATCCCATAATATACCACAGTCCTCACTATAACATCCCATAATATACCACACTCTTCTCTATAACATCCCATAATATACCACAGTCCTCACCATAACATCCCATAATATACCACACTCCTCACTATAACATCCCATAATATAACACTTCTCTGTAACATCCCATAATATACCACAGTCCTCACTATAACATCCCATAATATACCACACACACTATAACATCCCATAATATACCACAGTCCTCAGTATAACATCCCATAATATACCACACTCCTCACTATAACATCCCATAATATACCACACTCCTCACTATAACATCCCATAATATACCCACAGTCCTCACTATAACATCCCATAATATACCCACAGTCCTCACTATAACATCCCATAATATACCACACTCCTCACTATAACATCCCATAATATACCACACTCCTCACTATAACATCCCATAATATACCCACACTCCTCACTATAACATCCCATAATATACCACACACCTCACTGTAACATCCTATAATAAAGCACACCCCTCTGTAACGCCCTCTAATAGAACAATACATATTCACAGCAAAGATGGAGACCATTGATGTCATCGTTTCTGTGCCGACTCTTTATTCACGTGCTTTTACAGCAATCCCACAGCGCCACGCTCTCCCCCTAGAATTGAATCTTTCTCTGTCTCCAGTTATCCGATTCCCCCTCAGACGATGCAATGCTCTCTGCCTCAACCACTCTCTGTGGGGAAGCATTCCACGCTCCAACAACCCTATCTATAAAGGGTTTCTCCAAACTCTCATGTGATCATTTTAAGTTGATGACCCCGTTCGCACTGACTCCCCAACGGAGAGGAAATAGTCTTCCCCTAATCACTCTATCAAAACTCATAACGTTAATAACATTTATTAAATCACCTCTTAGCCTTCTCTGCTCCAGTGGGAATAGTCTCATTATCTCATGTCTCTCCTTACGGCGCAGAAGGAAGCCCATGATATCTGTGCCGGCCGAAAAAGAGCTATCAGCGTAATCCCACTTTCCAGCTCTTGGTCCGTAGCCTTGTAGGTTACGGCACTTCAAGTGTGTGATGAAATATTCCATTCATCACTCATCAGTATTTCTCTGCCTGTGACTGTGGTTGGTTTCAGTTTCATTTCCATTGTATTGTACTGTGTGTAGGGCTCCGCCCATACCTGGCTCCTATGTAAGCTGGCCCAGCCTGCAGCACATCCAGTACGGCAGACCTCTGGATGGAAGATACATTCTCCTCTGTGTGTTACCTTCTAAGTCAATAAAAGCCTTGTTTTGTTTCGCTAACATCGAGTCTCGGATTTATTGAGGCACATCAAAGTGCATATCTGAATACTTTGCAAATGCGTTGAGGCGTTCTGCCTCTACCACCCTTTCAGGCAGTGAGTTCCAGACCCCCACCACCCTTTGGGTGAAAGAATTTCACCTCAACTCCCCTCTAATCCTTCTACCAATTACTTGAAATCTATGACCCCTCGTTATTGACCTCTCTGCTAAGGGAAATAGGTCCTTCCTATCCACTCTATCTGAGCCCCTCAGAATTTTATACACCTCAATTAAATCTCCCCGCAGCCTCCTCTGTCCCAAAGAAAACAACCCCAGCCTACCCAATCTTGCCTTACAGCTATAGTTTCCCATCCCTGCCATTGTCCCACTGTGTGGAGATGCCGGTGTTGGACTGGGGTGGACAAATGTAAGAAGTCACACAACACCAGGTTATAGTCCAACAGTTTTATTTGAAATCACAAGCATTTGGAGCGCTGCTCCTTCGTCTGAAAGCTTGTGATTTCAAATAAAACTGTTGGACTATAACCTGGTGTTGTGTGACTTCTTACAATTGTCCTATTGAATCTACTCTGTATACTCTCTATGGCTTTAATGTCCTTTCTCTAATGGGGTGCCCAGTTCGCACAGTTCTCTAACTGTATCCTAACTATTGCCTTGTACAAATTTATCATTATGCTTTTCTCTTGTACTCTATGTTTAACACCCGAAGTTCTATTGGTCTTTTTTATGGCTTTATCTACCTGCACTCATACTTTATGGGGCTTAATCATTTGAACCCCTAGGTTTTTCTGTTTGTGGCTAATTTTGACTTTGCGAAATAGTATAAAACAGTTGATAGCGAATCGCTTGCCCGTTTTACATTTCTCACAATTTTTATTTCTATTGAAGTCATTGTAGGACGTTGAGGGGACTTTATTTAAAACCCAGCATTTATTGCCCATCCCTCGCTGCCCTTGAGGAGATAGTGGTGGGACTTCTTGGGGGTGTGCTGTGCTGAAGGTGCGCCCTCAATACTGTTAGGTTGTGAAAGGCGCTATATAAATGCGTCTTTATTTCTTTCACTCATCCCCAACCATGCGTCATACTTTGGTCCGGTTTTTTGGAACTAATTGTGTAGTTCATTGCAGTACGGCTATTTTCAGTTTCAGGGATGAGTTGCGTGAGTGACAGGTTCCTGGCTCACTGGCTCCGTGTGGTGGGCACAAGTGGAAGCTGCAGGGAGTGTGATCGCAGCGCAGTGCTGGGGGCTGATCCAGTCTCAACGTCGGGCTGGAGAGCAGCCTACGGAACAGGTGCTGAGAGACAACGGTGACTTTAGGAGCACAGGAGCTGGTGGAGGCCATTCAGCCCCTCGGGCCTGTTCTGCCATTCAGTTAGATCATGGCTGATCTGCATCTTAAATAACAACAGAAAATGCTGGAAAAACTCAGCAGGCCAGGCAACATCCGTGCAGAGAAAATAGAGTCAACGTTTCGGGTCGAAACCCTTTGTCAAGATTGAGAAAGCACCTTAACTCCATCCGCCTTGGTTCCGTTACCCTTAATACCCTTACCTTAAAAATCTATTAATCTCAGTTTTGACATCTTCAATTGACCCCCCAACCTCAATAGCTTTTCTTTACAGAAACTTACAGCACAGAAGGAGGCCATTCGGCCCGTCGTGCCTGTGCTGGCTTTTTGAGAGAGCAGTCGTGCTTAGTCCCACGCCCTCGCTTTTTGTCCGTAACCCTGTCAGATCCTCACCCTCAAGTACCCGTCCAACACCCCTTTAAAATTATTGATGGCATCAGCTTCCACCACCTTTTCAAGTAGAGCGTTCCAGATCCCCGCCAACTCTCTGAGTGGAAAAAAAATTCTCCTCGTCTGCCCTCTAGATCTTTTTCCATTGATTTTGAAACTATGAGCACTACTTATTGCCAGTGGGAATATTTTTTTCCCAGTTACTCTATCAAAACCTCTCATCACCTTGAAAACCTCTATTCGGTCATCTCTTAACCTTCTCTGTTCCAAGGGGCAGTGCGTTCCAGATTTCCACTACCCTCTGTGTGAAGAAGTGCTTCCTGACTTCACCCCTCACCGGCCTGGCTCTAATTTTAAGGTTATGCCCCCTTGTTCTGGACTCCCCCCCAACCAGAAGAAATAGTTTCTCTTTCTCGCTATCGACCCTATCAACACCTTTAACCATCAAGTCGATCACCCCTTAATCTTTTATACTCAAGGGAATACACACCTAGTCTATGAAACCTGTCCTCATTTTAAATCTAACGGGGGAATCTATAGGTCAGTGGGCAACAAAATGATCAGAGTACCTCCAATAAATTGCTCTTTACTTTCATTTTTTGAATTAATTTTGTGTTTGTCAAGATGAAGGATTTTAGTAGTGGAGAACAACAATAACCTGCATTTATATATATATATATGGGCCAGAACTTCGGGTCCCCACGGGTGAGTACGCACTGGGTACTCACGCGTAGGCCCAATGAAAGTGCCGGTTTCGTGCATGCACTGCGCATGCGCGGGAAACCAGAACTTCCGTTCCCTTCAAGGAAGGGGTTCACAGGTCAAACGCGTGCGCCGGAGAGGCAGCGCGTACGCCTGGAACTTCCTTTTTTTTTTGCAGGTTTCTCCGGGAGGGTAAGTCTCCAGGAGCTACGCTTGTAAAAAGCAGTCGCAAGGCCTGCTTTTAATTTCAATTTTATTTGCCATATGTAACTAGTACAATGGAAGGCTTACTCCCCGATCACTCCCACAATAAGCTGTGGGAGCTCACAGAGACACGTCGCTATTCTCCAGCGCCATGTTCAGAAATCAATTCAATGGCATCCAATGGCAGTGGGAACGCGATGGCCCTCAGCCGCTCCGTCACCGCGGCCTCCTCCTCACTGTTGCCGGCTCCACGATGTGGTGGCCTGCTTCTCCCGCTCACAGTCCGGCCTCTGGCCACCATGCCCGGCTCTCCCTCCTCCCAGTCGGACTGCGAGCTTCCCGCCGAGGAGCTGATTTTTTTTAACAAGGTAAGTGGTGAATTAAGTTAAATTAAAACATTTTTTCCACAGGTTTATTATTTTTAAATACTTTAAAGAAAGGTAAGTTTATTTTTAGCCCCGTTAGAAACTGTAATTAATTTTTTCAAAAATGTAAATTGTTGTTTAAAATAGTTATTTTATGTAATTTATAGTTATCTTAAAAATGTGATTAAAAAAAAATTATTTGAAGTTTTAGTGATGTTTTGGGGCTGAATTGTATTCATAGATTTGACAGGCCTGTCAAATCTATGAATACAGATTCCCTGCTACCATTGGCTCTCCATGGCCCACGTGATCCCAGGGGACGCTGCGAACTAACTGCGCCCCTGGGATACGCAAGCACTGCGCGCCGGCAGTTGGAGGAGGCCCAGGATCGGAATCCCACGCGGGCCCACAGCTCAACGGCCGGCGCGCTAGGTAAGTGCAGGTCGGAGGCTTGCACCCGCGGGAAGCCCCCGACCCGAATTTCTGGGCCATTAAGCCTTTAACGTAGCAAACCGCCCTACGGCGCTTCAAAGGAGCATAATCAGACAAAACTGAGCCAAAAAAGGTTGACATTAGGACAGGTTACCATAAGCTTGATCAAAGCATTAGGTTTTAAGGAGCATCCTAAAGGAAGAGAGAGAGAGAGGGTGGGAATTCCAGAGCGTAGGGCGTAGACAGCTGGATGCACGAGAGCCAAAATTGGAGGAGCGCAGAGATCTCGGGGGGTTGTGGGGCTGGAGGAGGTTACAGAGACAGGGAGGGGGCGAGGCCACAGAGGGATTTGAACACGAAGATGAGAATTTTAAAATCGAGGTGATGGTGGACCGGGAGCCAGTGTAGGCCAGCGAGCGCAGGGGGTGATGGGTGAACAGGACTCGGTGCCAGTTAGGACACAGGCAGCAGAGTTCAAGTTTATGGAGGGTGAAGGGTGGGGTGCTGGCCAGGAGAACGTTGGAAACTGGGGTGAAGTATGTGTTAAAACTGGCACGCACTCCGCGCCCGTAATTCAAGTGATTTCGCTGTCTGATAAAGGCATAATTCCGTTTGATTTCAGGTCTGATTTCTCCTCTGTTGACGATCACAGCTGAGGTACAATTCTGATCGGTTCAGCTATTTGTGGCACTATGAAATTGGCCTCCTTAGCGCCTCCCGTTATCGCCTCCAGGGGGTACTAACGGGGTGCTAACGACTCACCGCCCGGGCGCGGCGCGATGAACGACTCCCGCAAACATCCGGGCCTAGAAATTGGGTTTTGGCGCAGCGACGGCTTTAGCGCCGGAAGTTAGTGCCGGAGCTAAGTCGCGCTGGGCGGGCCAAAAATTCACTAGTTCTGCGCCCAAACGGCTGCCGGCGCTGCTGAAAGCTGTTTGCGCCTGAAAACTGGCGCTACGCGCTGAATTGCGGCGCTATTCCGGCGCTGCGGCGCCCGCTGCGGTGCGGCAGGTTCGGGAAGTGCAGGCCTCCTCCTTCCCTTAAGGAGGAGCTGCCTGCACCCGGCCGCGGCCCGCGAAAATCATTGTAAAAATGAGCCCGGCACCTCGGACAAGTGCCGGGCTTGCATCTGTCCCGGGGGGGGGTGGGGAGAAGTCCGGGGAGGGAGCTGCAGCCAGGCGGCCGGCGGGAAAGCGGCCGGCCGCCGCGGGGCCTTTAATGCGCCAGCGCAAAGTCCAGTAAGGCACCTCTGCCAGAACGTTGCTTGCGGCTGCCACGGGCGAGGCGGCCGCAAGTCAATTTCGGAGTTTGGGCGGGTTACCATGGCAACCGGGACGCTGCGCACACCGATGACGTCATCGGTGCCGGCGCAGCGCTAACGGCCTAACGCCGATTTAGGGACCCACTCAATTTCCAAACTGGCCATAACTCCGGCGCTAGGCCCTCTAGCGCCTCAAAAGCGGCGCTAAGCCTACCGAATTTCTAGGCCCCGGTGAGAGGTTTGCGGCGGCGGTGAGGCTTCGCGCCACGACCTCCTTCGCCCGGAGATCGTGACGTTATCGCCGCGCGCGTCGCCCCGGTAGCGCCCTGGACCCGAACTTCGGTTCAGCGCCCCCGACCCCCCCTGCAGCATCGCCACCGCGACGACACCGACAGCTGCAGGAGGCGTCGATCGGGAGGCCGGGCGCTTCGGGGGCGAAAGTGAAAGGGGAGGTTTGCCGAGGGAAGCAGCTAAATTTCTGAAATGTATTTGTCCAATTTTATTTACTTCTCCAGGGCCGCGATCGATTGGCCCGGCGCTCTGCTGGTGTCGCACGGGGCTGATCGGGCCGGATCGTGGACGCCGTCGGGGACCAGCTAACTGGTCCCAATGCAGCGCCTCCAGCAATGGCCCTTGCCTTTAAGGGAGGGAAGGAGTCCCGGAGCTCGGCAGCGCTGCATGGCCCAGTGTGCAGCGCTGCACCACCAGTGCCCCGCCTGCGTCCTTTAACTTAGCGCTCCACTTCCTTCCTGGAGCGCTAAACCCAACTTCGGAAAAAGCTGGGAATCCTTAGTGCCCAGCTTTCAAAAGATACCGGCTCCCAAACAGGGCGAGAATGCATTTTTTCCCCCTTACTTTCTTTAAGAGGCTGCCCCCTGCAGTTTGTGTCCAGCAATTACAAACAGTGCCCCCACTGCAGATTTTACAGAACAGAAACTGGAATTGTGCTGGATTAATTTGTACCACATCATCCGGGTCCCATGTACATAGTGTACCTACGTTAATTGGCTGAAGATATGACTTTGATTAGGTTAATTAACGGTTACTTCATTTGATATCATGCACCTTATTTTTATTGAGGGAAAAACAACTTGCATTTATATAGCGCCTTTAACGTAGTAAAACGTCCCAAGGCGCTGCACAGGAGCGTTATAAGACAAAACAATTTGACACCCATCCACATAAGGAGATATTAGGGCAGGTGACCAAAAGCTTGGTCAAAGAGGTAGGTTTTAAGGAGCGTCTTAAGGAGGAAAGAGAGGTAGCGAGGCGGAGAGGTTTAGGGAGGAAGTTCCAGAGCTTAGGGCCGAGGCAACAGAAGGCACGGCCGCCAATGGTTGAGCGATTATAATCAGGGGTGCTCAAGAGGGCAGAATTAGAGGAGCGCAGATATCTCAGGGGGTGGTGGGGCTGGAGGAGATGACAGAGATAGGGAGGGGCGAGGCCATGGAGGGATTTGAAAACAAGGATGAGAATTTTGAAATCGAGGCGCTGCTTAAACGGGAGACAATGTAGGTCAGCGAGCACAGGGGTGATGGGTGAACGGGACTTGGTGTGAGTTAGGACACGGGCAGCCAAGTTTTGGATGACCTCAAGTTTACGTAGGGTGGAATGTGGGAGGCCAGCCAGGAGTGCGTTGGAATAGTCAAGTCTAGAGGTAACAAAGGCATGGATGAGGGTTTCAGCAGCGGATGAGCTGAGGCAAGGGCGGAGACAGGCGATGTTACGGAGGTGGAAGTAGGCGGTCTTAGTTATGCTGCGGATGTGTGGTCGGAAGCTCATTTCAGGGTCAAATGTGACACCAAGGTTGCGAACAGTGTGGTTCAGCCTCAGACAGATGTTAGGGAGAGGGATGGAGTCAGTGGCTAGGGGACAGAGTTTGTGGTGGGGACCGAAAACAATGGCTTCGGTCTTCCTGATATTTAATTGGAGAAAATGTTTGCTCATCCAGAACTGGAGGAAACACAACAAAAAACCAAATTCATAGTTCAGGACATCACCACCAACAACAACTTGTATTTATACAGCGCCTTTAATGTAGTAAAATGTCCCCAAGGCGCATCACAGGTAATCAGAAATATTGACACCGAGCCACATGAGATATTAGGGCAGGTGACCAAAAGCTTGGTCAGAGAGGTGGGTTTTAAGGAGCGTCTTAAAGGAGGAGAGAGAGGTGGAGAGGCGGAGAGGTTTAGGGAGGGAATTCCAGAGCTTAGGGCCCAGGCAACAGAAGGCCCGGCCGCCGATGGTGGGACGAAGGAAATCATGGTATAACTCAAGAAGCAGTGATTAGGGAATGCAGTTTGACTTTTAAAACTCTGTGTAGGTTGCCAGAAATGGGAGAAAGCGAGGGAGATAGGAAAGTTTTGAGGTCCCAAGCAGAGAATGAGCTGCAGGAGGAGGCAGTGCGGGGAGGCTGAATTTCGGTGCAGTGAGGCTGGAAGGAGGAGGAAGTAGCTTCGAAGGAAGCAGCGAGGGAAGTTTGTGTGAGAAGACCTTTCACAGATAGGGGAGCAGTATTCAAACCAGACAGCTCAGCTCAATTGCTTTCAATGCAGTTTCAGTTCCGTCGAAATTCACAGACCTGAAAGGTTAACTCGACTTCTCTCTCTCTACAGGTGCCGCCTGACCTGCTGAGTGTTTCCAGCATTTATATTTCAGATTTCCAGCATCTGCAGTATTTTGATTTTTGCTTTCAATGCTGTTTCAGTGCAGTACTGAGGGAGTGCTGTGCTGTCGGAGGTGCCGTCTTTCCCTTTATTGGTGAATTTCTTTGCTCCTAGTGAAAGACGCGAGCACTTGGAAATGGTACACTTTCTACTTCTGGCAGCCAGAGTCTCCAGGAAGCACTTCCGGGTCAGGGAAGTGCCAGAGAGACAGGCAGACAGAGCGAGACAGACAGAGCGAGACAGACAGGCAGACAGAGAGAGACAGACAGGCAGACAGAGCGAGACAGACAGGCAGACAGAGAGAGACAGACAGGCAGACAGAGCGAGACAGACAGGCAGACAGAGCAAGAGAGACAGGCAAACCGAGCGAGACAGACAGAAAGAGGCAGACAGGCAGACAGAGCGAGACAGACAGAAAGAGGCAGACAGGCAGACAGAGCGAGACAGACAGAAAGAGGCAGACAGGCAGACAGAGCGAGCGAGACAGGCAAACAGAGCGAGACAGACAGAGACAGACAGACAGAGACAGACAGGCAGACAGAGCAAGAGAGACAGGCAGACAGAGACAGACAGACAGAGAGAGACAGACTTGCAGACAGCAAGAGAGACAGGCAGACAGAGAGAGGCAGACAGAGCGAGAGAGACAGGAGGACAGAGTGAGAGAGACAGAGAGAGACAGACAGGCAGACAGAGAGAGACAGACAGGCAGACAGGGAGAGACAGACAGGCAGACAGAGCAAGAGAGACAGGCAGACAGGGAGAGACAGACAGAGAGAGACAGACAGGCAGACAGAGCAAGAGAGACAGGACAACAGAGTGAGAGAGACAGAGAGAGACAGACAGGCAGACAGAGCGAGACAGACAGAGAGAGACAGACAGGCAGACAGAGCAAGAGAGACAGGCAGACAGAGAGCGACAGACAGAGAGAGATAGACAGGCAGGCAGAGCAAGAGAGACAGGCAGACAGAGCGACAGACTGGCAGACAGAGCGAGAGAGACAGACATACAGAGAGACAGACTGACAGACGGAGCGAGAGAGACAGGCAGACAGAGCGACAGACTGGCAGACAGAGCGAGAGAGACAGGCATACAGAGAGACAGACTGACAGACAGAGTGAGAGAGACAGGCAGACAGAGAGACAGACAGGCAGACAGAGCAAAAGAGACAGGCAGACAGAGCAAGAGAGATAGGCAAACTGAGAGAGACAGGCAGGCAGACAGAGAGAGACAGGCAGACAGACAGAGAGAGACAGGCAGACAGAGAGAGAGAGAGACAGGCAGACAGAGTGATAGAGACAGATAGGCAGACAGAGAGAGAGAGAGAGGCAGACAGTGAGACAGACAGACAGACAGTGAAGATGGAGAGACAGGCAGGCAGAGACAGGCAGGCAGAGAGACAGACAGCGACAGAGAGACACACAGACAGACACAGACTTTCTTTTTGAATGTGTGGACTGGGTTCGAACCCAAGTTCTGGAGGTGAAAAGTAGTCAAGTAATTGTTTTTAAAGCGCAGGATGTGGCTGATCAAATCATGAAACTGAAGAGCACAGCTCCCTGTGTGAAATGTTTAAAAAAGATTATTCATAAACACAAAAACTTTTTTTTAAATTCCGCAACACCTGGTGGATCTGCTGCTCAGGGCTGGCATCTTCAATCGGCTCCCGTTTCAGAGACCCTGGAGCCAGTGAGAGAGCTGGCAGCCCAGCGAGGTTCCCAACCCGCCGGGATTGTCCTGGACTCTCCAGGAATGAAAGATTAATCTCCCAGATGCTACCTCAGCCGTGGCTCAGTGGGCAGCACTCTTGCCTTTGAGTCAGAAGGTTGTGGGTTCAAGTCCCACACATAAAGCGAGGCTGACACTCCCGAGGGAGTGCTACAGTGTCGGAGGTGCCGAGGCCCCATCTGCCCCCTCAGGTGGCCGTAAAAGATCCCATGGCCACTATTTTGAAGAAGAACAGGGGGAGTTATCCCCGGTGTCCTGGCCAATATTTATCCCTCAATCAACATCACTAAAACAGATGATCTGGTCATTATCACATTGCTGTTTGTGGGAGCTTGCTGTGCACAAATTGGCTGCCGCGTTTCCCACATTACAACAGTGACTACACTCCAAAAAAGTACCTCATTGGTAAAGTGCTTTGAGACGTCCAGTGGTTGTGAAAGGCGCTATAGAAATGTAAGTCTTTCTTTCTTTTCTCAAGCAACCAGGGAGAAAAAAAATCATTGGGGCATTAATAAAAAAATGCTTCTTTCATTTTTTGTGAAAACTTTGGTTTAACAGTTATAAAAATATTGGAGGAAAAAAAGGGTGTTTGGCTAACAGTTAAGAACCATCGAAGCAGTCCTTTCCCATTGGCGGGAAGGGGTGGGCCCACAAAGATGGATGTGTCAGGCAACCAATGGCGGGAGCAGGGGGGCGGGGCAGTTGGAAGTCAAAGGTCATGGATTGAACGCTCCTGGAATACTTCCAACCAGAGTTGGCAACCCAAGGGCCCAGGCACTGCCTAGCCCTGGAGCCAAATGGTGTGGATGACAGTCTGAGGGGCCATCCACCTCACGCTGAATTACAAAACTTTATACACTGATTCATTTTTTTTTTAAATGTATAAAACTTAGATACAGGCCTGTAAGTTTTTAACAAACATTTCAGGGGTGGGGGGGAAATCTCGCCTTTCTACAGCCCCTTTCACAACCTCAGGACGTCCCAAAGCGCTTTACAGCCATTGAAGTACTTTTTTGAAGTGGAGTCACTGTTGAATTGTAGGAAATGCGGCAGCCAATTTGCGCACAGCAAGCTCCCACAAACAGCAATGTGATAATGACCAGATAATCTGTTTTAGTGGTGCTGGTTGAGGAATAAATATTAGCCCAGGACACCGGGGAGAACTCCCCAGCTCTTCTTCAAAATAGTGCCGTGGGATCCACCTGAGAGAGCAGACGGGGCCTCGGTTTAACATCTCATCCAGAAGACGGCACCTCCAACAGTGCAGCACTCCCTCAGCACTGCACCGGAGTGTCGGCCTAGATTTTATGCTCAAGTCTCTGGAGTGGGACTTTGAACCCACGATCTACTGACTCAAGAGGTGAGAGAGTGCTGCCCACTGAGCCACGCCGACAGGTTAACGAGGCCAGACAGAGCACTCAAAGGAACAATCTCACAAAGGGTACCAGTCTGGGAGATTGAAGGAGCAGCCTTTGGACTGGGTGGGGCAGCGGGACCGAACTGGTGGTTTGGTGAGGTACACAGGAACCCTGAGTTAGGGTTGGCCACGTGCAGGAATGAGTCAGGACTCTCGAAGAACAGATTTAACCGCGATCTACAGAATGCGGCTGAGAACCCCAGCCACCAGCCTGACCTACTGGGCTGCCCAGTGCCTCTAGCCGGGAGGGGACGCGTTAGACACAAGGCCTTATTTTGCCTGCACTGCTTTCAGCCAGGGTATCAGTGACCATGTGATTAACGTACTTCACGTACGACACTCGTCCACTCCCTATCAGGCATATGGAAAGTGGACTTCACAGTAGTTTTGGAGGCTGTTGAAGATTGCTCTGGATTTCCATGCGACAGAAAAAAAGCTCAGTGCTTACGTCAAATTGTCATGAATTATTATTAGAAAGTTCTAAATGTGTGGCCTAGTGTGTCCAAGCCGTTTATTCTGCTTCTCCCTTGCTCTCTCAAGGGAAGCCTGGGGACACTTTTTTCTTTATATTAACACCATCCTGCACCTGAAACCATTTAAAGAGCATCCCCGAGGGCTGAAAGGCTTCAATTACTCGTTGCCTAGTTAGGTGCAGCTTCCTTCTCTTAATCCTTTCCACCCGAGGTCTCCAGTCTGTCCCCCACCACCCCAGTGCAGGGGAAGCCCCAGGCCACTGTTGGGTCAGTGGCCGCTCAGGTATGACGCTGATTCTTTTTTTTAAAAAAAGCCCTAGAAAAAAAACTGAAATCGAACCAGAAAAAGCTGCAAGAGCGCAGCAGGTCTGTCTGCATCTGAAAAAATAAACCCAGGTTAGCGCGGGTTATATCCAGAGTCGAGTTCTCTCCGTGTTGGCCGAATAATCTACCTTAACCACTGCCCTCAGAAGAGAAACAGTACTGTAGCAGTGTGACTGTACTAGTGTGACTATCAGTGTAATGTCATGGGGCAAAACCATGGGGTAATACCATGGGGTAATATCGGAGTAAACCATGGGGTAATATCATGGGGTAATGCCATGGGGTAATGCCATGGAGAAATATCAAAGTAAACCATGGGGTAATATCATGGGGTAATATCATGGAATAATACCATGGGATAATACCATGGGGTAATATTGGGGTAATACTATGGGGTAATACCATGGAATAATATCATGGGGTAATATCGGAGTAAACCATGGGGTAATACCATGGGGTAATATCGGAGTAAACCATGGGGTAATATCGGGATAATATCATGGAATAATATCATGGGGTAATACCATGGGGTAATATCATGGAATAATATAATGGGGTAATACCATGGGGTAATATCATGGGGTAATATCGGGATAATATCATGGAATAATATCATGGGGTAATACCATGGGGTAATATCATGGGGTAATATCGGGATAATATCATGGAATAATATCATGGGGTAATACCATGGGGTAATATCATGGGGTAATATCGGGATAATATCATGGAATAATATTATGAAATAATATCATGGAGTAATACCATGGGGTAATACCATGGGGTAAAATCATGGAATAATATAATGGGGTAATACCATGGGGTAATATCGGGATAATATCATGGGGTAATATCATGGAATAATATCATGGGTTAATATTGGGATAATATCATGGGGTAATATTGGGATAATACCATGGGGTAATAACATGGGGTAATATCATGGGGTAATACCATGGGGTAATACCATGGGGTAATACCATGGGGTAATACCATGGGGTAATACCATGGAATGATACCATGGGGTAATATTGGGGTAATATCATGGGGTAACACCATGGGATGATACCATGGGGTAATATTGGGGTAATATCATGGGGTAATACCATGGGATGATACCATGGGGTAATATTGGGGTAATACCATGGGGTAATATTGGGGTAATATCATGGGGTAATACCATGGAATGATACCATGGGGTAATACCATGGAGTAATACCATGGAATGATACCATGGGGTAATACCATGGAATGATACCATGGGGTAATACCATGGAATGATACCATGGAATGATACCATGGTGTAATACCATGGAGTAATACCATGGGGTAATACCATGGGGTAATACCATGGAATGATACCATGGGGTAATACCATGGAATGATACCATGGGGTAATACCATGGGGTAATGGTCTGCCCCCATGATTCCCCACACAGTGAGCTGCCCATTCTAATTGCTGCTGTTCGGTTACTAAGTGGAGGTCTGAGCTGTAGTCTTTTGTTATTGAAGCTGTAAGGAATGGTGGCATCCAGTTCCCACATTAATAGAAAACTCTGCCTCCAGCCCCGGAGAAATTAAATCCTAACTGTGCATATCTCTTAATTACAGATTTAGTATTAAAGCAATTTGCTTGGCTTCGGATCTGTAAGGGCTTTGAGTGGCAGGTTGCCTTTGTTCTGTAAATGTTGCTGTATTTTCCTCGGAGCTGGAGTACTTGCTCACAGCTTTTCCCTTTCCGGCACGCCACCCTGGCCAGCTCCCTGGGGCATGCAGCAGACACAGGGCATTCTGGATCTCCCGGATGCTGATAGTCGAGCGCTTGTTGTAATGGGCCGGGCGGGAAGCTTCACTCACAATGTGCTCAAAAATACTGTTCTCAAAGGCGTTAGTGATGCTCCTGGTCTTGGAGGAGATGCAGGTGTTGGGGGTAAACCTGTTTCATCACCTTGTAGACATAGATGAAGTAACTTTCCTTCCTCACCCTTTCTTCACCCAGAGAGTGGTGAACCTGTGGAATTCTCTACCACAGAAGGCAGTAGAAGCCAATTCATTAAATATATTCAAGAAGGAGTTGGATATATTTCTTAAGACTAAAGGGATCCAGGGATATGGGGAGAAAGCAGGGACAGGATACTGAATTTGGATGATCAGCCATAATCTCATGGAATGGCGGAGCAGGCTCGAGGGGCCGACTCCTGCTCCTATCTTCTATGTTTCTATGTTTCAACCTTCTCTGCTTCGTGCCACTCTTGGCTGTGACTTTAGTCCTTGTTTCCCTGGTGCCCTTCTTGGGGACTAGTGTTTAATTTCTAGCTTAACTTGTCCCATTTCCTTTTGCCTTGCACCATCATCCATTTTGTCTCTTAATCTCTCTGCCTTCCATCCTATCACAGACCTTCCCTTTGTTCTTTCCTCCCCTCCCCCCCAATCCTACACTTACTTAAAAACCTGTTACATCTCCAACTTTTTCCAGTTCTGACGAAGGGTCATCGACCTGAAACGTTACCTCTGTTTCTCTCTCCACAGATGCTGCCTGACTGGCTGAGTATTTCCAGC
The DNA here is from genome assembly GCF_052327205.1 of Somniosus microcephalus. NCBI lineage: Eukaryota > Metazoa > Chordata > Chondrichthyes > Squaliformes > Somniosidae > Somniosus > Somniosus microcephalus. The sequence goes on along the minus strand of NC_141017.1, from coordinate 23,333,646 downwards.
ATTGTCTGTTTTTATTTCAGATTTCCAGCATCGGCACTATTTTGCTTTTGTTTGAGTTCAATTTCTCTGCCTGTTTCTAATTTAATTCCAGTCTCACACCAGCTGCTCCTGGTGGAATGAACCCCCTGTACTTTCAATTCTAGACTGAGTATAGACTTTTACGATGAATGTTTGGTGCCTTTTATGGGACTATGGCTGAGTTAGAAGGTTGTGGGTACACAGTCCCGCCACAGAGTCTTGAGCACAAAAATCTAGGCTGACACTCCAATAGAGTGGTGAGGGAGTGCTGCACTGTCGGAGGTGCCATCTTTCGGATGAGATGTTAAACCGAGGCCCCGACTGCTCTCTCAGGTGGACGTAAAAGATCTCATGGCACTATTTCGAAGAAGAGCAGGGGGAGTTATCTCCAGTGTACCGGCCAATATTTATCCCGCAACCAACATAACAAAAACAGATTATCTGATCATTATCACAGTACTGTTTGTGGGAGCTTGCTGTGTGCAATTGGCTTCCACGTTTCCGATGTGACTACACTTCAAAAGTACCAGCTGATGGTACAAGGATTTAAGGTTTTGGGCAAGAGATACAGGGGGCACGTGAGGAAAAACTTTTTTATGCAGCGAGTGGTGAGGACCTGGAACTCGCTGCCGACGGAAGTGGTGGAAGCGGAGACACTCAGGCCTAGAAATTCAGTATCGCCATGTTTGGGGCATTATAGTCGAGCGGTCGCTAAATTTAGCGCCCGGCGCAAATTATCGCCACCTTCAGCGAAATTGACTTGCTTCGCCCCAAGAGGTGCTTGGTGCACTAAAGCAGGCGCTGCATGACTGTCCTAAGGCACTAAGCTGGAGAGGCGAGGCGCTACCACCGAGGGCGGGCGCAGCGCAGGTGCGGCCAGTTAGTGATTGCACACAGACACGCTGGCGCCGGTCACCTCTTAAAGGGGGAAGGTCGATTTGGCTTGCAGCCACGCCCTGCACATTGGAGCCCTGATTCTCGGCCTGGACAGACCTGCTGCCTCATTCTAACGCCTAGGACCATGGAGAGGGCCAGGGAGCGAGTGCAGCGGTTCAGTGAAGGGGCCCTGCAGGTTCTGGTTGGCGCAGTGGAGCGCAGGCGATCTATCCTGTTTCCGGACGGTGGCAGGAGGCCGCTGCCCAACGAATATCGCAAAGCTTGGAGGGAGGTGGCTCACAGAGTGACCTCCAGCAGCATGGTGCCTAGGTGTGGTGATTATTCCTTGTTTAGTAAAAGTATTGTGATTGTTTGTTTGTTAACTGCCTTGGGATATATGTTGTAATCTCATTGGTAGTTGATGATCACATGATGTGTTGTGGCCACCTTAAATTCAGTTCTTTTCCAGCTTTGGTTGGGACTGGATGTGGGAAGATGTGCTGCAGATTTTAAAGTTAATAAAGCCTAGCTTTGGAAGGCAAATCTATTCTTTATTTCAATTTATTAACTTTATGTTAGAATGGAGCGATATCTTCAACCAGAATGATTCAAGGCTGACCCCAATTCTGCTGGAGTGGATGATAAATGGAAACATTGGTATTGTACATTTTAAAAACTTTTTGGGCGTGTTGGATCAAGAGTCTCTAAATAAGCTGAATATGCTGATCAACTACATTGCTCCGGATGTATATAAATATATTTTGGACTGTAAAACTTATGAAGTGGCTATTTCTACATTGGAAAAGATTTTTGTTAAACCAAAGAATGAGGTATTTGCACGTCACCTTCTATCTGCCCGTAGGCAGCAGGTGGGAGAATCTTTGGATACTTATTTACAAGCACTTCGGTGCCTTAGTGTTAACTGTAATTATAAGGCCGTGACGGCTGAAGAATATAAGGAAGAATCGGTACGGGATGCTTTTATTAATGGATTACTGTCTAGATCAATTCGTCAGCGGTTGTTAGAAAATAAGACTTTGGATCTTAAAAGTGCTTTTGAGCAAGCTTCTACATTGGATGTGGCTCAGAGAAGTTCAGATTCTTATGCTCTTTTTAATCGGCCTGCGACTATGGTTTCGGCAGTTTCGGATGAAAAGGAATTATGTGGACTTAATGGGAGTGGTTTACTAGATTCTGAAACAGTTTTTTTAATCGGCCTGCGACTATGGTTTCGGCAGTTTCAGATGAAAAGGAATTATGTGGACTTAATGGGAGTGGTTTACTAGATTCTGAAACAGTTTCTACTTCGGCGGCTGTTGCCTCTAGGATTCAGAAGTGTTATTTTTGTGGGAATATCCGGCACCCTCGTCTGAAGTGTCCTGCTCGGGAGGCTGTGTGTAGTAAATGCGGCAAGAGAGGTCATTATGCACGCGTGTGCAAATCATCAGGTTCAATTACCTCCTCCTCTCCTGGTGTGGGAGGGCCCTTCTCCACTACCTCCTCTGTGACTATTCAGCCTTTAGATAGGGCGTTTATTGCATCAATTTCTGCTGCATTTGCTCATGGCCTAAACAAAGCTATAGTTATGGCTCAAGTTAATGGGTTGGAAGTGAAGGCCCTTATAGATACGGGCAGTACTGAGAGTTTTATAAGTCTTCAGTTTGCGAAGGAGAAGCATTTGAAAATTTCGCCTGTTACGTATCAGGTGTGTATGGCTCAGACGACCCTTACTTCACAAATAGCTGGTTGTTGCTTTGTGAAAATGATTCTTCTAGGTAATACATATACTGATATACGCCTATCTGTTTTGCCTAATCTCTGTGCGGATATTTTGATTGGACATGATGTGCTTCAGTTACACGAGTCTCTTAGTCTTTCATTTGGAGGGACTAAGCCACCTTTATCTATTTGTGGATTAACCTCTTTATCTATTTCTCCATTATCACTTTTTTCCAATTTGATGTCGGATTGTAAGCCAATTGCTACCAAGTCAAGAAGATATAGTAGTCAGGATAGAGAATTTATTAATTCTGAAGTTCAACGTCTCTTATTGGAAGGAATCATTGAACCTAGTTGTTCGCCTTGGCGAGCACAGGTAGTTGTCACGACTAACGAGAGACACAAGAAACGAATGGTGATAGACTATTCCCAAACTATTAATAGGTATACTCAATTAGATGCGTACCCTTTGCCTAAGATTGATGAGCTTATCAACAAAGTATCTCAGTATAAGGTTTTTAGCACTATTGATTTAAAGAGTGCTTATCATCAGATTCCTATTGTTAAGAAGGATCAACCATATACGGCCTTTGAGGCTGGTGGAAAGCTGTATCAGTTTTGCCGAATACCATTTGGTGTTACTAATGGTGTTGCTTGTTTTCAATGGGCAATGGATGCTTTTATAAGTGATAACTCCCTCTCTGACACCTTTTCATACTTAGATGACATCACAGTGTGTGGCAAATCAAGGGTGGAGCATGATTCTAATTTAAAAAGATTCCTTCAAGCTACGGAAAAAGTTGGTTTAACTTTTAACAAAGAGAAATGTATCTTTTCGACTACTGAGGTAAATCTATTGGGGTATATTATCTCGGGGAAACAAGATTAAACCAGATCCAGAACGTCTGCGACCATTGATTGATTTACCTTGTCCTACTAATTCTAAGGCTTTGCAACGAGTTGTTGGACTGTTTTCTTATTATTCTAATTGGATTACAAATTTTTCACGGAAGATCCGGCCTCTTATTCGGGTTACGACATATCCTCTATCATGGGAGGCCAGGACATGTTTTGAGAATTTTAAAAAGGATATTTTAGGAGCAGTTGTGCATTCTATTGATGAGCAGGTTCCCTTTGTGATCGAGACGGATGCTTCGGATTTTGCAATTGGGGCTACTCTGAACCAAAATGGAAGACCTGTGGCCTTTTTCTCACGTACTTTGAACAATAGTGAAAAAAGACATTCTTCAATAGAGAAAGAGGCATACGCAATGGTAGAAGCATTGCGTAAATGGAGACATTATTTATCGGGGCGACATTTCACGTTGGTAACTGATCAAAAATCTGTGTCCTTTATGTTTGATGTTAAACATTTTGGAAAGATCAAAAATGATAAAATAATGAGATGGAGGATTGAGTTGGCATGTTACCATTTTGACATAGTTTATCGTCCGGGGAAGGATAATGTTGCTGCTGATGCACTGTCGAGGGCTTATTGTTCTGTGATTCACGGAGATACGCTTATTAATCTTCACAATGCCTTATGTCATCCTGGGGTTCCGAGGATGATACACTTTGTACGCAGTAAGAACTTGCCTTTTTCAGTTGAAGACGTCAAGCGGATGACTTCATCATGTTCTATCTGTGCTCGGTGTAAACCGAATTTCTTTAAGCCTCAACGAGCTCATCTTATAAAGGCTACTTCTCCTTTTGAACGTTTGAGCGTCAATTTTAAGGGGCATCTTCCTTCAACTACTCAAAACCGATATATATTTACTGTTGTGGATGAGTTTTCAAGTTCCCTTTTGCTTTTCCTTGTGCAGATGTATCAGCTGCTACAGTTATTAAATGTCTGACTCAACTTTTTGTCATCTTTGGGATGCCTGCGTATATCCATTCGGATCAGGGAAGTTCTTTTATGTCTTCCCAGTTGAAGGAATACCTTCAGAGTCGGGGAATTTCTACTAGTAGAACTACCCTGTATAATCCCCAGGGTAATGGACAGTGCGAACGATACAATGGGGTGATCTGGAAGGCAGTTATGTTGGCTTTGACATCCCGGAACCTTAAGAATACACAGTGGGAAATGGTACTGCCTGATGCCCTGCATTCCATTAGATCATTGCTTTCAACGGCTACTAATGTGACCCCCCATGAAAGGCTCTTTAACTATCCGCGGAGATCTACTACGGGATATTCGGTACCTTCATGGCTTACTATGCAGGGACCTGTGCTGCTTCGACGCCATGTTAGATTGTCAAAATATGATCCTTTGGTGGAGGAGGTGGAGCTGTTGGAGGCAAATTCCCAATATGCTCATATTCGATTCCAAGATGGGAAAGAAAGTACTGTTTCAATTAAAGACTTGGCTCCTTGTGGGGGCCAGCCCTCTTCTGAGGATATTAACAATAGTCATGATTCAGATAATGTGGATGCTGTTACAGATACTACGAATATTTCCAATCCGATTGCAGATAATTATACTTCTATTAGTCAGCCCTTGATAGATGTTTATGACCGTCCCAGTTTACCTTCTGATGGGATTTCTAATCCGGAAACCGTTGAAAATCGGGATATGGATAGCCTTCCTGCTGAAGATACTTCTGTGCCTTCTGGTGTGGGAGGGCAAGGAATTTCACCAAGGTTAAGAAGGTCGACACGAACAAGATATCCGGTCGACCGATTGAAAGTGGACTTTTAAATTGATAGTAATGTTTTAAAATTGTTGAAATATTATAGTATATTGTTTTAGTTGAGAGATACTTAATACTTATGTGCAATGTTATTATTTGTTGTTGTTCACTTAGTATTGTGTCATGTGAACAGTTTTATTCTTGTTGTGCATAGTTTTAGTTGTAAATAATTAATTATAAATTGTAAAGGTTATTTAGGTTGGAGTATATTTTAAAAGGAGGGGTGAATGTGGTGATTATTCCTTGTTTAGTAAAAGTATTGTGATTGGTTGTTTGTTAACTGCCTTGGGATATATGTTGTAATCTCATTGGTAGTTGATGATCACATGATGTGTTGTGGCCACCTTAAATTCAGTTCTTTTCCAGCTTTGGTTGGGACTGGATGTGGGAAGATGTGCTGCAGATTTTAAAGTTAATAAAGCCTAGCTTTGGAAGGCAAATCTATTCTTTATTTCACTAGGACCCCTGTGCAATGCAGGAAAAAGTTCAACGACCTCACTCGGGTCATCAGGGTGAGTACCCTTTCCAGTATCCTCGTCATCCCTGCATGTGCACCTCACTTTATGGCCAAAGGGTTCTGAAAGCCCCAATGCCCAGCCGTCATCCAACACCTATGGGCCTTTCATGAAACTCACATGCACATTCACCACTTTACACACTGTAAGGGCTATTCGACCATGGGAGGCAGTGCAGCCAAGATCAGGGCTTCACACTGTAAGGGCTATTCGACCATGGGAGGCAGTGCAGCCAAGATCAGGGCTTCACACTGTAAGGGCTATTCCACCATGGGAGGCAGTGCAGCCAAGATCAGGGCTTCACACTGTCAGGGCTATTCCACCATGGGAGGCAGTGCAGCCAAGATCAGGGCTTCACACTGTAAGGGCTATTCCACTATGGGAGACAGTGCAGCCAAGATCAGGGCTTCACACTTTAAGGGCTGTTTGACCATGGGAGGCAGTGCAGCCAAGATCAGGGCTTCACACTGTAAGGGCTGTTCGACCATGGGAGGCAGTGCAGCCAAGAACAGGGCTTCACACTAAGGGCTATTCCACCATAGGAGGCAGTGCAGCCAAGATCAGGGCTTCACACTGTAAGGGCTATTCCACCATGGGAGGCAGTGCAGCCAAGATCAGGGCTTCACACTGTAAGGGCTGTTCGACCATGGGAGGCAGAGCAGCCAAGATCAGGGCTTCACAGTGTAAGGGCTATTCCACCATGGGAAGCAGTGCAGCCAAGATCAGGGCTTCACACTGTACTCAGAGCCCGTCCTTTCTCTTGCAGGGCAAGCTGGCGCACAATAGGAGGCAGCAGCAATGGACCGGGGGAGGCCGTCCTGACCTTAAAGACCTCAGCGATCTGGAGCAGTGTGTGGAGCGGATTATGGCAGGCCGGATGATTGGCCCCGCCGCCACTGGAGATGCCGACCCCGTTCTGGACAGCAATGGTAAGGTCAGCACCTTTTTGACCTCTCTCCTTCCACTTGTGCCTCACACCAGCATCCTTTGCGACTATCGAACCAATACAGTGCATTGCAGTACTCATGCCTCCCTCGCTGCCGCCCTGTCCTCACGCTAAAGCAACTCTTGTACCTCCCTGCTTTCAGATGCTGATTCGCCAGGTGAGGAGGCGGGCCCTCAAGCTGCCACTGTGAGTGATTCTGAAGGCGAGGAGGAAGAGGAAGCCGGACCATCAGTGCCACCCTCAGCCGAGGCAGCCCATGGCCATGATGGGGACACGTCTTCCCTGGAGGGGAGCAGGGGGGAAGGGTCTGAGGAGGGTGAAGCTCCGGGGCCCAGCAGGCTGCAGCAATGCGGGGGGGGCGGGTAGGGAAGCTCGGTGGCCTTCTCCCCGGAGGGAGAGTCTGGCCTCCAGCCCTGCTACAGTGAGCGCAGAAGAGGTGTGGCTCCTCGCTGAAATGGGCGCCCAGGCGGAGCACAGGCACACTGAGCTCATGGCTGCAGTGGCAAGGACAGCAAAAAATAACAAAAAGATTGATTAAGAAAGGGAAGATACATTATGAAAGTAAATTAGCAAAAAATATAAAGACAGATAGTAAGAGTTTTTATAGTTATATAAAAAGAAAAAGGGTGGCTAAAGTAAATGTTGGTCCCTTAGAGGATGAGACCGGGAAATTAATGGTGGGAAATATGGAGATGGCAAAAACACTGAATGAATATTTTGTATCAGTCTTTACAGTAGAGGACACCAAGAATATCCCAACACTTGACAAGCAGGGGGCTATAGGGGGGGAGGAGCTAAATACGATTAAAATCACTAAGGAAGTAGTACTTGGTAAAATAATGGGACTCAAGGCGGATAAATCACCTGGACCTGATGGCTTACATCCCAGGGTTTTGAGGGAAGTGGCGGTAGGGATTGTGGATGCATTGGTAATAATCTTCCAAAACTCCCTGGACTCAGCAAAGGTCCCGGCAGACTGGAAAACTGCTAATGTAACACCCTTATTTAAAAAGGGCAGTAGACAGAAGGCTGGAAACTATAGACCGGTTAGCCTAACATCTGTGGTAGGTAAAATTTTGGAGTCCATTATTAAGGAGACAGTAACAGGACATTTGGATAATCATAATTTAATAAGACAAAGTCAGCATGGTTTTATGAAGGGGAAGTCATGTTTGACAAATTTGCTGGAGTTCTTTGAGGAAGTAACATATAGGGTGGATAAAGGTGAACCAGTGGATGTAGTGTATTTAGACTTCCAAAAGGCATTTGACAAGGTGCCACACAAAAGATTATTGCTTAAGATAAAAAATCACGGGATTGGGGGTAATATTCTGGCATGGATAGAGGATTGGCTATCTAACAGAAGGCAGAGAGTTGGGATAAATGGTTCATATTCAGACTGGCAATCAGTAACCAGTGGTGTTCCGCAGGGGTCAGTGCTGGGTCCCCAACTCTTTACAATCTATATTAACGATTTGGAGGAGGGGACCGAGTGTAACACATCAAAGTTTGCAGATGATACTAAGATGGGAGGGAAAGTAGTGAGTGAGGAGGACATAAAAAACCTGCAAGGGGTCATAGACAGGCTAAGTAAGTGGGCAGAGATTTGGCAGATGGAATACAATACTGGAAAGTGTGAGGTTATGCACTTTGGCAGGAAAAATCGTAGAGCAAGTTATTATCTTAATGGCAAGAAACTTGAAAGTACTGAAGTACAAAGGGATCTGGGGGTCCTGGTGCACGAAACTCAAAAGGTTAGTATGCAGGTGCAGCAAGTGATTAAGAAGGCCAATGGAATGTTGGCTTTCATTGCTAGGGGGATAGAATATAAAAATAGGGAGGTATTGCTTCAGTTGTACAAGGTATTGGTGAGACCGCACCTGGAATACTGCGTACAGTTTTGGTGTCCATACTTAAGAAAGGACATACTTGCTCTCGAGTCAGTACAAAGAAGGTTCACTCGATTAATCCCGGGGATGAGGGGATGGACATATGAGGAGAGGTTGAGTAGATTGGGACTCTACTCATTGGAGTTCAGAAGAATGAGAGGCGATCTTATTGAAACATATAAGATTGTGAAGGGGTTGGATCGGGTGGATGCAGGGAGGATGTTCCAGATGATGGGTGAAACTAGAACTAGGGGGCATAGTCTTAGAATAAGGGGCTGCTCTTTCAAAACTGAGATGAGGAGGAACTACTTCACTCAGAGGGTGGTAGGTCCATGGAATATGCTGCCCCAAAAAGCTGTCGAAGCTACATCATTACATAAATTTAAAACAGAAATAGACAGTTTCCTAGTAGAAAAGGGAATTAAGGGTTACGGGGAACGGGCAGGAATTTGGACATGAGTCTAGGTTCGGATAGGTCATGGCCCTGTGGGTAGCGGAGTGGGCCCAGGGGCCGTGTAGCCTGATCCTGCTCCTGTTTTTCGTGTGTCTAATGCTGTTAGATTCAGGAGATAGTCCTGTCATAGTGGATTGGCGGTTAGGATCAGATCAGCCATGATCTTATTGAATGGCGGAGCAGGCTCGAGGGGCCAATTGGCCTACTCCTGCTCCTATTTCTTATGTTCTTATGTTCTTATGTTCATTGAGTCACTGGCAAGGAGTGTCCAGGACTTCGGCGCAGCACTGGCAAGGAGTCTGAACGACTTCGGTGCAGCACAGGCGGCTTCCACGCAAGTGCTTAGTGGTGCCATGCAGTCAGTGGCTGGTCTGATGCAGACACAGATTAGGGTCCACACGAGCACTGACTGCTGCCACCCTCGCTGGATCGGGCAGGATTCGCCGGGGCCCTCGCCGCGCCGCAGCAGGCCAGCAGTCTGTGCTTCAGCAGATTGCTGCGCATGCTGCAGTGCTGCCCCGTGGGAGTGCCAGTGTGTCATCCGACCAGGGAGTGCCTGTGCCCTGTCAGGATGGCAGCATTCCTGCTGCCAACACTGTCACTCCTCCACTGCAGCTGCCACCACCCGTAGGACAGACTGCTGCCGCCCATGCAGAGTTGGAGCAGTCAGCAGCCGGGCCCTCCAGGCCCAGAGCTGGTCCAGGACGTCCCCCAAGGGCATCTGCCGACTCACTTTCTGACACTCAGCAGCCTTCCCCCAGCCTTGCTGCAGCCATTGGGGTCCCATTGCGGAGGAGCTGCAGGGCGGGAAGGGGCCAATCTCGCAAGCAAAGCAGATCACCCTCGAAGGGCAAAAAGTAGGAGGTGTGGCAAAATGCTGTTAATTTTTTTAGTGAAGGCCGAGCATCATGGTCATTTTTGGTTAACTCTTTTGTTCATTGTCTCCAGGTTGTGAGAACCAGTTATGTGTCTGACTGTTTTTGGGGGTTTCTCTGTATTTCTTTGTCATGCAGGAAGGGCACAGAGTTTGTTAAATAAATAATTGTCTTTATTCAGATTGTGCATGTTTGCTCTTTGAACTATTTGTTGCCTTGACCGGCTCAGGGTTTGCGGAACCGTTCCATTCATGTTCTTTCAATGGCACAAGCCATTCCCTCAGAGAGGGGGCCTAGAACCGACTTGCAATAAGCCGCTGACGGACAGCCCTTGCACTTTGTGCCTCCCTCCCGTCTTGGTGCTCCTCCTCCTCCTCCTCCTCTGGTGGTGCTCCAATGTCTGCTAGCAGTGGTTGAGTCCTGAGGATAGCCAGGTTATGCAGCATGCAGTACACTACAACGAAATGGGAGACTCGCTCAGGCGAATACTGAAGGGCTCCCCCGGAATGGTCCAGACAGTGGAACCGTTGCTTTAGCACGCCGATTGTGTGCTCAATGATGTTCCTGGTCGCTTGATGGCTCTCGTTGTATCGTTCTTCAGCAGTGGTGCTGGGCGCATGGAGCGGAGTCATCAGCCAGGTGCACAAAGGATAGCCCTTGTCCCCAAGAAGCCAGCCTCCTGGGTGAGCCGGGGCTTCGAAAAGGTCTGCCACAGAAGTCTGGCACAGGATGAAGGCGTCGTGGCTGCTGCACATTCAACGAATGGAACCCCTTCCGGTTGTGGTAATCCTCGGCATTCTCTAGAGGCGCCCGCAAAGCCACATGCGTGCAGTCTATGGCGCCCTGGACCATGGGGAAGCCCGCTATTCTTGCAAATCCCATTGTGCACTCTTGCTGCTTGTCCAGGTTCATGAGGAAGGAAATGTACTGACGTCTCCTTTTGGAGAGGGCATTCGTGACTTGGTGGATGCAGCAATGCACCGCGAACTGGGAGACATTGGCAATGTCCCCAGTAGTGGATTGGAAGGAGCTGGTGGCGTAGAAGTTGAGAGCCACTGTCACCTTCACTGCCACCGACAGAGACGTCCTGCTCCTCAGCTGAGGCTGCAGGTCTGTCTGAAGCAGGTGGCAGAGCTCAGTGACCACCTCCCTTCTGAATCGAAGCCTCCGAATACACTGCTCCTCAGACATGTTGAGGTAGGAGAACTGCTGGCAGTATACCCTGGGACGGTAAAGCCTCCTGTGCTGACACCTGTTGGCCCTCCTCCGTCTGGCCATGATTGGCACTCTCTCTCGGCGTCTCTGAGCCCTCTCAATGCAATGGAGAAACCCAACGTTTCCACCCATTGCAGCCCCCATAATATGTGGCCACTCAAGGCTATGGCACTGAAAAATCAATCCAACTGCAAAGTTCTGGGCTGAAGCCAGAAGTACCTGTGCGAGCGCTGAGTCAATGCAGAAAGCTCTCTCCCTTTGTCTCTCTGCAAATCTCTCTCTCTCACACAGAAGGAGTGGTCCAAAAATGGCTACCACTAAGAAGGCAGGACGAGCCCCCTTTAAATAGCGCCCCCCCAGCCCCACAGCGACTGGGAACCGTTCCAGTCGACCAGTTGCTGGGAGCGCCAGGCAGGAAGAAGGGGGGGCGCCACTGAAGTTCCGGTTCGGGGCACACCAAGGGCGTTGCACCATGAAATGACGTAAGGATCTGCATGCGCAGCTGAGCGGGTGTTGCGGTTTTGCGCCGCCGCTAAATGTCCGCTCAATTTCGCGAGAGGCGCAGGTCGCGCCGCGCCCGGGCGCTAGCCGCTTCGCACCCCACTTATCGCCCTCTTAAGGCACTAACGGCTGGGGCTAACAACTGAATTTCTCCCCCTCAATGTTTTCAAGGGGTGACTGGATAGGCACTCAAGGGAAATAAACTTGCAGGGCTACGGGGATAGAGCGGGGGAATGGGACTGACTGGGTTGCTCTGCAGAGAGCCGGCACGGACTGGATGGGCCAAATGGCCTCCTTCTGTGCCGTTATGACTCTCTGACTCTACTTCATTGGCTGTAAAGCACTTTGGGATGTCCTGAGGTCGTGAAAGGCGCTATAGAAATGCAAGTCTTTCTTTCTTATGGCTGGGTGACATGTTGAGTTGGAATCTAACTCTGACAGGTGAGATGAGTCCTTTCCGTCTCTGATGACTACAAGCAGTTCTGGGCAGAATGGGCATAGGGCAACCGAAGCCCAGCTCCCAGCAACGACAAGGCGACAACACGGCTCACAGTTCATCACTAACTGCACTGGCTGACGCAGAGACGATGAGGATGGATGGTGTGGGAAACGCAGATGTCACATTCGAGCTGCAGGAGGCGCCCTTCTGAGGTTGTGCTCCAAGCAGAGGGCAGAAAGGTCTACCCTGCACCTCTGGAATACTATGGGAATGCTTGATGCAAGCCAAGCTCGGAAATTTGGAAAGTATTCCATTCCACCGCTCTAGTTAGCTCAAAATATTCAACCAAAAAAATGCAGCAAAAACTGAATGAAATAGGAGAGAGAGAGAGAAAAGGAAGTGAATCGGCAGAAATAAAAAGCGAGTGATAAGGAAAGATAGAAGTAGAGAGATAGAAAGTAGGGATGTCGGACTAAACATAAGAATTAGGAGCAGGAGTCGGCCAGATGGCCCCTCGAGCCTGCTCCGCCATTCAATAAGATCATGGCTGATCATCAACCTTAACTCCATTTTCCCGCCCAATCTCCATATCTGATTCCAAAAATCTACCGATCTCAGCCTTGAATATACTCAATGACTCACCATCCACAGCCCTCTGGGCAGAGAATTCCAAAGATTCACAACCCTCTGAGTGAAGAAATTCCTCCTCATCTCAGTCCAAAATGGCCGACCCCTTATCCTGAGACTATGCCCCCTAGTTCTAGACTCTCCAGCCAGGGGAAACAGCCTCTCAGCATCTACCCTGTCAATCCCCCTCAGAATCTTATATGTAAGATTAAGGAGATGGGAGATATAGAGCAGACAGATAGCCCTCCATCTCTTAGCCCTCTGTATTGGGAAGCCTGCAGGTCCGATCCCTGGATAGTGCCATTAGCTGATCTTAGCCAAGGCAGCTGTAAGGGATGCTACAGCTGGCCATATCATCCCTGGGTTGGGGCAGGGGAAAACAACCAGGGTTCCTGACCTTGATTGCTTTACAGTGACCCCGACTGGACAATGGCGCGTGTGTGGACATTAGGTGAGTGGATTGGCTCAGCTGTCACACTCTCCAGTGTCGGATATCCTGCTGCCACTCACTGTCAAGACTCATGTTAATAATGTATGAGCTACCGGAGGGTCTAGAATCATAGAATGTTGCAGCTCAGAAGGAGGCTATTCGGCCCATCGTGCCTGTGCCGGCTCTTTAGTAGAGCTATCCAATTAATCCCACTCCCCCCTGCTCTTTCCCCATAGCCCTGTAAATTTTTTCCCTTCAAGTATTTATCCAATTCTCTTTTGAAAGTTACTATTGAATCTGCTTCCATCGCCCTTTCAGGCAGCGCGTTCCAGGTCACAACAACTCGCTGCGTAAATAAATGTTTCCTCATCTCCCCTCTGGTTCTTTTGCCAACTACCTTCACTCTGTGTCCTCTGGTTACCGACCCTTCGGCCACCGGAAACACTTTCTCCTTATTTACTCCATCAAAACCCTTCATGATTCTGAACACCTCTATCAAAACTCCTCTTAACCTGCACTGCTCTAAGGAGAACCGGGATCTGTAAACTATCCCACTGAAGGAATCAACATCTTCAGGAGAGGGGAAAAGGAGATTTTTTTTTTTTTAAAGGAAGAGCAGAGAAAGAGAAAGAGAAGAGAGCAAGAGTGGGAAAGAAGCATGGGAAGAAAGCAACCAAGATAACGAAAGTGAGAAGGGAAGAAAGAGAGATAGAGGAAAAAGGAGGGGGAGGGGAAATAGAAAGTCTTGCATTTATATAGCACCTTTCACGACCTCAGGACACCCCAAAGAGCTTTATAGCCAATGAAGTATGTTTTCAAGTATAGTCACTGTTGTAATGTAGGAATCACAGCAGCCAGATTGCACACAGCAAGATCCCACAAACAGCAATGCGACAATGACCAGATTATATATTTTTAGTGATGGCATAAATATGAGTCAGGACACCGGGGATAACTCCCCTTCTCTTCTCCAAAATACTGCCATGGGACCAATTACATCCACCCGAGAGGGTAGTCAGGGCCTTTGTTTGGTGTCACATTCTGAAAGACGGGGCCTCCGACAGTGCAGCAGCCCCTCAGTACTGCCCTGGGAGTGCCAGCCTGGATTATGTGCTCAAGTCACTGGAGTGGGGACTTTGAACCCACAACCTTCTAACTCAGAGGTGAGAGAGTGCTACCCACTGAGCCATGGCTGACGAGAGGGAAAGAAACACGAGAGGGGGGAAAACCTCCATCATTCAAGGTTGGACAGAAGGGAGAATTCTCTTGCTGCCCAGCAGTCCCTTGAGAAAAACCAGGAATAAACCAGCGCGTAAACCCAGCTAGAGAGACAATTTTCTTTTCTAACAAGATGTGCTAAAAATGGAGACCGGTTCTTTTTTTTTCCATCCAACGACAAGTTAGCAGATGTTGACCACAAGTCCCACCCCTCCTAACCACCAGTTCAACGGTCCCTGACCACATCCAGTGGGTCTGACAGCAGATCCACGAGAGATTCTCCCACCTTCGATCTCCAGCACAGACTGCGACTGATAGTTTAAAAAAAAAATTAGATGATAAACATCTCTCACCAAACCAACTGCAAATCTCTGCCGTTGGGGCCATGAGTGCAGCTGTCGGTGTTTAGTTTACAGGCAGGCGCTGGAACTATCACCTGGACCTGCAAGATGACAAGCTTTACTTCTGAAGCGCATCCTCCGTGGGCTGATAAGAGGCAGCGCTTAGATTTAAAGGGGCACAGTCTTCGTGAACCTGTTTTTTTCCTTCTCTGCACAACCAAATAAGGTTTGAACATGCATCGTCCTGTCACTTGTGCCTAAGGTTACCATGCGGACAGGGACAGTCGGCCTGATGCCCCACCTTGGGTCCCGCCAACAGAGCAGGGGCTGTTGGTGGGACATCGCGGGCTCACAACTGATTCTCTGTCCAAGAATTCACCGACTAGTGTTCCTTCCAAGCACTTAATCAGGGACTCGGCCTGCTGTCTGTCCTCTCTAACCCCCCTTCCCATCAGTCAGGGACTCGGCCTGCTGTCTCTCCTCTCTATCCCCCCCTTCCCATCAATCAGGGACTCGGTCCTGCTGTCTCTCCTCTCTATCCCCCCTTCCCATCAGTCAGGGACTCGGCCTGCTGTCTCTCCTCTCTATCCCCCCTTCCCATCAATCAGGGACTCGGTCCTGCTGTCTCTCCTCTCTATCCCCCCTTCCCATCAGTCAGGGACTCGGCCTGCTGTCTCTCCTCTCTAACCCCCCCTTCCCATCAGTCAGGGACTCGGCCTGCTGTCTCTCCTCTCTAACCCCCCCTTCCCATCAGTCAGGGACTCGGCCTGCTGTCTCTCCTCTCTAACCCCCCCTTCCCATCAGTCAGGGACTCGGTCCTGCTGTCTCTCCTCTCTAACCCCCCCCTTCCCATCAGTCAGGGACTCGGTCCTGCTGTCTCTCCTCTCTATCCCCCCTTCCCATCAATCAGGGACTCGGTCCTGCTGTCTCTCCTCTCTATCCCCCCTTCCCATCAGTCAGGGACTCGGCCTGCTGTCTCTCCTCTCTAACCCCCCCTTCCCATCAGTCAGGGACTCGGTCCTGCTGTCTGTCCTCTCTAACCCCCCCTTCCCATCAGTCAGGGACTCGGCCTGCTGTCTGTCCTCTCTAACCCCCCCTTCCCATCAGTCAGGGACTCGGTCCTGCTGTCTCTCCTCTCTATCCCCCCTTCCCATCAGTCAGGGACTCGGCCTGCTGTCTGTCCTCTCTAACCCCCCCTTCCCATCAGTCAGGGACTCGGCCTGCTGTCTCTCCTCTCTAACCCCCCCTTCCCATCAGTCAGGGACTCGGTCCTGCTGTCCGTCCTCTCTAACCCCCCCTTCCCATCAGTCAGGGACTCGGTCCTGCTGTCCGTCCTCTCTATCCCCCCCTTCCCATCAGTCAGGGACTCGGCCTGCTGTCTCTCCTCTCTATCCCCCCCTTCCCATCAGTCAGGGACTCGGTCCTGCTGTCTCTCCTCTCTATCCCCCCTTCCCATCAGTCAGGGACTCGGCCTGCTGTCTCTCCTCTCTATCCCCCCCTTCCCATCAGTCAGGGACTCGGCCTGCTGTCTGTCCTCTCTATCCCCCCCTTCCCATCAGTCAGGGACTCGGCCTGCTGTCTCTCCTCTCTAACCCCCCCTTCCCATCAGTCAGGGACTCGGCCTGCTGTCTCTCCTCTCTATCCCCCCCTTCCCATCAATCAGGGACTCGGCCTGCTGTCTCTCCTCTCTATCCCCCCTTCCCATCAGTCAGGGACTCGGTCCTGCTGTCTCTCCTCTCTATCCCCCCTTCCCATCAGTCAGGGACTCGGCCTGCTGTCTCTCCTCTCTATCCCCCCTTCCCATCAGTCAGGGACTCGGCCTGCTGTCTCTCCTCTCTATCCCCCCCTTCCCATCAGTCAGGGACTCGGTCCTGCTGTCTGTCCTCTCTAACCCCCCCTTCCCATCAGTCAGGGACTCGGTCCTGCTGTCTGTCCTCTCTATCCCCCCCTTCCCATCAATCCAGGTACAGCCCTATTTTCTCTCTTCCTTTTCCCAAACAACAAAGTCTGTAAAGAGGGTTTCTGTTAACCCGCTAAGCTCCGGCGATGACCTTACTGTCATTCTGCGAGGGCCAATGATTTTCATGTCTATCATTGACCTGCTCTTATTGCAATTTGGGCTCTTCATTGGCAGGAAATGTTGCCTTTAAAATTGGTTTTCAGGCAATGGAAATCTTTTAGCAAGGTGCCCCCAAAATGGGCGTAAGAGCAGCAAGACTTCCCGAGCTGGCGAGTCGAAAGTGCGAGCTTCAGCAGCTTTCTCCACTGGGCACAGCTCACCTCAGCTTCCCTTCACCGACAACCATGAACAAACTGCTGGACACACACACACTGACACACACACACTGACACACTCACTGACACACTCACTCAATCACACACTGACACACTCACTGACACACACACTCACTCAATCACACACTGACACACACACTGACACACTCACTGACACACTCACTCAATCACACACTGACACACTCACTGACACACTCACTGACACACACACTCACACACTCACTCAATCACACACTGACACACTCACTGACACACTCACTGACACACTCACTCAATCACACACTGACACACTCACTGACACACTCACTGACACACTCACTCAATCACACACTGACACACTCACTGACACACTCACTGACACACACACTGACACACTCACTGACACACACTGACACTCACTGACACACTCACTGACACACACACTGACACACACACTGACACACTCACTGACACACACACTGACACACTCACTGACTCACTCACTGACTCACTCACTGACACACACACTGACACACTCACTGACACACTCACTGACACACTCACTCAATCACTCACTGACACACACACTGACACACACACTGACACACTCACTGACACACTCACTGACACACTCACTCAATCACACACTGACACACTCACTCAATCACACACTGACACACACACTGACACACTCACTGACGCACACACTGACACACACACTGATACACTCACTGACACACTCACTCAATCACACACTGACACACTCACTGACACACACTGACACGCTCATTCACTCACACGCTGACACACTCACTGACACACTCACTCAATCACACACTGACACACTCACTGACACACTCACTCAATCACACACTGACACACTCACTGACACACACACTGACACACTCACTGACACACACTGACACTCACTGACACACACACTGACACACACTGACACACTCACTGACACACACACTGACACACTCACTGACTCACTCACTGACACACTCACTGACACACACACTGACACACACACTGACACACTCACTCAATCACACACTGACACACTCACTGACACACTCACTGACACACTCAATCACACACTGACACACACACTGACACACTCACTGACACACTCACTCAATCACACACTGACACACTCACTCAATCACACACTGACACACTCACTGACACACTCACTGACACACTCACTGACACACACTGACACTCACTGACACACACACTGACACACTCACTGACACACTCACTGACTCACTCACTGACACACTCACTGACACACACACTGACACACACACTGACACACTCACTGACACACTCACTCAATCACACACTGACACACTCACTGACACACTCACTGACACACTCAATCACACACTGACACACACACTGACACACTCACTGACACACAATCACACACTGACACACACACTGACACATTCATTCACTCACACGCTGGCACACACACTGACACACTGACACACACACGGACACACTCACTCACGCACACTCAGTCACATACACACTGACACACTCACTCACACTTGGTCACATACACTCACTGACACACTCACTCACTCACACTCAGTCACATACACACACTGACTCACTCACTCACACTCAGTCACATACACACACTGACTCACTCACTCACACTCAGTCACATACACACACTGACACTCACTCACTCACACTCAGTCACATACACACACTGACACACTCACTCACTCACACTCGGTCACATACACACACTGACACACTCACTCACTCACACTCAGTCACATACACTCACTGACACACTCACTCACACTCAGTCACATACACACACTGACACACTCACTCACTCACACTCAGTCACATACACACACTGACACACTCACTCACTCACACTCAGTCACATACACACACTGACACACTCACTCACACTCAGTCACATACACACACTGACGCACTCACTCACTCTGACTCAGTCACTGACACACTCACTCACACTCAGTCACATACACACACTGACACACTCAGTCACATACACTCACTGACACACTCACTCACACTCAGTCACATACACTCACTGACACACTCACTCACACTCAGTCACATACACACACTGACACACTCACTCACTCACACTCAGTCGCATACACACACTGACACACTCACTCACTCACACTCAGTCACATACACACACTGACACACTCACTCACTCACACTCAGTCACATACACACACTGACGCACTCACTCACTCTCACTCAGTCACTGACACACTCACTCACACTCATAGAGTCATAGAGTTTTACAGCACAGAAAGAGGCCCTTCGGCCCATCGTGTCTGCGCCGCCCATCCCTCCCTGTCCAGTCTAATCCCATTTTCCAGCATTTGGTCCATAGCCTTGTATGCAATGGCATTTCAAGTGCTCATCCAAATGCTTCTTGAATGTTGTGAGGGTTCCTGCCTCTACCACCCTTTCAGGCAGTGAGTTCCAGCTTCCAACCACCCTCTGGGTGAAAAAGTTCCTCCTCAAATCCCCCCTAAATCTCCTGCCCCTTACCCTGAATCTGTGCCCCCTTGTTATTGACCCCCCTACTAAGGGGAAAAGTTCCTCTTTATCTACCCTATCTATGCCCCTCATCATTTTGTACACCTCAATCAGGTCCCCCCTCAGCCTCCTTTGCTCCAAGGAAAACAACCCCAGCCTGTTGAGTCTTTCTTCATAGCTGAGGCGTTCCATCCCAGGTAACATCCTGGTGAATCTTCTCTGCACCCTCTCCAAAGCAATCACATCCTTCCTATAGTGAGGCGACCAGAACTGCACACAGTACTCCAGCTGTGGCCTCACCAGCGTTTTGTACAGCTCCATCATAACCTCCCTGCTCTTATATTCTATGCCTCTGCTAATGAAGGCAAGTATCCCATAAGCCTTTTTAACCACCTTATCTACCTGTTCCGCTGCCTTCAGGGATCTATGTACATGTACACCAAGGTCCCTCTGACCCTCTGTACTTCCTAGGGTCCTACCACTCATTGTGTATTCCCTTGCCTTATTTGTCCGTCCAAAATGCATCACCTTGCACTTTTCCGGGTTAAATTCCATTTGCCACTTTTCCGCCCATCTGACCAACCCGTTAATATCGTCCTGTAGCCTGAGGCTTTCCTCCTCGCAATTTACCACCCCACCAATTTTCGTGTCATCCGCGAACTTACTGATCATACCCTTTACATTCTCATCCAAATCATTAATGTAGATCACAAACAGCAAGGGACCCAGCACCGATCCCTGAGGTACCCCACTGGACACAGGCTTCCAGTCACAAAAGCAACCTTCGACCATCACCCTCTGCCTCCTGCCACTCAGCCAGTTTAGGATCCAACGCGCCAAGGCCCCCTGGGTCCCATGGGCTCTTACCTTCTTGACCAGTCTCCTATGTGGGACCTTGTCAAAAGCTTTACTGAAGTCCATGTAAACCACATCCACCGCATTTCCCTCATCCACACACCTAGTCACCCCCTCGAAAAATTCAATCAGATTGGTCAGACATGATTTACCCTTGACAAAGCCATGCTGACTATCCCCGATTAATCCTTGCCTCTCCAAGTGGAGACTAATTTTGTCCCTCAGAATTTTTTCCAATAATTTCCCTACCACAGATGTTAGGCTCACTGGCCTGTAATTCCCTGGTTTATCCCTGCTACCCTTCTTGAATAATGGTACTACGTTAGCTGTTCTCCAGTCCTCTGGTACATCCCCTGTGGCCAGAGAGATTCTGAAAATTTGTGTCAGAGCCCCTGCAATCTCCTCCTTTGCCTCACACAACAGCCTGGGATACATCTCGTCCGGGCCTGGGGATTTATCCACTTTTTGGCCTGCTAAAACCGCTAGTACCTCCTCCCTCTCGATGCTAATATGTTCAAGTATGTCACAGTCACATACACACACTGACACACACACTCACTCAGTGACACACACTGTGACATAAATTTACACTCCCCTGATTCATATCCTAACCTTTTACAGGGAAAGGATCATACAAGCTTTTAGTGATCCTAAATCCGACCCCGTGATTCCTTATGCGAAGTCTGTAAGTGTGCACTTACTGTTGTGCAATTAGAATTGAAACCTCATTGAAACATACAAAATTCTTACAGGGCTTGACAGGGTAGATGCAGGGAGGATGTTTTCCCCTGGCTGGGGAGTCTAGAACCAGGGGTCACAGTCTCAGAATAAGAGGTTGGCCATTTAGGACTGAGATGAGGAGAAATTTCTTCACTCAGAGGGTGGTGAATCTTTGGAATTCTCTACCCCAGAGGACTGTGGAGGCTCAGTCGTTGAGTATATTCAAGACAGAGATCGATAGATTTTTGAATATTAAGGGAATCAAGGGATATGGGGATAGTGCAGGAAAGTGGAGATGTGGTAGAAGATCAGCCATGATCTCATTGAATGGCGGAGCAGGCTCGAGGGGCCGAATGGCCGACTCCTGCTCCTATTTCTTATGTTCTTATGTGGGATTGTTCATTCCCAATGGTTATCTTGTCCAACATGGAATTCTGGTGTGCCACGATACTTGATCCTAGATCCCGGCCCGGTTAACCTCTTTACTCTGACCCCAACTTTAAGCCTGCTGCTGAATTAAGACCGAGCACAATATAAGGTTCGCAGGTCGCCCGGCTGACAGCTCAATTAAAATAAAAACCCCTTGGAAGAAACAAGCCAGGACATAGAGTGGTATTTTCAGCTTGGGTCACCCCTGCCAGAGGAGCTTCTCCACTGGCATCAGCTCCAGGAGAGTCAACGTGCAACTTGCTTAAAGGAAATAAATTCCCGGGATAGATGGTGTTCATCCCAGGAAAAGAAAGGAAGACTTGCATTTCTGTAGCACCCTTCACAACCTCAGGACGTCCCAAAGCGCTTTACAGCCAATGAAGTACTTTTGAAGTGTAGTCACTGTTGTAATGTAGAAAACGCGGCAGACAATTTGCGCACAGCAAGCTCCCACAAACAGATACTGTGATAATGACCAGATAATCTGTTTTAGTGATGTTGATTGAAGGATAAATATTGGCCAGGACACCAGGGAGAACTCCCCTGCTCTTCTTCGAAATAGTGCCGTGGGATCTTTTATGTCCACCCGAGAGAGTAGACGGGGCCTCGGTTTAACGTCTCATCCGAAAGACGGCACCTCCGACAGTGCAGCACTCCCTCAGCACTGCACTGGAGTGTCAGCCTGGATTTTTGTGCTCAACTCTCTGGAGTGGGACTTGAACCCACAACCTTCCGACTACTAGAAGTAAAGGTGCTACCAACGGAGCCACAGCTGACACCATAGAATCATAGAATGGTTACAGCATGGAAGAAGGCCATTCGGCCCGTCGAGCCCGTGCCGGTTCGCTGCAAGAGCACTTCAGCTAGTCCCACTCCCCCGCCCTTTCCCCGTAGCCATACAAATTTATTTCCTTCAGGTACTTATCTAATTCCCTTTTGAAAGCCATGATTGAGTCTGCCTCCACCACCCTTTCAGGCAGTGCATTCCAGATCCTAACCACTCACTGAGTATAACATTTTTTCCTTACGTTGCCTTTGGTTCTTAGGCCAATCACCTTAAATCTGTGTCCCCTGGTTCTCGACCCTTCTGCCAATGGGAACAGTTTCTCTCTATCTACTCTGTCCAGACCCCTCATGATTTTGAACACCTCTATCAAATTTCCTCTAATTCTCTGCTGTAAGTAAAACAACCCCAGCTTCTCCACGTAACTGAAGTCCCTCATCCCTGGAATCATTCTCGTAAATCTTTTCTGCACCCTCTCTATGGCCTTCACATCCTTCCCAAAGTGCGGTGCCCCGAATTGGACACAATACTCCAGTTGAGGCCGAACCAGTGTTTTATACAAGCTCATCATAATCACCACGCTTTTGTACTCTATACCTCTATTCATGAAGCCCAGGATCCCGTAAGCTTTTTTAGCTGCTTTCTCAACCTGCCCTGCCACCTTCAACGATTTGTGCACACATACCCCCAGGTCTCTCTGTTCATGAACCCCCTTTAGGATTGTACCCTTTAATTTATATTGCCTCTCATCATTCTATCTACCGAAATGTATCACTTCGCACTTTTATGCGTTAAATTTCATCCGCCACGTGTCCGCCTATTCCACCAGCCTGTCTATGTCCTCTTGAAGTCTATCACTATCCTCCTCACTGTTCACTGCAAATTCTGAAATGGTGCCCTGGACACCTACATGCAAGTCATTAATATATATCAAGAAAAGCAGTGGTCCTAGAACCGACCCCTGGGGAACACCACTGTATGAGAACTAAGAGAGACTAGGGAGGAGATTTGTGAGGCACTGGTAATTATTTTGAGGGAGTCTGTGGACACTGCAGTTCTGTTTTTATTTGTTCTTGGGATGTGGGCGTCGCTGGCAAGGACAGCATTTATTGCCCATCCCTAGTTGCCCTTGAGAAGGTGGTGGTGAGCCGCCTTCTTGAACCGCTGCAGTCCATGTGGTGAAGGTGCCCCCACAGTGCTGTTAGGGAGGGAGTTCCAGGATTTTGACCCAGCGACGATGAAGGATCGGCGATATATTTCCAAGTCAGGATGGTGTGTGACTTGGAGGGGAACTTGGAGGTGGTGGTGTTCCCATGCGCCTGCTGCCCTTGTCATTCTAGGTGGAAGAGGTCGCGGGTTTGGGAGGTGCTGCCGAAGAAGCCTTGGCGAGTTGCTGCAGTGCATCTTGTAGATGGTACACACTGCAGCCACGGTGCGCCGGTGGTGGAGGGAGTGAGTGTTTAAGGTGGTGGATGGGCTGCCAATCAAGTGGGCTGCTTTGTCCTGGATAGTGTTGAGCTTCTTGTTATTGTAGTTTGGAAACACAATCTGGTGCCCATATTCAAAAAATGACAAAACAGAGAGTCAACTACAGGTCCATTGGTTTTAGCACAATTCCATGTAAAATCATGGAGTTCGTTATCGACTAAACTTGAGGATAATCTGTACAAGAACATCCTAGTAAATAGCTCTGAATTCCCTCCCTACCTCTCCGCCTTCTTTAAGACTCTCCTTAAAACTTACCTCTGTGACCAAGCACCTGTCTTAATATCTCCTTATGTGGCTCAGTTTAAAATTTTGTTTGATAATCATTCCTGTGCAGCACCTTGGGACATGTGACTACGTTAAAGGCGCTGTATAAATACAAGTTGTTGTTGTTGTCGCTGTGATAATCGTAAATGCGTTTGTGAAGACTTGCTCTCTCCGACATGTCTAGAAAAATTGCAAACGTGTTCGATGACTGGAGCCAGCTGCCGTGCCTCGACTGAGATCAAATAACCCAGCACAGGCCAGCGAGCGAAGCTCAGACCTTCCTGGTCCTAGTGGCTCAGTGGAACAACAGGCAGTCCATTTACCCACTGAGCCAGTAGAGAGTCACCCCCGCCCGCCCCCCGCATCATTTTAATGTTGGGTTGGAAGGAGTTAACAGCATGAAGGAAATATAGCACTGAGTGTCAGCGAAAGTATTCCATATATCACGAACATAGGAACAGGAGGAGGCCATTCAGCCCCTCGAGCCTGTTCCGCCATTCAATCAGATCGTGGCTGATCTGTATCTCAACTCCATTTTTCCGCATCAGCTCCATATCTCTTGATACCTAACAAAAATTTATCAATCTCAGTCTTGAAAGCTCTGATTAACCCCAACATCTACAACCTTTTGGGGCAGAGAGTTCCAGATTTCCACGACCCTGTGTGTGAAGAATTGCTTCCTGATTTCACTCCTAAATGACCGAGCTGTAATTTTAAGATTGTGCCCCCCCCACTTTGTTCTTGATTTCCCCCCCACCCCCCACCAGAGGATCTAGTTTTTCCATCTCCACCCCATCAAATCCTTTTAACGTTTTAAACACCTCGATCAGATCACCCCTCGCTCTTCTAAACTCAGGGGAACGCAAGCCAAGTTTGTGCAACCATTCAGGGTAGGAAGTGCTGAGGGTGAAGGGGTGGCATCTCCTGGAAGTGGCTGGGGACAGGTGTTCTATAAGAGATAGTCTGTGATAAGCAGTCAACGTGAGTGCGAATGTTTATCATATCCCTGAGCTCATTCTAAAAATGGCCCACAGCCACATCACAGGAGAGGATGTACCTGTTGCTATGGGTCTTGGCTAATCTCAGAGTTATGACGTACAATAATTTTAAAAGTCTGCATTGATCTGACAGTATTACAAGCAACAAACTAAATGCTTTTCCTCTTAGATGGATAACTTCCAGAACTAAATAAGAATCGACTTTAAATCAGCCCTCAGTCTGGAGTCAGTGTTTTTGCAGCAGTCATTCAGCACAGATGTGATCAGCCATCAACAACAAATAACACACTGGACACCAGCACCTGTACGACCACCTGTGTTAAACTCAATCCCCCCAACACACTCCACAGAAGATAGTTTGAAAGATTTGTGTCAGAGTAACCCAGGTATCCATTATCCTGTGTATGTAAACCATCCGCTCAACAATACTCAAACCCTTTAATAAGATTCCAGCCTGTAACTCACTCCCGGGTACCTGTTATTCTATATATAAACCCTCCAAACACCTCGATTAGATTCCAGCCTGTAACTCACTCCTGGGTATCTGTTATTCTATATATAAACCCCCTAAACCCTTCGATTAGATTCCAGCCTGTAACTCACTCCCGGGTATCCGTTATTCTATATATAAACCACTTAGACCCCTCGATTAGATTCCAGTCTCTAACACACTCCCAGGTATCTGTTATTCTATATATAAACCACCCGAACCCCTCGATTAGATTCCAGCCTGTAACTCACTCCTGGGTATCTGTTAATCTATATATAAACCACCCGAACCCCTCGATTAGATTCCAGCCTGTAACTCACTCCTGGGTATCTGTTAATCTATATATAAACCCACCGAACCCCTCGATTAGATTCCAGCCTGTAACTCACTCCTGGGTATCTGTTAATCTATATATAAACCCCCCGAACCCCTCGATTAGATTCCAGCCTGTAACTCACTCCTGGGTATCCGTTATTCTATATATAAACCCCCCGAACCCCTCGATTAGATTCCAGCCTGTAACTCACTCCTGGGTATCCGTTATTCTATATATAAACCCCCCGAACCCCTCGATTAGATTCCAGCCTGTAACTCACTCCTGGGTATCTGTTATTCTATATATAAACCACCCGAACCCCTCGATTAGATTCCAGCCTGTAACTCACTCCTGGGTATCTGTTATTCTATATATAAACCACCCGAACCCCTCGATTAGATTCCAGCCTGTAACTCACTCCTGGGTATCCGTTATTCTATATATAAACCCACCGAACCCCTCGATTAGATTCCAGCCTGTAACTCACTCCTGGGTATCTGTTAATCTATATATAAACTCCACAAACCCCTCGATTAGATTCCAGCCTGTAACTTACTCCCGGGTATCTGTTATTCTATATATAAACCCCCCGAACCCCTCGATTAGATTCCAGCCTGTAACTCACTCCTGGGTATCTGTTAATCTATATATAAACTCCACAAACCCCTCGATTAGATTCCAGCCTGTAACTTACTCCCGGGTATCTGTTATTCTATATATAAACCCCCCGAACCTCTCGATTAGCTTCCAGCCTGTAACCTTTTTTATTCGCTTATGGGATCTGGGCGTCGCTGGCAAGGCTGGCATTTATTGCCCATCCTTAGTTGCCCTTGAGAAGGTGGTGGTGAGCCGCCTTCTTGAATCGCTGCAGTCCGTGTGGTGAAGGTACTCCCACAGTGCTGTTAGGGAGGGAGTTCCAGGATTTTGACCCAGCGACGATGAAGGATCAGTGATATACTTCTAAGTCAGGATGGTGTGTGACTTGGAGGGGAACTTGGAGCTGGTGGTGTTCCCATGCGCCTGCTGCCCTTGTCCTTCTAGGTGGTAGAGGTCGCGGGTTTGGGAGGTGCTGCCGAAGAATCCTTGGCGAGTTGCTGCAGTGCATCTTGTAGATGGTACACACTGCAGCCATGGTACGCCGATGATGGAGGGAGTGAATGTTTAAGGTGTTGGATGGGGTGCCAATCAAACGGGCTGCTTTGTCCTGGATGGTGTCGAGCTTTGTTGGAGCTGCACTCATCCAGTCAAGTGGAGAGTATTCCATCACACTCCTTTCTTGTGCCTTGTAGATGGTGGAAAGGCTTTGGGGAGTCAGGAGGTGAGACACTCGCCGCAGAATACCCAGCCTCTTACCTGCTCTTGTTGCCACAGTATTTATGTGGCTGGTCCAGTTAAGTATCTGGTCAATGGTGACCCCCCAGGATGTTGATGGTGGGGGATTCAGCGATGGTAATGCCATTGAATGTCAAGGGGAGATGGTTAGACTCTCGCTTGTTGGAGATAGTCATTGCCTGGCACTTCTGTGGCGCGAATGATACCTGCCACTTATCAGCCCAAGGGCTGAACGTTCGTCCATGTCTTGTTGCATGCGGGCATGGACTGCTTCATTATCTGAGGAGTTGTGAATGGCGCTGAACACTGTGCAGTCATCAGCGAACATCCCCATTTCTGACCTTATGTTGGAGGGAAGGTCATTGATGAAGCAGCTGAAGATGGTTGGGCCTAGGACACTGAACTGAGGAACTCCTGCAGCGATGTCCTGGGGCTGTGATGATTGACCTTCAATCACCACAACCATCTTCCTTTGCGCTAGGTATGAACTCACTCCTGGGTATCCGTTATTCTACATATAAACCACCCGAACCCCTCGATTAGATTCCAGCCTGTAACTCATTCCCAGGTATCTGTTACTCTATATATAAACCCCCAAACCCCTCGATTAGATTCCAGCCTGTAGCTCACTCCTGGGTATCCGTTATTCTATATATATAAACCCCCCGAACCCCTCGATTAGATTCCAGCCTCTAACTCACTCTCAGGTATCCGTGATCTATACATAAAACCACCCGAACCCCTCGATTAGATTCCAGCCTGTAACTCACTCCTGGGTAACTGTTATTCTATATATAAAACCCCTGAACCCCTCGATTAGATTCCAGCCTGTAAGTCGTTCCCAGGTATCTGTTACTCTATATATATAAACCCCCAAACCCCTCGATTAGATTCCAGCCTGTAGCTCACTCCTGGGTATCCGTTATTCTATATATAAAACCCCCCCGAACCCCCTCGATTAGATTCCAGCCTCTAACTCACTCTCAGGTATCCGTGATCTATACATAAAACCACCCGAACCCCTCGATTAGATTCCAGCCTGTAACTCACTCCTGGGTAACTGTTATTCTATATATAAACCCCTGAACCCCTCGATTAGATTCCAGCCTGTAAGTCGTTCCTGGGTATCTGTTATCTATCTATATATATATAAATGAGTCTGTCTGTCTGTCTGTCTGTGTGTATGTCTGCGGTAAACTCAAAAGTTATAGAGCGTACCTACACATATGTTATATCAAAAGAAAGCTTATGATTAGGGGAGTGTCATAGGCATCTTTACTTTTTGGTCAGACAAAAATTGCTCGGACAGTATACAAAAAACGTTCAAAAAAACAGACAAAATCCGCTCATTAGCGTTGAGTGACATGATGGTTGACCAATCCTACGGGGGAAGCACGGTGCGTCACGGGGGGGCATTTCATGGTGTGTGTGGGTGGGGCCTAATCCTGCCACCTGCCGTGAGTGCGGGAGCGGGAAAACAGATACACAGACATTGACAGACAACCACAGCAGACCCGAGAGCCAGCGAGCATACACACACAGAGACACATACATCCCGCGCGTCCCCCCATCTCTCTCCTTCCCCCCCCTCCCTCTCTCTCTCTCTCTCCTAGTTACCTACACAGAGAGAACCGCGCGGATTCCGAGAGGAGAGCGAGCGGGTGAGCGGCGGGTCGGAGCGTCAGCTGAACTGGGGTGACTCGTGCCGGGCCTGAGGCGCTAGGCCGCGCACGGGGGGGGGCCTCCGGGGTCACCGCGGCCGGGGCTCTGAGTCCAACCCCTTCCCCGGGTGTCTTCCTCTCTTCTCTATCTCCTTCCCTAACTCTCTCCTTCCCTCTCTCTCTCTCTGTCTCTCTCCTTCCCTCTCTCTCTCTCTCTCCTTCCCTCTCTCTCTCTCTCTTCTCCTTCCCCTCTCTCTCTCTCTCTCTTCCCCTCTCTCTCTCTTCCTCTCCCTCTCTCTCTCCTTCCCCCTCTCTCTCTCTCCTTCCCCCTCTCTCTCTCTCCTTCCCCCTCTCTCTCTCTCCTTCCCCCTCTCTCTCTCCTTCCCCCTCTCTCTCTCTCTCCTTCCCCCTCTCTCTCTCTCTCCTTCCCCCTCTCTCTCCTTCCCCCCTCTCTCTCTCTCCTTCCCCCTCTCTCTCTCTCTCTCCTTCCCCCTCTCTCTCTCCTTCCCCCTCTCTCTCTCCTTCCCCTCTCTCTCTCTCCTTCCCCCTCTCTCTCTCTCCTTCCCCCTCTCTCTCTCTCCTTCCCCCTCTCTCTCTCCTTCCCCCTCTCTCTCTCCTTCCCCCCTCTCTCTCTCTCCTTCCCCCCTCTCTCTCCCTCTCCTTCCCCTCTCTCTCTCTCCTTCCCCCTCTCTCTCTCTCCTTCCCCCTCTCTCTCTCCTTCCCCTCTCTCTCTCTCTCCTTCCCCCTCTCTCTCTCTCCTTCCCCCTCTCTCTCCTTCCCCCTCTCTCTCTCTCCTTCCCCCTCTCTCTCTCTCCTTCCCCCCCTCTCTCTCTCGTCCTTCCCCCTCTCTCTCTCCTTCCCCCTCTCTCTCTCTCCTTCCCCCTCTCTCTCTCTCTCTCTCTCCTTCCCCCTCTCGTCTCTCCCTCCTTCCCCCTCTCTCTCTCTCCTTCCCCTCTCTCTCTCTCTCCTTCCCCCTCTCTCTCTCCTTCCCCCTCTCTCTCTCTCTCTCCTTCCCCCTCTCTCTCTTCTCCTTCCCCCTCTCTCTCTCTATCTCTCCTTCCCCCTCTCACTCTCGCTCTCTCCTTCCCCCTCTCTCTCTCTCTCTCTCCTTCCCCCCCTCTCTCTCTCTCCTTCCCCCTCTCTCTCCTTCCCTCTCTCTCTCTTTCCCTCTCTCTCTCCTTCCCTCTCTCTCTCCTTCCCTCTCCTTCCCCCCCTCTCTCTCTCTCTCCTTCCCTCTCTCTCTCT
Source organism: Somniosus microcephalus (assembly GCF_052327205.1). NCBI lineage: Eukaryota > Metazoa > Chordata > Chondrichthyes > Squaliformes > Somniosidae > Somniosus > Somniosus microcephalus. The sequence continues at coordinate 23,303,478 of NC_141017.1, read as the reverse complement.
CTCTTCTCCTTCCCTCTCTCTCTCTCTCCTTCCCCCTCTCTCTCCTTCCCTCTCTCTCTCTCTCTCCTTCCCTCTCTCTCTCTCCTTCCCCCTCTCTCTCCTTCCCTCTCTCTCTCTCCTTCCCCCTCTCTCTCTCTCCTTCCCCCTCTCTCTCGCTCCTTCCCCCTCTCTCTCTCTCTCCTTCCCCCTCTCTCTCTCTCCTTCCCCCTCTCTCTCTCCTTCCCCCCCCTCTCTCTCTCCTTCCCCCTCTCTCTGTCCTTCCCCCTCTCTCTCTCCTTCCCCCTCTCTCTCCTTCCCCCTCACTCTCTCTCCTTCCCTCTCTCTCTCTTTCTCCCTCTCTCTCCTTCCCTCTCTCTCTCTCTCTCCTTCCCCCTCTCTCTCTCTCTCTCTCTCTCCTTCCCTCTCTCTCTCTCCTTCCCTCTCTCTCTCTCTCCTTCCCCCTCTCTCTCTCTCCTTCCCCCTCTCTCTCCTTCCCTCTCTCTCTCTCTCTCTCCTTCCCTCTCTTCTCTCTCCTTCCCCCTCTCTCTCTCCTTCCCCTCTCTCTCTCTCTCCTTCCCCCTCTCTCTCTCTCCTTCCCCTCTCTCTCTCTCCTTCCCCCTCTCTCTCTCTCCTTCCCCCCTCTCTCTCTCTCTCTCTCCTTCCCCCTCTCTCTCTCCTTCCCCCTCTCTCTCTCTCTCTCTCTCCTTCCCCCTCTCTCTCTCTCTCCTTCCCCCTCTCTCTCTCTCCTTCCCCCTCTCTCTCTCCTTCCCCCTCTCTCTCTCCTTCCCCCTCTCTCTCCTTCCCCCTCACTCTCTCTCCTTCCCTCTCTCTTCTCTTTCTCCCTCTCTCTCCTTCCCTCTCTCTCTCTCCTTCCCTCTCTCTCTCTCCTTCCCCCTCTCTCTCTCTCCTTCCCCCTTTCTCTCTCTCCTTCCCCCTCTCTCTCTCCTTCCCCCTCTCTCTCTCTCTCTCCTTCCCCCCCTCTCTCCTTCCCCCTCTCGCTCTCTCCTTCCCCCTCTCTCCCTCTCCTTCCCTCTCTCTCTCTCTCTCCTTCCCTCTCTCTCTCTCTCCTTCCCTCTCTCTCTATCTCTCCTTCCCCCCCTCTCTCTCTCTCCTCCCCCCTCTCTCCTTCCCCTCTCTCTCTCTCCTTCCCCCCTCTCTCTCTCTCCTTCCCCCTCTCTCTCTCTCTCCTTCCCCCTCTCTCTCTCCTTCCCCCTGTCTCTTTCCCTTTCTCTCTCTCTCTTTCCCTCTCTCTCTCTCTCTCTCCTTCCCACACAGACAGACAGACAGACAAACTCATTTATATATATAAAAATTATTTGTTCTTTTTTCATAACAGCATGCCCTCAAAAAAACGTAACAGACTTGGATGCAGCATTAACAAAAAATGAAGTTAAAGAACCACCTCCTGGGTGCTTAGGAAGAGTTCTTCAATCCCAACAGTTTCATAAACAGTTTTATAAACATGGCAGAGGTTTCTTCATTTCCCTCGGCAACGCCGGGTACTCCAGCTAGTTTTATATATAAACCATCTGAACCACTTGATTAGATTCCAGTCTATATCGTAATCCCAGGTATCAATTATTCTATAGCAAAATACTGCGGATACTGGAAATCCGAAATAACAACAGAAAATGCTGGAAAAACTCAGCAGGCCAGGCAACATCCATGGAGAGAGAAACAGAGTCAACGTTTCAGGTCGAAACCCTTCGTCAGGACTGAGAAAAAACGCAGGAAATGAAACAGATTAAAAGGCCAGTTTGGGGGCTGGGAAATGGGGGAGGGGATGAAAGAACAAAAGGGAGGTGAGGAGACATTAAGAGATATTCAAGACGAGACGAGATAGTAATAGAACAGGTGAAGAGACAAAAGACGGCTCTAGATGAAGTGTGAAATGCGCTGGCAGAGTGAGACAGCTGCCATGTGGGAGAGAAAAAAAGGGGAAAGGGCTCAATTATTCTACATGTAAAGCCACCCCAACCCATGGATTAGATTCCAGCCTGTAACTCAATGTCATTCATCAGTTCCTGTGCTATATGTAGGGAGGCAGTGGAGAGGATCAGATCTTCAAGTTACCACTTCCTCCCAACAGCACTGCAAGAGTTACTTTACCTAGCCCTGCCGTCAGGTTAGTGTGCCTGCAAAAAGTGACCAACCGTCAGTCTCTGAGGCGCTGCTTCGAGGCGAGTTCGTTTCGGCTAAATTAAAACCAGCAGCAGTAGCAGGGCCTGTGGTCAAAAGCCATAAGACAGGACGGAGCTGTTGACAGCCCAGAGCTGATGCTCACTCGCTCGCTCAACGAGACCCTTCATCTGATAAGACGGACCCGTCCTGCTGATAGTGTACCACTGATCGGTTTAACGATGTTATCTAAAGTAACTGAAAAGTGAAAATGGAAACTAACTGTAGCCACAGCCAAATCACAGTCTATTGTCTAGTTTATCACCGGACCCACTTCTTTCCTGCAGGTATTGAGCTCCTGCCCTGGATACAGTTCCACAGGTGCCCCTCACTCGCTGGTGCCTCAGCAAAGCAGGCCGTTCTTTATGTGTAAACATAGATATAGAAGACAAGAAAGAGAGAAAGTGCTTTTTGAAGTAGTGGTCACTGTTGTAATGTAGGAAACGCGGCAGCCAATTTGCGCACAGCAAGATCCCACAAACAGCAATGTGATGATGACCAGATCATCTGTTTTTAGTGTTGCTGGCTGAGGGATCAATATCGGCTCCCCCAGGACACCGGGGGAGGACTCGCAAATGGCGATGTCCGAGGCTGCCCTGCAACGTTCCCCCACTGAGGTGCACGGGCGTGCGGCAATCGGGAAGTCCCGCGCAGGCCGCCCACAGGCTGGGAGAGATACCGTGCAGGCGGCAAATTTAAAGGGACCGCGCGCAATAAAAAAAACTGTTCCCCGTAAGCTGCGCTTTGTTCTGCGCGGCCTGTTTCTTTTCATGCGTGGTCCCTTTAAATTTCTGCGCACGTGTGTTTTAAAAAAAAATTAATTCATTCCTGAAATGTGGGTGTTGCTGGCAAGGCTAACATTTATTGCCCATCCCCCATTGCCCTCGAGAAGGTCCATCTTAGCAATTAGTTTTTTGTTACAACAGATTGGTTTGCTAATGGGCACTTCAGAAGGCAGCTAAGAGTCAACCAGATTGCTGTGGATCAGGAGTCACATATAGGCCAGACCGGGAAAGGACAGCAGATTTCCTTCCCTATAAAGGACATTAGTGAACCAGACGGGTTTTTAATGACAATCCGGTAGCTTCATTGGTCACCATTACTGACACTAGCTTCTTATTCCAGATTTATTTAATTAACTGAACTTAAATTCCACAGCTGCCGTGGTGGGATTTGGAACTCATGTCTCCAGATCACTAGTCCAGGCTTCTGGATTACTAGTCCAGTGACAAACCTGCTATGCCACCGTATCAGCTTTTATGGTGTAGGAGTGGCCTGCGTGGGACCTTTCAGATTACTGCGTGGCTGCACGCACCCACCTTATCGGGAACATTGCTCCCCTGATATTGAGCCTCGGACCTCATCGTAATAGAGCTGGAGCAATGGAACAACCCGTCCGCGAAAACTGGAGAAACGCTGGGCCGCAGCAGCCTCGGGTAAGTGGGTCCGATTGTCGGGATTGGGGCTGGATGCGCGGGAGATCGCGGGGGGGGGGGTGGGGTGTCGGGGGAAGATTGGGGCACAGGAGCGGTGGAGGTCGGGGGTTAAATGTCGGTCGCTTCGGCTCCACATTCAGGTAAGCTACTTCCGTCTTTGTTGCAGGCGATCCCTAGGCCTGGTTTTCCCAAATACGAAGGTGTCGGCTACCTCAGGGACAACCAATCTCGGAGAGAAGGCCTCAAACAGGGGTTAGGCCCCCCCTATTTGCATATGCAAATAGCCTAACGCCTGCTTCAGGTGCGGGTAAAGGACGCCTCTTGCTTGGTCTTACCCAACATGGCGGGCGATGTATTTCAAGCCGGAATGCTGTCCGCAGTTCCTGCCCGCCATTTTGGGGCCTTAGGTGTCCAAGCCGCGCCTGTTTTCAGCAGAGTCCAGGTGTTGCACAACACGCCAACCCCAGCCTTTTAGAAGCGGAGTAAATAGACTCTTGTCCTTGGCACAGCTGGGATTCTTCCTTAAGGCCCTGTTTCCCAACATAATGTTGTTTGTACAAATCACGCCAATTCTGACACAAGTTCATACCTGCAACTTTGAGTGGGCTGTCAGTGAGAATAAATCAGACACCTTCCCTAAACATAGGAACAGGAGGGGGCCATTCAGCCCCTCGAGCCTGTTCCGCCAGTTAGTTGGATCGTTGCTGATCTGTACCTCAACTCCATTTACACGCCTTTGCTCCATGTCCCGTTAAAGGGAGGGAGGGAAATATCGGAGCATCAGTCATGCAGACACACTGGGTTACAGGGCGGTACACCGGGAGCGCAGGGGTTGCTTGTACCCCCTCAGTTGTAGAACGGACTGAGGGAAGGCCTTCGGGTGTCTGTGCTGAGTTAGTTGTTCTCTGCTGAGAAGGTACGAGTGTGTACCATCCACAAGATGCACTGCAGCAACTCGCCAAGGCTTCTTCGGCAGCACCTCCCAAACCCGCGACCTCTTCCACTTAGAAGGACAAGGACAGCAGGCGCATGGGAACACCACCACCTCCAAGTTCCCCTCCAAGTCACACACCATCCTGACTTGGAATTATATCGGCCGTTCCTTCATCGTCGCTGGGTCAAAATCCTGGAACTCCCTCCCTAACAGCGCTGTGGGAGTACCCTCACCGCACGGACTGCAGCGGTTCAAGAAGGCGGCTCACCACCACCTTCTCAAGGGCAATTAGGGATGGGCAATAAATGCTGGTCTTGCCAGCGACGCTCACAAACCGTGAATGAATAAATAATAAATAAAAAATACACAATCTATCTCTGTACCCCGTGCTTCGCATGAAAAAAGATGAGCCAGTTATCTCGCTCCTTCTTTGTCAGCCATGGTTCAGTTGTAGTACTCTCTAACTTTGAGTCAGGAGGCCATTGGTTCAAGTCCCACTCCAGAGACTTGAGCACATAAAGCTAGGCTGACACTCCCAGTGCAGTGCTGAGGGAGTACCGCACTGTCGGAGGTGCCGTCTTTTCGGATGAGACGTTAAACCGAGGCCCCGCCTGCTCTCTCAGGTGGACATAAAAGATCCCATGGCCATTATTTCGAAGAAGAGCAGGGGCGTTATCCCCGGTGTCCTGGCCAACATCCCTCAACCAACATCAGTGAAACAGATGATCTGGTCATTATCACATGGCTGTCTGTGGGATCTTGCTGTGTGCAAATTGGCTGCCGCGTTACCTACATTACAACAGTGACTCCGCTTCAATAAAAAAAGTACTTCATTGGCTGTAAAGCACTTTGGGGCGTCCTGAGGTTGTGAAAGGCGCTATATAAATGCAAGTCTTTCTTTCTTTGCGATTGATGGCTCCAGCAAAATGGTCACACAAGGCCACCAATTTAAGATAACGACAAAATGATTTAACGGAAAGTTCAGACAAACATTTCCTCACACAGAGAATGTGAAATTCCTCACCCTAAGCCGTCCTTGAAGAAACGCCCAGAAAAGAGAGTGAGATAATTGCTTGAAAATGCCGAATATTAACGAGTAAAGGGGAGTGACGTACGAAAACTACTGGGCACTTGGTCTAAGCGTTAAACAAAGCTTTAATCAACTGTTTTACAACATGGAGGTCTAGTTGTGTCCTTCACTAGTTCCTGTTAAGAATGTCTTGAGCAAGCTGGGCCCATGCCCGAGTATTTATACTCTCCCTGGACAGCGCCACCAGCAGGCCGCCCAGTATCATTTCATAAGTCATTTCCACATGAATGGCAAGATTCATGTCAGGGAGTGAGCACGGGAGTGAGATTAGACTAAGTGCGCTCAGTGAGAGAAAGATACGAGCTCTGGCTCTAAGGGACCAAATGGCCTGTGTCTGTGCTGTGGTGGCCATGGCTGGCACGCAAGGCAAATGTGCAGCTAGGCGAGAGGCCCACTTGACTGCAACATCTGTAATCCCGGCTGAATCTGTGCCCTCGGGAGTGGAGAGGTGCGAGGAGAAAAAAAAATCTGATGAGAGAATTAAAAACAAAACGATGAAGGTATCTTCAGATCACATTTAGCTGTTCTGTCACTGTGCTAGTTACGACTTGTTGAGGTATCTTATCAATTGAAAGGAATGAAAACATCTCTCCTCCTTTACTGAAGGCGCTGGCTCCTGCTGGGATATGAATTCCCAAGTGCTGGCGGCCCTTCTGGTATATTGGCCAAGTCTCCATTCTTGTCGCCAAGCCCTGTTCCTGGGACTAGGGACAGGGTCACTGGCAAGGCTTGGAAGCTAAGCAGAGCCAGGCCTGGTTAGTACCTGGTAGGGGTGACCATCAGGGATAGACCAGGTGCAGAAGGATCACGGAAAGAGCCCCGAGGAGGGGCGGTTGGTGAGAAGGTCACGGAAAGAGGAGCAGCTGGTGAGCAGGCCCGGGTGTTGGGCTGGATTGTCGGACAGGCGGAATGGTGGAAATGGAATGGCGGCGCACACCGACGCAGCGGCTTTGCTTCTCCCAGTCATGGGAGCTTGCAAGATCACATTTCGTTGTTCATGTACTTGTGCAATGACAATAAAGTTGAATTATTATATTATTATTCATTGGTGAGCCTAGACAGCGAGCGCCTGCATAGCTATTCAACTGCGGGAGGCAACATAGGCGAGCCTCTACATGTCCTCACCTAAGGACTTGCATTTTTATAGCACCTTTCACCACCACCGGACGTCCCAAAGCGCTTTGCTGCCAATGAAGTTCCTTTCTAAAGTGTAGTCACTGTTGTAATGTAGGAAACGCGGCAGTCAATTTAAGAACATAAGAAATAGGAGCAGGAGTCGACCATTCGGCCCCTCGAGCCTGCTCCACCATTCAATAAGATCATGGCTGATCTGATCTTGGCCTCAACTCCACTTCCCTGCCCGCTCCCCGTAACCCCTGACTCCCTTATCGTTCAAAAATCTGTCTATCCCCAGCTTCAATATATTCAATGACCCAGCCTCCACGGCTCTCTGGGGAAGAGAATTCCAAAGATTCACGACCCTCTGCGAGAAGAAATTCCTCCTCATTTCCGATTTAAATGGACGACCCTTTATCCTGAAACTATGCCCCCCTGGTTCTAGATTCCCCCACGAGGGGAAACATCCTCTCAGCATCTACCCTGTCGAGCCCCCTCAGAATCTTAAATGTTTCAATAAGATCCCCTCTCATCCTTCTAAACTCCAAGCGCACAGCAAGCTCCCACAAACAGCAATGTGATAATGACCAGATCATCGGATGTTGGTTGAGGGATAAATCATGGACTGCACCTCCCCTGCTCTTCAAAATCGTGCCAAATAGGTTTTTCTTTTCTTCAAAAAGTACTTCATTCGCGGTAAAGCACGTTGGGACGTCCTGAGGTTGTGAAAGGCACTACAGAAATGCAAGTGTGCCTTTCTATCAGTGTTCTATCACGCTTGATCAGCTCCGATGGACGGGTCACATTGTCCGCATGCCCGATACGAGACTCCCAAAACAAGCGCTCTACTTGGAGCTCCAGCACGCAGGAGAGCCCCAGGTGGGCAGAGAAAATGCTTCAAGGACACCCTCAAAGCCTCCTTGAAAAAGTGCAACATCCCCACCGACACCTGGGAATCCCTGGCCCAAGACCGCACAAAGTGCAGGAGAAGCATCCGGGAAGGCGCCGAACACCTCGAGTCTCTTCGCCGGGAGTAAGCGGAAGCCAAGCGCAAACAGTGGAAGGAATGCACGTCAACCCAAGCACCCCACCCGCCCACCCCTTCAACCACCGTCTGCCCCACCTGTGACAGACTGTAGGTCCCGCATTGGACTCATCAGTCACCTGAGAAATCATTTTTAATGTGGAAGCAAGTCATCCTCGGTTCCGAGGGACTGCCTAAGAAGAAGAAGAAGTTCTCTAGTGAGGGATCGGTGCCAATTCAATTAGCTGTCAGTGCTCTGACTGTCCACAGGGTGGTGTGGGACTCATACTGCACACAGATTGTTTTACTCCTCAGTTAAACTGGGTTACACCGAGGCTACGATCGGACTCACTCTGTATGTTGCACTGGGATTCTTACCTCACCCATTTTTTCCCTCCCCTCCCTGGTATCTGGTGCCTACAGCCTGACAAGATCAGTGTACCAACGTTTAACCCAGTTGGATAACATTCCTTTGTCTGCTATTTTAACGTTTAAAATAAATGAGCTATAAGAGGAATGTCAAGCGAAGGCACTAAAGCCGTGAATTTCGGCCCCTGGGTGCCAGCTGTTAAGGCCGGTTTGGGTGAAAAAATGGCGGCCGCCTTCGCTTCCAGCCGGTCCCGCGGCAGCCGCCATTTTGGGTGGGTCGGCAGCGCTGCCGTTGCCCGCGCTCGCTGGAGAAATGGTGATGAGGCCGCTCGCGACGTCAACGGGTGCGCAACGCTGGTTTGACGCACGACCTGCCGTTTTCGACGTCGCCGCTCCATTCAGCGCCCTCTCCAAATCACAGCCAGCCAAACGTACGTTCCACGGCAGGAAGGACCCCCCCTCCCCACCCCCCAACCCGCCACCAGCGCTATTTAAAGGGATCAGCAACAACTTGCTTTTTGATTTCTACTGGCTCTGTGTAAGTTTATGCAACAGTTTGGCGCTTTCTACGGTTAGTTTAAGTTGGGGAGGTGACAGGGAGTGTTGGTGCAAGTGGAGAACGCCTTGCTTCTGATTTAAAGAGTTCTGCTCACACCACTTGCTCCCAGTCATGGGGGCTCTACTTGCAGACCCCCTCCCGCTCGAGTATGACAGGGAGATGAAGTAGTGCAGTGATCAAGAGGTCAAGCTGCTCGCAGAGGGAGGAGGACGAGGGGCAGGAGGGCGCTCAGCCGGAGGCCTTACCCACCTCTGGGTCTTCCAAGAGCATTTCTCCCACCTGCACAAGACAGGAGCCGTGTGTTCGGTGGCTCCGCTTCACCAAGGAGGTGGTCACAGAACTCTGCCACCTCCTGCAACCAGACCTGCAGCCTCAGTGCTGCCAGTGGCACTCAGGGTCACTGTGGCCCTCAATTTTTTCGCCTCCGGATCTTTCCGGTCTGGAGAAGGAGGCATAGCTAACATCTCCCGGTTCACTGTCCATCGCTGCATCCGGGAGGTCACAGAGGCTCTGCACTCCAGGAGAGGGGACTTCATTGTCTTCTCCCTGAACAGGGAGAAGCAGGAGGAGTGCTCATGTGGCTTTGCCAGGATATCGGGATTCCCCATGGTGCAGGGCGCCATCGACTGCACACACGTGGGGCTGGATTTTCATACTGGAGGCGTGTAGGAGGCGGGACTACAACTTTTGGGGTTGTAGTCCCGCCTCCATCAAGTTGTGGCCAACCCACGCGATTTTCACTTGATTGACCTTGTTGAGCCCACCCAATGGGCTCAGCGGGCCAATTAAGGGCCACCCGGCAACAGGTGACGTCACAGATTGACATTTCATCTGTCAAGAGCTTTTGACAGATGAAATATCAGCGTTTGACAGCTGTTTGAAGCTGTCAAACACTGACAATCTGTACTCCAGGTTAATTCCTTCCTCTCAGGCTGATTTAGAGATCTCCCCGGAACAGAAAGCAGAGGCTGCAACGTTTGACAGCTCGCGGCCATTCTGCTTTCTGTGCCGGTGAGATGAGGGACTCCCGAGACCTGAAGGAAGGAAGGCTGTAAAGGTAAGTAAAGGTAAGTAAAACTTCTTTAAACACTTTACACACACCAAACACACTTACCTCTGCACTCATGCACCCATCACTCACCTGAACACCGGACATCTCGACCTCTCCAAGCCTTTCAGCCCGACGGTCCGCCTCGCTAACTTGGCGTGGTTTGGAGCCTTCGGGAATCCCACACTTCAGCAATAAAAATAGGGATTAGGCTAAAAACTGCCTGTTAACTACCTGTTAACAGGCAGTTAATTGGCACTAATCCCCTTCCCGCCTCGGGGAGGCGGCTCCCAGCACAGGTCGGGTACCCGCCTCCTTTGAAACTGGCATGGAGGCGGGTTGGGGGCGGAATGGGTTCGTGCCCCCCGATTTCGAGATTTTAACCCCCCACACATCTCCAATCCCACCTCCACGGCCCAATGAAAATCCTGCCCGTGGTTTTGCGGGTGCCACATATCAATCCTGAGGTGTACCCCAACCGCAAAACTACCACTCACTTAATGTGCAGTTGGTGTGCGACTACACCCAGCACATCATGCTGGTGAATGCCCGGTATCATAGCAGCAGCATTGATGCCTTCATCCTGCGCTAGTTCGCTGTGCCAGCAATCTTCCAGCCACCACGTCGAACCCGAGGGTGGCTGCTTGGAGACAAGGGCTATCCGCTCTACACCTGGCTGATGACTCCCCTCCGCAACCCCACCACTCGTGGCCAGCAGTCATGTAATGAGAGCCATGCTGCTACCAGGAACATCATCGAGCAGGCCATCGGGGTGCTCAAGCAACGGTTCTGCTGCCTTGACCACTCGGGAGGAGCCCGCCAGTACTCACCGGAACGGGCGTCCCAATTTGTGGTGGCCATCACGAGGGCGGAACCCTTGCCACCACAGGTTCCGGGACCAACTCAGGAGGAGGAAGAGGAAGAAGAGGAGGTGGAGGAAGGGAGGAGACAGGCAGCCGATCCTCGTTCCAGACGGGCTGTCCGAGAGCGCCTCATCAGACTTTAGTTCCAATGAATGAAACCTCAGATCCACATAGCTCACCACTTCCCCACCTTACCATCCTTCTGTCATGGAACATCACAGCGTCCTCCTGGGCACAAAACTAAAATGAGAACCACCACAAAACAAACATTCTAAACATAATTTATAAATTTATCAATTCCAATACTATACAACAATGTCAACTAATCACCCTTGTACATTCCCTTAGTCTCTGTCTTTCCTACTCTCGTGCTCCTACGCAGCGCTTCCCCAGTGGCTGCAGCATGGCTGGTGGAATCTGCTGACTTTCAGTGGGGGAGACTGCAGATGGCCTTGCAGGGCGAGCTCGCGCAGCTTTGGGCCGAGAAGGCCCAGCTGTAGACTGCTCCACCTCGGCACGGGCGACAGCAGTCTGGGCTGGCTGGGTGACAGGGGTGGGAGTAGGAATGCTGTCCTCCTGAGAGAGGACAGCAGGATCTTGCTCCATGGAGCCACTGGCGCTCCCCCTGGGGCGGCGCCTCAGGATTCCGAGCAATCTGTTAGAGGACAGATTGCTGGACTACTGTGAACCCCTGCAAGCCCCTTTCATCACTCGTAAACCCAGCCATGATGGCAGCAGTCTGATCTTGCGTGGCAGCAAGCTCAGACTGTATGAGAGCAATCTGAGCTTCCACTGCAGCACTGAGACGTTGGGTCGCTTCCGCCTGTGCTGCAATGGAAGCTGTGATATCGCCAGTCATCATCATGGCTGGGTCCACAAGTTCTCTAATGGAGTTGCCCATCCTGGAAACTGTGGAGTCCAAGCTCCACGCACAACCCCATGCAATGTTGGAGCCGGACCCCTCCATGCTGCTTCACATTGACAAGAGGCTCGCTGGCAGGCCTGCCATTGCACCAAGCATTTCCCTCTGCGAGCCCATCACCCTTCTTCTGAAGGCCGCCCCATCGAGGTCCTCATCTGAGTCCTGTGCAGCAGAACTCGTGCACAAACTCGCCCTCCGGGGAGCTGGCCCCTTCCCCGCCCCCGAGCTACCCTTTCCCTCTGGCCCAGCCCACTCACGCCCGGTGACTCACCACATACAAATCCCGCCTCCGTGCTGCCCTCTAAAGTCCGCGCAGTGCCATTTTCTGAGCTGGTGCCCGAGAGTGTCGGTGTGCCTCTTCTTCTCCTTCACTCTCCTTCGCCATCGCTTCGGGGGACAGGATGGGCTGGTGGGACTTCTTGGGTATCTGAAAGGAGAAAGGCACAAGGGTCGGGTTGTGTTGAGGGGTGGTGTGGGGGCGGGGGGAAGCAAGGTGTGCATTCTTATACCATAACAGCTTGTAAGTGAGAAGAGATTGTGGGATGAGGGGCAAGTGGGATGAGAGAAGAAGGATTGGGTATAAGCAGACTGTCATCATCAGCAATGCTTTCAATTTTGCTGCTCCTCAGCCTCAGTGACCCTCCAATTATCTCCAGCACTGTCTCCTCCAGCTCTGTGAGGTTGTGAAGTCGGGTTTCCCCTCCGCCCGTCTGCTGCTGCTCCCAGCGGTTATGAGCCACCTTTTGCCTGCAAGAGAAAGGGAAGTGTGTCAGTGAGTGTGGTGCAGTGGGGTTGGGTTTGCCGGCCATGGTTGAATAGCTGGCAGTGTGTGCAAGGTGCGAGATGTGGGTGTGAATCTTGCAGGGTGTGAGGGTGAGGTGAAGCTATGATTGTGAGGTGTGAGTTGGTGATTGCTAGAGATTGTTGGTAGGTGAGTGATGGGGGTGTGGTGCATTGAGCAGTGTGTGAGGCTAGTGGTGCGGTTGGTGGGATTTGAAGGTGAAATCACTCACCTTGACGACTCGTGTGAGGCAATTAAACTTCTTGCGGCACTGGATTGAGGTCCTGGAGACAACACATGTGGCACTGACAGCTTGAGCTATTTTCTGGCATGTTGCCTGGAAGGCCTCCTGCCCCCCCTGTGGGTAGAGAACATAAGAACATAAGAAGTAGGAGCAGGAGTAGGCCATACGGCCCCTCGGGCCTGCTCCACCATTCAATAGGATCATGGCTGATCCGAACTTAGACTCACGTCCACTTCCCTTCCCTCTCCCCGTAACCCCTAATTCCCTTATCAGCTAGGAAACTGTCTATCTCCGTTTAAAATTTATTTAATGTCGCAGCTTCCACAACTCTCTGAGGTAGTAAATTCCATAGATTTGCTACCCTCTGAGTGAAGAAGTTTCTCCTCATCTCAGTTTTGAAAGGGCAGCCCCTTATTCTAAGATTATGCCCCCTAGTTCTAGTCTCACCCATCAGTGGAAACATCCTCACCGCATCCACCCGATCAAGCCCCCTCACAATCTTATATGTTTCGATAAGATCGCCTCTCACTCTTCTGAATTCCAATGAGTAGAGGCCCAACCTACTCAACCTTTCCTCATAAGTCAACCCCCTCATCGCCGGAATCAACCGAGTGAACCTTCTCTGAACTGCCTCGAGAGCAAGTATATCTTTTCTTAAATATGGAAACCAAAACTGTACGCAGTATTCCAGGTGTGGCCTCACCAGTACCCTGTATAACTGCAGCAAGACTTCCCTGCTTTTATACTCCATCCCTTTTGCAATAAAAGCCAAGATTCCATTGGCCTTCCTGATCACCTGCTGTACCTGCATACTAACCTTCTGTGTTTCATGCACCAGGACCCCCAGATCCCTTTGTACTGTAACACTTTGCAGTTTCTCTCCATTTAGACCTCACCTCGTCTGTGAACCCCCAGGACCAAGGCCCCCAGGGCTGCATCAGAAAAACTCCGTGCCCTCCCTCTTCCCTGTTGAGGTGCATCTGCAACAAAGCGCATCCCCTTTAAGTAATGCAGATAGCCTAGGCCAAACTTTAATGGCCAGTAGACTGCACCCGATATTGGCCCCCTTATTCAGTGCTAAGCCAACCAGCAGCGTGTTTAGCGCTGAGATCAGCGCTACAATCATTAGAACGAGCAGGCAGCACAAGGTTTACGTGTTGCCTGCGCCACTTTGAATGGGCGCAGGCACATCGCGCTTTGCGCTCCCCGTGCCTATTTTTAGGCTTTCACCAGTTTCAACCCCTAAGTGTTCATATGCTAATATTGGTAGGCTCTTGCCTATACTTTCACTACAAGCCGCTGTGGGGAGTTGGAGCCTTAGCTGAAACAGACAGTAGAATGGTTACAGCACCGAAGGAGTCCATTCGGCCCCTCGAGCCCGTGCCGGCTCTCTGCAAGAGTACTTCAGCCAGTCCCACTCCCCCGCCCTTTCCCCGTAGCCCTGCAAATTTTTTTCCTTCAGGTACTTATCCAATTCCCTTTTGAAAGCCACGATTGAATCTGCCTCCACCACCCTCTCAGGCCGTGCATTCCAGATCCTAACCACTCGCTGCGTAAAAAAGGTTTTTCCTCATGTCGCCTTTCACCTTAAATCTGTGTCCTCTGGTTCTCGACCCTTTCGCCAATGGGAACAGTTTCTCTCTATCTACTCTGTCTGGACCCCTCATGATTTTGAACACCTCTATCAAATCTCCTCTCAACCTTCTCTGCTCTAAGGAGAACAACCCCAGTTTCTCCAATCTATCCACATGACTGAAGTCCCTCATCCCTGGAACCATTCTCGTAAATCTTTTCTGCACCCTCTCTCAGGCCTTCACATCCTTCCTAAAGTGCGGTGCCCAGAATTGGACATAATACTCCAGTTGTGGCCGAACCAGTGTTTTATATAGGTTCATCATAACTTCCTTGCTTTTGTACTCTATGCTTCTATTTATGAAGCCCAGGATCCCATAAGCTTTTTTCACCACTTTCTCAACCTGCCCTGCCACCTTCAATGATTTGTGCACCTATACCCCCGGGTCTCTCTGTTCATGCACCCCCTTTAGAATTGTACCCTTTAGTTTATATTGCCTCTCCTCGTTCTTCCTACCCAAATGTATCACTTCGCACTTTTCTGCATTAAATTTCATCTGCCACGCGTCCGCCCATGTCCTCTTGAAGTCTATCACTATCCTCCTCATGGTTCACTATACTTCCAAGCAAATTTTGAAATTGTGCCCTGTACACCCAAGTCCAAGTTATTTATATATATCAAGAAAAGCAGTGGTCCTAGTATCCATTGGTCTCCAGTATACAATCTCCTCATGGCCATAACCCGGCTCGCCAGTGACATTGGTCAGGTCACTCCAGGGTTACACTCTTATTCAGAGCTTCCCTTATTCATATTCTTCCAGAATTTTCTGCCCCTCATATTAATCTTTTCTTTTCTCCTGGCTGTTTTGGTGTTTTCTCTCAGATACACGTGAATAAAAGCAATGCCACTCCTCTGATCATCTAAAAAAATATAAATAAAACTTAACCTGGCAACATTTCAGGGGATTGGATTGGGTTGGAGCTCCCAGCAGGGGTTGGATTGGGTTGGGACTCTCAGCAAGGGTTGGATTGGGTTGGGACTCCCAGCAGGGGTTGGATTGGGTTGGGACTCCCAGCAGGGATTGGATTGGGTTGGGACTCCCAGCAGGGGTTGGATTGGGTTGGGACTCCCAGCAGGGATTGGATTAGGTTGAGGCCCCCAGCAGGGGTTGGATTGGGTTGGGACTCCCAGCAGGGGTTGGATTGGTTTGGGACTCCCAGCAGAGATTGGATTGGGTTGGGACTCCCAGCAGGGGTTGAATTGGGTTGGGACTCTCAGCAGGGGTTGGATTGGGTTGGGACTCCCAGCAGGGGTTGGATTGGGTTGGGACTCCCAGCAGGGGTTGGATTGGGTTGGGACTCCCAGCAGGGGTTGGATTGGGTTGGGACTCCCAGCAGAGATTGGATTGGGTTGGGACTCCCAGCAGGGGTTGAATTGGGTTGGGACTCTCAGCAGGGGTTGGATTGGGTTGGGACTCCCAGCAGGGGTTGGATTGGGTTGGGACTCCCAGCAGGGGTTGGATTGGGTTGGGACTCCCAGCAGGGGTTGGATTGGGTTGGGACTCTCAGCAGGGGTTGGATTGGGTTGGGACTCCCAGCAGGGGTTGGATTGGGTTGGGACTCCCAGCAGAGGTTGAGGCCCCCAGCAGGGGTTGGATTAGGTTGAGGCCCCCAGCAGGGGTTGGATTGGGTTGGGACTCCCAGCAGGGGTTGGATTGGGTTGGGACTCCCAGCAGGGGTTGGATTGGGTTGGGACTCCCAGCAGAGGTTGAGGCCCCCAGCAGGGGTTGGATTAGGTTGAGGCCCCCAGCAGGGGTTGGATTGGGTTGGGACTCCCAGCAGGGGTTGGATTGGGTTGGGACTCCCTGCAGAGGTTGGATTGGGTTGAGACTCCCAGCAGGGGTTGGATTAAGGCTGTGTTGAGTTGGGCTGCGGAGTCAGTTTAATTCCATCCAGCCTGTATCCACTGTAAATCATCTCAAAAATTGTTTTCACATTTCAATTATTGTAACTAAAGGGACCTCAATATTCTGGCCTATAAAACATGGTTCAGAAGATCTCAATTGGAATATCTTGACTAAACCTTTCGCACTCCATAGCTGGTTGATCAAAATACTCTCCACTTATCCTAGTACCGGCCAGTTTAGCTACTTCAGATATGGGACTTCATTCCGGTTTTCTTTTATTAACAGGAATGAAAACTTCGGAAATAAAAATGGTACACACGTGACATTCGTTTTTTTAAAAATCCAAATCGCATCGTGAAATGGGTGGAGGGAACGATCCCTGGGCCAGAAAGAATAGGCACAAGGCGCACCCTATATTGGGCTTTGGGCCTCGTTCAAATGAGGCCAATGAGCTGCGCACGTCCTCAGGCAGCTTGCTGGCGAATCGGCATTGGATTTCAGGCGCTGCATAGGTAGGTCCTGGGAAGAAGGGGGTGATTGGGAGCGAGGGGGTCGATTGGGAGAGGAAGGGGCGATCGGGAGGGAGAGGGTGAGTGGGAGGGAAGGGGGGCGATCAGGAGAGGGAGGGGGTCGATTGGGAGGGAGGAAGGGGGCCATCAGGAGAGGGAGGGGAGAGGATCAGCAATGGTCTTTGGCACTGCAGTAGTTACAGGGAGAAGAACCCCTGGTAGCGGTCTCAAGAGGTCCCTTTAAGGACCCTCGGTTAGGCAGCACGCGGACTTGGATTTCCGACCGTGTTTAGGGCAGCCCAATTTTGCCAAGGGGGCCTCAAACTGGCTTTGGGCCCCCAATTTGCATATGCAATGGGACTAACACCTATTTCAGGCCCATATCCTGGAAGCCTCTTTTTATGCCTTTACCAATATGGCGGGCGGAGCACTTCCTGCGCGGAACGTGCAGGTGCGCCCCCCCGGCAGCGATATCGGACAATTTGGAGCCCGTTTCACACCAGTAAAATGG
This sequence comes from Somniosus microcephalus, assembly GCF_052327205.1. Lineage (NCBI taxonomy): Eukaryota > Metazoa > Chordata > Chondrichthyes > Squaliformes > Somniosidae > Somniosus > Somniosus microcephalus. The sequence continues at coordinate 23,286,436 of NC_141017.1, read as the reverse complement.
GCGCGGTGTCAACCAGTTTCTAGGCCGGAGCTGTGTACAAAGGACTGGACATGGGAAGGGTTAAGAATTATTTTAGCTGTTTGGGCGCTGTGCCATCCCTCTTTGGTGTCTGAAATGGAAAGTCCCTGCGGAATAAAATGTGTGTCATGTGAAAGTAGACTACATGTTTGTGGTGTTGCCGATGATTGTAGGCCAGCCAACAGTACTCCCATGATGCCGAGCAATTTCCATTTACAATAACTTCCTTTGCGTTTCCACTGGTGTTTCAGATCATTGCAAAATTAGCATTTGTTTTTCTTTACTTTCTTCTCCCCCTCCTCCTCCCCAATTTTCTTCTCCCCTTTCCTTACTGTTACCTCTAGACTTGACTATTCCAACGCTCTCCTGGCTGGCCTATCATCTTCCATCAGCCATAAACTTGCTGCCCGTGTCCCTAACTCGCACCAAGTCCCGTTCACCCATCACCCCCTGAGCTCGCTGACCTACGTTGGCTGCCGGTCCGGCAACACCACAATTTTAAAATTCTCATCCTTGTTTTCAAATCCCTCCATGGCCTCGTCCCCTCCCTATCTCTGTAACCTCCTCCAGCCCCACAACCCTCCGAGATCTCTGCGCTCCTTCAAATCTGGCCTCTTGCGCATCCCCTATTAATCGCTCCACCATTGGCGGCCGTGCCTTCAGCTGCCTGGGCCCTAAGCTCTGGAATTCCCTCCCTAAACCTCTCCGCCTCTCTACCTCTCTCTCCTCCTTTAAGACGCTCCCATAAACCTACCTCTTTGACCAAGCTTTTGGTCACCTGCCCTCATATTCCCTTTGTGGCTCAGTGTCAAATTTTGTTTGATAACGCTCCTGTGAAGCGCCTTGGGACATTTTACTATGTTCAAGGCACGATATAAATGCAAGTTGTTATTGTTGAATTCATTGGTGGTTGAAGGGGTACAGCAATGGCTGGTAGATCTCTGGTACCTCCCCGAGTAGCCAGCCTTCACGTGTTAGCCAAGACAGTAAGTGTTGGCAGCATATTTGACTGTGAGGGGGGCTGTGTTGTGTTTTGATGCACCATTGTTACTGTCAGTGCAAACTTTGACATCCTGCTCTTACTTCATAGAACAGGTGCGCCTGTGAGAAATGAACCCATTCCCGTCCCTAAGCAAAATTGTACTGTATCTCTCTATGACTTTTGACAAGCAATGCTTTATTTTATGGTCACGTTTCATTAACATCTTTCAGCATTGGAGGAGGAATTTGCCTTATATAGCACCTTATCATGTCCTCAGGACATCCCAAGCCAGTGGGTTACTTGATGAAGTCTGTCACAAGCAACAGCCAGTTGTACATCTAAATTCCCACTAGCATGAAACGAGTTGAAAGGCCAGATCATCTGTTTTTAGTGTGTTGGTTAAGGGAGGAATGGTGGCCTCGCCCCCCTCCCTATCGCTGTAACCTGCCCCAGCCCTCCAACCCTCCGAGGTCTCTGCACTCCCCCAATTCTGGCCTCTTGCTGCACTCATCCAGGCGAAGTGGAGAGTGACGTAAGAAAACTACTAGGCACTTGGCCTAAGCGTTAAACAAAGCTTTAATCAACTGCTTTACAACATGGCGGTCTAGTTGTGTCCTTCACTAGTTCCTGTTAAGAATGTCCTGTGCAAGCTGGGCCCGTGCCCGAGTATTTATAGTCTCCCTGGACAGCGCCACCCGCAGGCCGCTCAGTATTATTTCATAAGTCTTTCTTTCCTGAATGACTGATTCATGTCAGAGAGTATTCCATCACACTCCCGACTTGTGCCTGGTGGAGGATGGAAAGGCTTTGGGTAGATAGGGTAGATAGAAAGGAACTTTTCCCCTTAGTAGAGGGGTCAGTAACCAGGGGGCATAGTTTTAAGGTAAGGGGCAGGAGGTTTAGAGGGGGTTTGAGGAAAAACTTTTTCACCCAGAGGGTGGTTGGAATCTGGAACTCACTGCCTGAAAGGGTGGTAGAGGCAGGAACCCTCACAACATTCAAGAAGCATTTAGATGAGCACTTGAAACGCCATAGCATACAAGGCTACGGACCAAGTGCTGGAAAATGGGATTAGAATAGACGGGGCTTGATGGCCGGCGCAAACACGATGGGCCGAAGGGCCTCTTTCTGTGCTGTATGACTCTAGGAGCGGAGACACTTGCCACAGAATACCCAGCCTCTGACCTGTTCTTGTAGCCACAGTATTTATGCTGCCTCGATCCAGCAAGACCAGGCAAAGTGTGTTTGCAACAGTGGCCATTCTGGGTTATTGAGCGAGTCTGTTGCCTTTCTTTAAAAGGTTAAATTAAAACTGTTGCATTGTAACATTAGCTGGAGCATCAACCCACGCCTGAAGCAGCGTCCCACCTTATTTTAATTTTCCTTTGGCACGCTGAGTCGCTTATCTGAAAAGGGCAAAGATGACTTCTGCAGTTTAGACAAAGATTGACATTCAGATTGCAATAGGTATGTGCTGAGCTGATTGTCTCATCCCCCCCAGTCATGGCAAGCCCGCACAGGGAGCTGAATGGTCTGGCGCTGTCTGCAACGAGCCATGTTGCTGGAGGGTGTCAGGAATTAATTGGAACAATTGGAAAGCAACCCTTGCTTGACTTAAAACGCCCAAAAAGGTTTCAGTAGCTTGGAGATCCTTGATCAGCATAACCTGATGAGTTTACACACCTCGCAGACCCCGCTCCCGCTAGCTGGGATGGGACTGATCTCAACCAGTGTTGCCCCAATGCTACATCAAACCTCAGCACAGCGGGGGTTTCGATCTCCTAATCATAGAAATCTACGGCACAGAAAGAGGCCATTCGGCCCATCTTGTCCGCATCGGCCGACAACGAGCTCTCCAGCCTAACCCCACTTTCCAGCACTTGGTCCGTAGCCCTGTAGGTTACGGCACTTCAAGTGCATATCCAAGTACTTTTTAAATGTGATGAGCGTTTCTGCCGCTACCACCCTTTCAGGCAGTGAGTTCCAGACTGGGTGAAAAAATTTCTCCTCAAATCCCCTCTAAACTTTCGACCAATTACTTTAAATTTATGCCCCTTGGTTATCGACCCCTCTGCTAAGGGAAACAGGTCCTTCCTATCCACTCTATCTAGGCCCCTCATAATTTCATACACCTCAATTAAATCTCCCCTCAGCCTCCTCTGTTCCAAAGAAAACAACCCCAGCCTATCCAATCTTTCCTCATAGCTAAAATTCCCCAGCCCAGGCAACATCCTCGTAAATCTCCTCTGCACCCCCTCCTGTGCAATCACATCCTTCCTGTAATGTGGTGACTAGAACTGCACGCAGTACTCTAGCTGCGACCTAACTAGTGTTTTATACAGTTCAAGCATAACCCCCCTGCTCTTATATTCTATACCTCGGCTAGTAAAGGCAAGAATCCCGTATGCCTTCTTACGGGGAGGTTGGAGACTAGTTTTCCTGATTTGTTTCTTTCCCTGATCGGTTTGGGATTTTATCTGGTTTCTCGCCTCTCCCAGGAGATCCCATGGCTCTGGGTGGGGGTGGGGGTGGGAGATTGTCTGTATTGTGATGTGTAAGGTAATCATGTGTATGGTCAGGCTGGATGGATGACCTGTGCTCGCTGACATACATTGGCTCCCCGTTCGGCAACACCTCGGTTTTAGAATACAACCTCTACCTCAACACCACCCCCCCAGCCCCTCCCCGACTGGGATTTCCATCACCCCACTCCGGATAGAACTGCCACTGGCCAATCCAACAACAACAACAACGACTTGCATTTATATAGCGCCTTTAACATAGTAAAACGTCCCAAGGTGCTTCACAGGAGCGATTATCAAACAAAATTTTATACCAAGCCACATAAGGAGATATTAGGGCAGATGGTCAACGAGGTCGGTTTTAAAGAGTGTCTTAAAGGAGGAGAGAGAGGCGGAGAGTTTAGGCAGGGAAATCCAGAGCTTAGGACCCAGGCAGCTGAAGCCACGGCCGCCAATGGTGGAGCGATGAAAATCAGGGATGCACAAGAGGCCAAAATTGGAGGAGCGCAGATATCTCGGGGAGGGGGGGGGGGGTTGTGGGGCTGGAGGAGATTACAGAGATAGGAAGGGGTGAGGCCATGGAGGGATTTCAAAACAAGGATGGGAATTTTGAAATCGAGGCTCTGCTTAACCGGGAGCCAATGTAGGTCAGCGAGCACAGGTGGGCGAACGGGACTTGGTGCGAGTTAGAATCCTTCCTCGCATTTCCCGTTCACGCACTCCTGGGCTCCCTCCCAGCATTGCCAACACTCCAGGACCGTCCTGGATGGCGGGCGTTGCCTGTGGAACTGAAAGAACCAGCAATTGCGTCACAGCAGGGGAGACAATTGAGGGAAGAAAGGAGAGAAGGGACTTTTGAAAAAAGAATATATATATATTTATATAGTGCTAAAGCAGATTCACAGCGGGTTGAGTATAGATGACTAAGATTCCTCTGTGTAAGCCATGGCCATGTTTGCAATACCCCGGATCGTTGCTTTACTGAATGCCTCACAGAGCTCCTCCACAGTGAATATCTCGGCACAAGGTTCCTGCATTGCAGCAGTGACTGCGCTTCAGGGAGTGTCTTATAATACTTCTGTGCAGCGCCTTGGGAAGTTTTACTATGTTAAAGGCGCTATATAAATACAAGTTGTTGTTGTTGTTGAGTGTTTCGTTGGCTGTGGGGCGCTTTGGGACGTCCTGAGGTGGTGTGAGGCGCTGTGGATATGCAAGTCTTTCTTCAATGGCGAAGAATTTATCTAAACACTTGCTGCTGCTGATCCTTTGCACTGCACTGGTGTGACTCAGTTCTTTCTTATTGCCTTATTGATCTTAAAAGCAGTGGCATAGTTTGCAAAGCCAGTGACGTTAATAATTTGTTCTTTGCTCAGTTACTCCTTTGGGAAGCGCGCAGGAAATAAAATGGTGACATTTACTGTATTCACCTAAAAGGCGGCGGTGACACTCAGTAGAAAAAAGTGACGTCCATCTGACTGTTTTATCAACTCTAATACCTTATGACGCGGGGAGTTGTAGTCCCACACACACAGCTCATTCTGTCCCTAAACTTCAGAGAGGTTTTACCTATCAGGAAAGGATGAACAGGCTGGGGGCTCTTTTCCCTTGAATTGCCTCCCCTGCTCTGACGCAATTGCTGATTGCTGATAGTGGTCTTTAAAATGATGAAAGGCTTTGATAGAGTGGATACAGAGAGAATGTTTCCACTTGTGGGGAAGAGCAAAACTAGAGGCCATCAATATAAGATAGTCAGCAAGAAATCCAATAGAGAATTCAGGAGAAACTTCTTTACCCAGAGAGTGGTGAGAATGTGGAACTCGCTACCACAGGGAGTGGGTGAAGCGAATAGTATCGATGCATTTAAGGGGAGGCTGGACAAACACATGAGGGAGAAGGGAATAGAGGGTTACGCTGATAGAGTTAGATGAGGAAAGACGGGAGGAGGCTCGAGTGGAGCATAAACACCGGCATGGACTGGTTGGGCCGAATGACCTGTTTCTGTGCCGTATATCTGATGTAATCCTATGTACTAAAACAACTGACAAGACAAAAAAATAAATATCCAAATCAGCAGAATTAATCCCCGATAATGACAAACGTTCTTCATTGTCAAACCCTTTCAGAAGTTGCTGATTGCTGCTGATTCACACCAAGGCTCAGGCATCTTGTTTAAGCCACCTACACCCAAGAATGGGATGTTCTCCTTCAGCACTCCTGCGGGCCTGCCAGGAGATTCCGCCCACCCAGCCCATGATTTTCCCACTAGTAGGACTAATAGGCAGAAAATTTGGAACAGTGGCGGTTCAGAATTCCACGGTAGGCGCACCTGATGTGGACCAGGATCACTGCAGCTGCACACAGTGGCGTACCAATGTAGGAATACACTGATTTCAAAATTCTCATCCGTATGTTCAAATCCCTCCATGGCCTCACCTCTCCCTATCTCTGTAGCCTCCTCCAGCCCTACAACCATCCGAGATCTCTGCGCTCCTCCAATTCTGACCTCTTGTACAACCTGATTTTAATCGCTCCACCATTGGCGGCCGTGCCTTCAGCTGCCTGGGCCCCTAAGCTCTGAAATTCCCTCCCTAAACCTCTCCGCCTCGCCATCTCTCTCTCTCCTCCTTTAAGACCCTCTTTAAAACCTACCTCTGTGAGTGTTGAATTTTGTTTGATAGCAACAATTTGCATTTATATAGGGCCTTTAACATAGTGAAAAAAGTCCCAACGCAGTTGACAGGAGCATTATCAATTTGACACCGAGCCACATGAGGCGATATTAGGGCAGGTGACCTAAAGCTTGGTCAAAGAGGTGGGTTTTAAGGAGCGTCTTAAAGGTGGAAAAAGAGTTGAAGAAGCCGAGAGGTTTAGGGAGGGAATTCCAGAGCTTGGGGCCTCGGTAGCTGAAGGCACGGCTGCTAATGGAGTGATGAAAATTGAGTTTGTGCAAGAGGCCAGAATTGGAGGAGTGTAGAGATCTCGGAGGATACAGAGATAGGGAGGGGCGAGGGCCATGGAGGGGGTTTGAAAACACGGATGAGAATTTTAAAATCGAGGCATTGCTGGACTGGGAGCCAATGTAGGTCAGCGAGCACAGGGGCGATGGGTCAGCGGGACTTGGTGCGAGCTAGGACAGGGGCAGCAGAGTTTTGGATGACCTCTAGTGCATGGAGGGTGGAAGATGGAAGACCAGCCAGGAGACCATTGGAATAGTCGACTGTAGAGGTAACAAAGGCATGAACGAGGGTTTCAGCAGCAGATGAGCTGAGAGAGGGGTGGGGAATCGGCGATGTTACGGAGGTAGAAGTAAGCAGTCTTGGTGATGAAGAGGATATAGGGTCGGAAGACAGATGCTAGGGAGAGGGATGGAGTCAGTGGCAAGGGAACAGAGATTGTGTCAGGGATCAAAAACACTGGCTTCGATCGTCCAACTATTTAATTGAAAGTAATTTCTGCTCATCCAAACATGGACAAAGGAGCTGAATTCCAGAGGTGAGGTGCGAGTGACTGCCCTTGACATCAAGGCAGCATTTGACCGAGTGTGGCATCAAGGAGCCCTAGTAAAACTGAAGTCAATGGGAATCGGGGGGAAAACTCTCCACTGGCTGGAGTCATACCCAGCACAAAGGAAGATAGTTGTGGTGGTTGGAGGTCAATCATCACAGCCTCAGGACATCACTGCAGGAGTTCCTCAGGGCAGTGTCCTAGGCCCAACCATCTTCAGCTGCTTCATCAATGACCTTCCCTCCATCATAAGGTCAAAAGTGGGGATGTTTGCTGATGACTGCACAGTGTTTAGTGCCATTCGCAACTCCTCAGATAATGAAGCAGTCCATGCCCGCATGCGAGGAGGAAAGCCTCAGGCTACAGGACGATATTAACGGGTTGGTCAGATGGGCGGAAAAGTGGCAAATGGAATTTAACCCGGAAAAGTGCGAGGTGATGCATTTTGGACGGACAAATAAGGCAAGGGAATACACAATGAGTGGTAGGACCCTAGGAAGTACAGAGGGTCAGAGGGACCTTGGTGTACATGTACATAGATCCCTGAAGGCAGCGGAACAGGTAGATAAGGTGGTTAAAAAGGCTTATGGGATACTTGCCTTCATTAGCAGAGGCATAGAATATAAGAGCAGGGAGGTTATGATGGAGCTGTACAAAACGCTGGTGAGGCCACAGCTGGAGTACTGTGTGCAGTTCTGGTCGCCTCACTATAGGAAGGATGTGATTGCTTTGGAGAGGGTGCAGAGAAGATTCACCAGGATGTTACCTGGGATGGAACGCCTCAGCTATGAAGAAAGACTCAACAGGCTGGGGTTGTTTTCCTTGGAGCAAAGGAGGCTGAGGGGGGACCTGATTGAGGTGTACAAAATGATGAGGGGCATAGATAGGGTAGATAAAGAGGAACTTTTCCCCTTAGTAGGGGGGTCAATAACAAGGGGGCACAGATTCAGGGTAAGGGGCAGGAGATTTAGGGAGGATTTGAGGAGGAACTTTTTCACCCAGAGGGTGGTTGGAAGCTGGAACTCACTGCCTGAAAGGGTGGTAGAGGCAGGAACCCTCACAACATTCAAGAAGCATTTGGATGAGCACTTGAAATGCCATTGCATACAAGGCTATGGACCAAATGCTGGAAAATGGGATTAGACTGGACAGGGAGGGATGGGCGGCGCAGACACGATGGGCCGAAGGGCCTCTTTCTGTGCTGTAAAACTCTATGGGCTAGATTTTCAGTTGCTTGCGCCAGCAGTTAGCGCCTTAAGAGAAGTGATTTCCGGGCGCTATGTGTGTAGCGCCCGGGCGCAGCGCAGTTTGCGCCCCGCCCCAAATTAAGTTGCCCGTTAGCGCCGGCGCAAAGTTTAGCGCCCGCCCGGATGCGCGCGCAGAAAATGACGTCACATCCTCGTGCAACGCCCTTTGGCCGCCCCGATTGCAAACTTCAGTCGGACCGCCCCATTGTGCGGCGGGCGGCCGGAGCGTTTGGAAAAAGGAACGCAACACAACCAGCGCGGGCCCCGGGGGGCGCTAATTAAAGGGAACGTCCTCTCCAGTATAAAGGCCATCCTTTTTTCAGAAAACAGTCTTGTGCAACGCATTTCTGGAGACACAACAAGGAGGATAGCTAACTGGTTTCAAGCAGCAAGAGCCAGGTATTTTTGGACTCAGGCAACAGCGCTGCAAGTGGCCATTTGGAAATTAGAGTGTTTGCCAGGATTTGATGGGGGTTGCATGGGGTGCCAACGCGGAGCTGCAGCTCCATGTCCGTAGGGCTCGCAGACGCATTGTGAGAGGGGCAGCCCTGGCTAGAGGCAGAGGGGGCTACAGGCGTCGGCCACGTAGGCCTTACCCAGTCAGGCTATACCGCCAGCAGCGCTCCTACCTAAACATGAGTGCCGCGCGATGTGTTAAAAGGCTCCGATTCCGAAAGGGGGTGATTGCAGAGATCTGCCACCTGCTTCGCCGAGATCTGCGGCCAAAGCTCAGGTGCAGGACGTCTCTGTCGGTGGAAGTGAAGGTGACGGTGGCATTGAACTTCTATGCCACCGGCTCCTTCCAATACGCTGCTGGGGACATAGCAAACATCTCCCAGTACGGCGCGCATCGCTGCATCCGCCAGGTGACCGAAGCACTGTTCAGAAGGAGAAGCCAATTCATCTCCTTCCCCATGGCCCTGGAGAGCCAGCATCAGCGCGCATTGGGATTTTCCAGACTCGGGGAATTCCCCTTGGTGCAGGGCGCCATTGACTGTACGCATGTGGCTTTGCGGGCCCCTCTGGAGCATGGCGAGCAGTATCGCAACAGGAAGGGCTACCATTCTCTGAATGTGCAGCTGGTCTGTGACCACAAGCAGCGCATCATGGCAGTCAATGCCAGCTTCCCAGGCAGCAGCCACGATGCCTTTATCCTGCGGCAGAGTACTGTGCATGACATGTTCCAGGCACAGCCTCCCCCAAGAGGATGGCTACTCGGGGACAAAGGCTATCCTTTGTGCACCTGGCTCATGACCCCGCTCCGCGCGCCCAGGACCGCTGCTGAAGAGGCCTACAACGAGAGCCATCAAACCACCCGCAACATCATCGAGCTAACTATTGGGGTCCTCAAGCAGCGGTTCCGCTGCCTTGATCGCTCCGGAGGAGCTCTCCAGTATTCGCCGGACCGGGTCTCCCAATTTGTGGTGGTTTGCTGCATGCTACACAACCTGGCTATCCGCAGGACTCAGGCACTGCCACCTGACGTTGGACCAGCACCTCAGGAGGAGGAGCAGGAGGAGCATGAGGAGGAGGAGGAGGAGGAGGAGGAGGAGCAGGAGTACGTTCCCAGGAGGGAGCGACCAGGGCCAAGGGCCGCACGACGCCACCTTATTACACGGTACTTCTAAGCCCCCTGTCAGGGAATGGCCAGGGGCCATGAGGGAAGATGAATGCAGCCGCTCCGCAAGCCCTCAGCCGGCGAAGCCAACAAACACTAAGAAGAACAACCATGGAGACTGCATGAATAAAGATAATTTTTTATTAAACAAAAATGAAAAGCCCTTCCCACATGAATCCCCAAAAACAATAAACGGGCCCCACAAAAAGCCCAACAAACGACTCACTCCCACAAACTGGGGAGGAGCCACTCCACCTTTATTGAAACCGGGCTTCAACGTCGGCCTAACGCAAAAAAAAAGCCCTCCAAAAGCACAACCATGGGCAAAATAAAGATGGCCACCGCCATATTAAAGGAAAGCTGGCCACACCCTCTACTGAGTGGCCCGCGAGGGCGAGACCTTGGCCAGCATTTTGCCTCCCCTGCCCTGCCTGCTGCTCCTTCGCAAGCTCTGCCCAGTGGCTGCTGCGAGGCTGGGGGAAGGCGCCTGAGGCTCAGATGCCCTTCCGCCAGATGCCGCTGGGGGGCGGCCTACACGGCGTTTGGGCCTCGAGGGGCCGTCTCCTGAGTGGCGCACCTGAGCCTGGCCACCATCAGCTGCAGCCGCTTGCCCTTGACGCCCCAGAGGGGGAATGGCGGCGACGGATGGCGCAATGTGGGCCAGCTGGCGTCTGGGATGCGCTGGCTGGTGCTGTGGCGCGGTGGCACTCGGCCGGGCCCGCACTGCAGGATCCGCAGCAATCAGCCGACGGCCGGCTTGCTGGGATGGTCCAGCGCGGCGCCTGCCCTGGCGATGCCTGCCTGAGACAGCGCGTGTGGCAGCAGTGAGTGGCCCTGTGGTCCTGGTGTGCGCGCGCATCACATCCGCCAGGGTCTTGACGGCATCAGTTAGCATGCGGCCAGTCGCGGCAGTTGCTGCCCCGAACTCGCGCACACTGGTCGCCAGCGACTCGATGGCCTCAGGCATGCGCCCCACCACGCTCATGAGCTCCGTGTGGCGCCGGTCCGAGTCGTCGGCCATCTGATCGAGCTTCCGCACCTCCTCCGAAGTGAAGGTGTCCGGACTGGAGTCGCGACTCTCCCGCTGGGGAGGAGGGGGCCGAACTAGGGGACCCTTGCCGCGTTGGTGACGGCGAGTGTGCCGAGCAGCAGCACTCCCCTCTGATCCTTCCCCCCTTTGGGGGGAAGGCCGCGGGCCACGCGCACGGCTGCTGGGTGGCTGGACGCCACTGGTCCCAGAAGCTGCATTGCCCTGCGACAGTTCCTCCAGGCACTCGTCCAGTGAGGAGGTGTCAAGCATTTCCTCCTCTCCTGCGGGACGTGACTGTTCCCCCGAAGGTCCGGCTTGCTCCTCCTCCTCCTCCTGGTTGGAGGTGCTGTCACTGGCAGCCTCAGGGTCCTGGTCGTCACCAGCTGAAAGCAGGAATGCACAAGAGTAGCTTCAGAGTGAGGAGACGGCGTCAGCGAGGGAGTTAGGACTGGTGGGATTCAGCGCATTGGTGGGACAGTGGCAAAGGAGGTAGCTCGGATGGGCCAGTGCGACGCGAGAGGGCCAAAAGGCGAGGTCCTTACCATTGCCGGGCAGTGGAGGGTCGGATACACCGCACGCTGTGGGGACAATCACACGGGCTCCCATGAGCACACACACGCGCTCCTCCAGCCGAGTGAGCTTCTGCAGCTTGGCGCGGCCACCCCTGGCACGGGCCTGGCGATTAAACGCTACTTTAGCCTGCAAGAGAAAGGACGGGCTGTAAGTGCGCAGTGAAGCCCTGATGTAGTGTGCACTGCCTCCCATGGTGGAATAGCTTGGACAGAGTGAAGCCCTGATGTAGTGTGCACTGCCTCCCATGGTGGAATAGCTTGGACAGAGTGAAGCCCTGATGTAGTGTGCACTGCCTCCCATGGTGGAATAGCTTGGACAGAGTGAAGCCCTGATGTAGTGTGCACTGCCTCCCATGGTGGAATAGCTTGGCCAAAGTGTAGAGTGCCGAATGGCCATTTGATGCTCATGACTGTCCCAATGCTGCTGGCTGAGGGCTGGCCAAAAGGACTTTCAGGTCCCTTTGCCCATCATGTCAGGTGTACATGCAAGAATGAGGAGGAGACTGGAAAGGCTACTCACCCTCACAATCCTGGTCAGATCGTTGTATTTCTTACGGCATTGTTTGTGGGTCCTGGGGGCCTCGCCGGTGAACGTCACCCTCTGGGCGATCTGCTTCCAGGCTTTGGTGTAGTCGTGGTGGGTTGGATTCCTCCCACTCTCTGGGAACAAGATCTTGCGCCTCACCTCCAGAGCTGTGACCATTATGTCCAGATCACCCTCTGAGAAGCGCAGGGCACGCTGACGGGCCTTCTCTGGCGTTGCCATGACTCCCTGGGGCTGAGCAGCAGTGTTGAGGCCTCTTTGCAAGGCTGCAGTGTGCAGGGCGTGGCAGCAGACCAATTCGTCCCTTCCCCCTTTAAGAGCTGGTCGGCACCACGGGGTCTGCTGTCAGTGCAAAAATGACCGCACCCGTGCTGCGCCCCGCCTGGGCGCTATCCCTCTGGACCGCCGGCTTAGCGCCTAAAGAGAGTAGTGGAACGCCTCTTTTAGCGCTCCACCACTCTCTTAGGGCGAAGCCACTGAATTCCCGGCAACGGGGCGCTACTTTGGGGCGGGCGCTAACTTCGGGCGGGCGCTAAAGCTAGCGCCCCAAAACTGCCTATACTGAAAATCTAGCCCTATGACTCTAAGACCTGGACGACATTCAGGCTTGGCCTGATAAGTGGCAGGCAACATTTGCACCACACAAGTGCCAGGCAATGACTATCTCCAACAAGCGAGAGTCTAACTACCGCCTCTTGACATTCAACGGCATTACTATCACTGAATCCCCCACCATCAACATCCTGGGGGTCACCATTGACCAGAACCTTAACTGGACCGGCCACATAAATACTGTAGTAACAAGAGCAGGTCAGAGGCTAGGTATTCTGTGGCGAGTATCTCACCTCCTGACTCCCCAAAGCCTTTCCATCTACAAGGCACAAGTAAGGAGCGTGATGGAATACTCTCCACTTGCCTGGATGAGTGCAGCTCCAACAACACTCAAGGAGCTCGACACCATCCAGGACAAAGCAGCCCGCTTGATTGGCACCCCATCCACCACCTTAAACATTCACTCCCTCCACCACCGGCGCACCGTGGCTGCAGTGTGTACCATCAACAAGATGCACTGCAGCAACTCGCCAAGGCTTCTTCAGCAGCAACTCTCAAACCCGCGACCTCTTCCACCTAGAAGGACAAGGGCAGGAGGTACATGGGAACACCACCACCTCCAAGTTCCCCTCCAAGTCACACACCATCCTGACTTGGAAATATATCGGCTGTTCCTTCATCGTCGCTGGGTCAAAATCCTGGAACTCCCTCCCTAACAGCACTGTGGGAGTACCTTCACTGCACGGACTGCAGCGGGTCAGGAAGGCGGCTCACCACCACCTTCTCAAGGGCAATTAGGGGATGGGCAATAAATGCTGGCCTTGCCAGTGACGCCCAGATCCCATGAACGAATAAAAAAAAAATACTGGATGTCGGACAAGCAGCGTGGGAAATCAGAGGCATGGAAGGGTTCAAGAGGTAGTGTTGAAGTAGAGCTGGGTGTCGTCAGCGTACGTGTGGAACCTGACGTTGTATTTTGGGGCGATGTCACCGAGGGGCAGCGTGTCGATGAGAAACAGGAGGGGTGCCAAGAATAGACCCTGGGGGACTCCAGAGGTAATGGTTCAGGAGTGGGAAGAGAAGCCATTGCAGGTGATCCACTGGCTACGAGTGGAGAGATAGGAATGGAACCAGGCGAGGGCATTCCCGCCCAGCTGGACGACGGAGGAGAGGCATTGGAGGAGGATGGTGTGGTCAACCGTGTGAAAGGCTGCAGAGAGGTCGAGAACGATGAGGAGGGCAAGTTGATGCTCCTGCGAAGCACCTTGGGACATTTAACTACTGACGTAAGAAAATTACTAGGCACTTGGTCAAAGCTTTAATCAACTGTTTTTCAACATGGAGATCTAGTTGTGTCCTTCACTAGTTCCTGTTACAAGAATGTCCTGAGCAAGCTGGGCCCACACCTGAGTAATTATACTCTCCCTGGACAGCGCCACCAGCAGGCCACCTAGTATTGGCCCAGAAATTCGGGTCGGGGGCTTCCCGCGGGTGCAAGCCCCCGATCTGCACTTACCTAGCGCGCCGGCCGTTGAGCTGTGGGCCCACGTGGAGTTGCGATCCGGGGCCTCCTCCAGCTGCCGGCGCGCAGTGCTTGCGTATCCCAGGGGCGCAGTTAGTTCGAAGCGTCCCCTGGGATCACGTGGGCCATGGAGAGCCAATCAGAGCAGGGAATGCTCCATTCATAAGTCTGACAGGAAGTGCTGTCAAACTTAGAAATACTACGGGCCCCAAAACATCACTAAATCTTCAAATAAATTTTAAAAAACATCACATTTTTTAAATAAACTATAAATTACATGAAATAACTATTATAAACAATAATTTAAATTTTTGAAAAAAATAATTTTATTTTTTAACGGGGCTAAAAATAAACTTACCTTGCTTTAAAGTATTTAAAAATAATAAACCTGTGGAAAAAATGTTTTAATTTTAATTAATTCACCACTTACCTTGTAAAAACCCGGCCTTACGACTGCTTTTTACATTTCTAACTTCTGCAGACTTACCCTCCCGGGAAAACCTGTAAAAAAAAAACGAAGTTCGATGTGCACGCGCTGCCTCTCCCGCGCACGTGTTCGACCTCTGAACCCCTTCGTTCAGGGGAACGGAAGTGCCGGTTTCCCGCGCATGTGCAGTGCATGCAGGAAACCGGCACTTCCATTGGGCCTACGGGTGAGTACCCCGTGCGTACTCACCCGTGGAGACACGAATTTCTGGGCCAATCATAAGTCATTTCCACATGAATGACAAGGTTCATGTCAACTTCGTTAAAGGTGCTATATTAAATGCAAGTTGTTGTTGTTGTTGGACGCACAGGACTGACACAGGCGACTGCAGTCCCACAGTTCAAAATCTCTTCGCGCATTATTCTGTCTCTCCAATCATGGGAACATAAGATATAGGAGCAGGAGTAGGCCACGCGGCCCCTCGGGCCATTCAGGAAGATCACGGCTGAACTTCTACAGCAACTCAACTATCTCACACCACCCATCGGTCACTTTCTCTGCCGAATACTTATTTAATTTCCACTTGACGTCAGTGGAGTGCAAAATCAGCCTGGGGCTGTGGCTCGAAACAGCCCCGTTCCCGTTGGGTGCGTTCGGTTAAAAATCGGGTTTGACTGTGTAACCCCACCTCAGGTGACCTATTCCAACCTGATCGATCGTTAACCCTGAGCGGCTTTAAAACCGACCTCTTTGACCGAGCTTTTGCTCACCTGTCCTAATATCTCCTTATGTGGCTCGGTGTCAAATATTTCTGTCCGATAATCGCTCCTGTGAAGCGCCTTGGGACGTTTTTACAACACTAAAGGCGCTATATAAATGCGAAATAACAACAGAAAACACTCAGCAGGCCAGGCAGCATCCGTGGAGAGAGAATCAGAGTCAACGTTTCAGGTCTGGGACCCTTCGTCAGAACTGGAAAAAGCTGGAGCTGTAACAGATATTAAGCAGGTGCAGAGACACGGGGGGGGGGGGGGGTTTAGGAGGGGAGGAAGGAATTGAAAGAACATACTGTACTTTTGTAAGAGGCAGGAAAGATAAAATATTGCAAATGGGAGTGGCAAAAATCATACTGCATGAAAAATGGGGGCAGGGATTATTATCTGAAATTGTTGAACTCAATGTTGAGTCCGGAAGGCTGTAAAGTGCCTAATCGAAAGATGAGTTGCTGTTCCTCGAGCTTACGCTGAGCTTCATTGGAACAGTGTAATAGGCCGCGGACGGTGAGGTCTGAGTGGGAGTGGAGCGGAGAATTAAAGTGACAAGCGACCAGGAGCTCGGGGTCACCCTTACGGACTGAACGGAGGTGTTCCGCAAAGCGGTCGCCCAATCTGCGTTTGGTCTCCCCACTGTAGCGGAGACCGCGTCGTGAGCAGCGAATACAGTATATTTTTTTATACAGTATATATAAATGCGAGTTGTTGTTGTTTTCTGCAAGGGGCTCCAATCATCCCCTCTGGAACTGGTTTGTGAGCCACCGAACGCTCATCACGTCTCGACCCTTGTTGCAGCGGGGAGTCCGGACTGGAGCCAAGCCCAGCTCCCAGTGGTAAAGACCGATATGTAACCGACTGCACCACCCAAACCCACGGCTACTGTCCTGTTGGTTATCAAGCAACATTAAAGAAAGAAAGACTTACATTTACATAGCGCCTTTCGCAATCACCGGACGTCCCCAAGCGCTTTACAGCCAATGAAATGTTGTCACTGTTGTAATGCAGGAAACACAGCAGCCAATTTGCACACAGCAAGCTCCCACAAAAACAGCAATGTGCTAATGATCAGATAAGCTGTTTTTGTTATGTTGATTGAGGGATGAATATTGGTTAGAACACCGGGGATAACTCCCCCTGCTCTTCTTCGAAATAGTGGCCGCGGGATCTTTTACGTCCGCCTGAGAGAGCAGGCGGGGACCTCGGTTTAACGTCTCATCCGAAAGATGGCACCTCTGACAGTGCAGCACTCCCTCAGCACTGCACTGGGAGTGTCAGCCTAGATTTTTGTGCTCAAGTCTCTGGAGTGGGGCTTGAAGCCACAGCCTGCTGACTCCGAGGCGAGAGAGAGAGAGAGTGCTGCCCACTGAGCCACGGCTGACACTATAAAGCCAAATGCTCTGTGTATGACAGTGGGCCAGCTAATGTTCCCTTTAAGCCGCGCAGCGCTCTGCAGCTCCCACGCAGCCGGTATTTTGAATGGGCCACGTAGCACCTTAAAGAGGCCACACACCCAAAAATAATAAGGGATACATTGGTGCCAACTCTCTTATATGCAAATCACTTTAATACAAATCCTGGTTTTATTTTGTACGTTCCCTAATCCTTCATAATAGCTCCAAAAGAACATTTTTAACTCATTTGTCAACCGAGTAATTGCCATTGCAAATCCAACCCGGATACAAATAAACCACATACCACAGGAGGTGTCCGATAGTCTGAGATTTGGCTTCCCATCTCATAATAGTGCAGCGCGATGCTGTAGCAGCAGGAGCAGGAAGATCCCAGTTTTCGCTGGGGAGGTGACACAACCTCACCCACTCCTCTGGTTCCCACGTGCTTTGTGAATCAGCCATGCCACACTCTCCCTGCCGTGATCTAGTTGCCCCCCCACCCACCCACCAGGTGAAAGTATCTAAGCTGGGTGCCTGGGAGTGAGGAAACATGAACCACAGTTGGGGAGTTAGAGGGAGGTTGGGGAAGGGGAACGCGGAGCAGGATAACGATGCAGGGACTCCTGGGTGACCTCATCGCCATCATCCTCTTCCTTATCAAGTTGACCCGCCCGGCCGCTAACTGACGGGACGGGGATCCCTGTTTATACCCCTGCCCAGTTTTATGTTCCATGGCAATGAGCGCTTGAAGTCAACAGAAAGTAATAGCGGTGCGGGGTGTAAGCAAGCGATAGAGTCTACCCTAAATAACAACAGAAAATGCTGGAAAAACTCAGCAGGCCAGGCAACATCCGTGGAGAGAAAATAGAGTTAACGTTTCGGGTCAAACCCTTTGTCAAGACCCTTTCCAGCATCTGCAGTATTTTGCTATCGTAACAGATTCCACCCTGTCAGTTTCCCACCCAGGGGTGGGGCGAGTATTAGGTTTAAAATTAACCCCCTTTTATCTCTGAACCTTAACAGGGTTTTAACTAGAGGGAGATCCATGCTGAACGGGGAGTGCGCGATGCCAACACGGAGTGCCCTTTTTTCCACCTCTGACATCTTTTCGTAAAACTTGTTTAAAAAAAAAATCAACGCCTGATTCCAGTTGTTGCCAATTTCTTTTCGCACAGCCTGAAATGGAGCAAGGTAAAGATTCAGCAAGCGTGTTGGTGCTGATACCGAGCGTCGTGTAGTGAGGGGGCGGGCGGCAATTAAAAGAGATAAAGCCCGAAGCTTTTGTTGAAAGGTGTGGTGCAAAATTAAAACTAGGTACCATCTGACAGTACATCAATCACCTCGCAGCTTTTTCTGCTGTTCAAGCTGTTTGGTGTTCTGGATTTTGGCAAACTTCAATTGCTTTCTTTGTTAACTGGGAAGGGGCCTGGCCCAAGATCTGCACCAGTTGGACACGATGGCTTCAGGCTGCATTCCAGGTGTGGCAACTTTCAGCCCTCTCCTTCCATAGTCATCTGGTTGTAGACTTCTTCTTAGGTAGTCCCTCGGGAACCGAGGACGACCCGCTTCCACATTAAAAATGAGTTCTCAGGGGACCGATGAGTCCAATGCGGGACCGACAGTCTCTGTCACAGGTGGGGCAGACGGTGGTTGAAGGGGCGGGTGGGTGGGGTGCTTGGGTTGACCTGCGCTTGGCTTCCGCTTGCTCCCGGCGAAGAGACTCGAGGTGTTCGGTGCCTTCCCGGCTGCTTCTCCTCCACTTTGTGCGGTCTTGGGCCAGGGATTCCCAGGTGTCGGTGGTGCGGATGTTGCACTTTTTCAAGGAGGCTTTGAGGGTGGTCCTTGAAGACTGCAGTAAATGGCAATGAGGCTAACTTGAGGCTCTTCTGTTACAGGGACGTTTGAACATCGTTTAAGGAAGAAAGACTTGCATTTATACAGCCCCTGTCACGGCCTCAGGACGTCCCAAAGCGCTTCACAGCCAATGAAGCACTGTTATGACGTGTAGTCACTGTTGTAATGTAGGAGCCAATTTTGCGCACAGCAAGCTCCCACAAACAGTAGGGAAAAAAATGACCGGATCATCTGTTTTAGAGGTGTCGGTTCAGGGATAAATATTGGCCAAGACAACAGGGAGAACGTCTTTGAAATAGTTCCATCGAATCTTTTACATCCACCTGACAGGTTGTTGTTGCTGATGATGTCAGCCTGTGGCATGCTCCAGATGGGTCATAGCTCCGAGATGACCTGCATACCAGAGGGCTTGTCCATGACAACAGGCCACAGGCACCACTGCAGAATTTGCTACCTTCCTGAAGTTAAATGGTATGATATCACCTCCTTGTTGTCTCCGCTCCATCCCCCCGCCCCCCGCCCCCCACACGCCCAGCCCCCTGGCATCGCCCTGCCTCAGATAGAGCTGCAAAAAAAAAGATCTAGGCAAATACTTAAAGCAAACACCCCTTAAACAAATACTTCATTCTGGCCAGAGGAAATCAGAGGGTTCTCTGCAACACCGACCGGTGAGCAAATTTTCTGCTGGTGTTCAGAACCCCCCGCCCCCCGGCAACACACTCTGTAACAGGACAGGCTTAGGATGTCCGCTCAGGAAGGGCCTGGTTCAGGTTCCTGAAACCTGGCTTGCTTAGTGTTGTTCATGAAGAAAAAAGGAAGAACTGATCGAAAGAAAACATTTACACAGCGCCTTTTACGACCTCAGGACGCCCCCAAAGCGCTTTACAGGCAATGAAGTACTTTTTTGAAATGTGGCCTCTGTTGTAAATGTAGGAAACGCGGCAGCCAATTTGTGCACAGCAAGCTCCCACAAACAGTCACGTGATAATGACCAGATACAAGTAATCTGTTCTACTGTTAGTGATATTGGCCAGGACACCGGGGATAAAAATGTGTAACCGACTGCACCACCCAAAACCACGGCTACTGTCCTGTTGGTTATCAAGCAACATTATAGAAAAAAAACTTACATTTATATAGTGCCTTTCGCAACCGCCGGACATCCCCAAGCACTTTACAGCCAAAGAAATTTAGTCACTGTTGTAATGTAGGAAACACAGCAGCCAATTTGCGCACAGCAAGCTCCCACAAACAGCAATGTGAGGGATAAATATCGACCAGGACATCAGGGATAACTCTCCTGCTCTTCTTCGAAATAGTGCCATGGGATCTTTTACGTCCACCTGAGAGAGCAGACAGGGCTTCGGTTTAACGTCTCATCCGAAAGACGGCACCTCCAACAGTGCAGCACTCCCTCAGCACTGCACTGGGAGTGTCAGCCTGGATTATGGGCTCAAGTCTCTGGAGTGGGACTTGAACCTGTAGTGTCCGAGTATAAATAATACACGGACTGCAGGAGAACAATAATAACAGGTATTTACTGAACAGAGGGTAACTTAAGACTGAAATACAGAAGCCTGCTATGGCTTTATATACAGGGGTGGTCACTGCCGGTACTGCAGTATAGAATCAGTTCTTCTCTTAAAGGTACATACACAACAATTCCTCCCCTTTTAGATAAACAGTACATAACATTCATTTAACAACTAAATAATAACTAATTACAATTACAATTTTCTCTGTACTATATACATCAACTGAAATAATCATTTATAAGTTCAGTCTTTGAGGAGGCTTCCTGATCCTGACTGGATAGCGCCTTTCTCGAGTATCCTGTTCTTGCGGCGGAGTTGATTCTGGCTCATTGTCATTGGTTGGTTCGTCAGCTTCCAATACCACTGCTTCTGAGGTAGACGCAATCTGTACTTCGGGTTGATTACCAGGTGCACCTGCTCGTGGTATGGGTTTGGCTTGTTCCTGTGACTCTAGAATCTGGTCAGCATGGCGTCTCACGATGCTCTCTCCAACGTCCACTGTGTACATTAGTGGTCCCTGCTGTGTGCATATCGTTCCTGGCTGCCATTTTTCTGTTCGGTAGTCGCGGGCCAAGACTGGTTGCCCTATCTTGAAGCTCCTGGTTGGCTTCTCATTTATGTGCTGGAATTGCTTATCCTCAACATCTCGTCTTATGTTTGGTTTGAGCAAATCCAGGCGACATCTTAGCCTTCGGTTGAAGAACATTATGGCTGGAGCTTGGTTGGTGACTGCATGTGTCACATTCCGGTAAGCAAACAAGAAATTATCCACCTTGTGTTGTAGTGGTATGTCGTCATTATGCATTGCCTTTATTGCCTTTTTAAAGGTCTGAACAAACCTCTCAGCCAATCCATTTGTGGCTGGATGATATGGGGCAGATGTGTAATGCTTCACCCCATTATTCCTCAGAAACCTCCGGAAATCCTCTGACACAAACTGTGGCCCATTGTCGGAGCAAATCTGTTCTGGCAAGCCATTCCTGGCGAAGATGGTCCGTAGGACTGCAATAGTTTTCTCCGTGGTAGTGGAGGACATTTTGATGACCTCTGGCCATTTCGAATGGGCATCCACAGCGATTAGGAACATTGAGTCCATAAATGGACCAGCAAAATCAATGTGTACCCATTGCCAAGGAGATGAGGGCCACTCCCATGGATGTAGCGGGGCCTGTGGTGGAGCGTTTTGGACCTTCTGGCATCCTGTGCATCTCTTGGTCATATCCCCGATTTCTTTATCGATTCCCGGCCACCACACAAACGCCCTGGCTAGGCTCTTCATTTTTACCCCTCCCAGATGACCCTCATGAAGCTCATTGAGCACTCTATCTCTCAACTTGGGTGGAATTACCACTCGGGATCCACACATCAAGGTCCCCCGGTACACTGACAGCTGTTCTCTCCTTGGCGAGAATGCTGGCAACAGTGAGTCGCCATGTGCTGGCCATCCCTTCACCGTCAAATCATAGACCCGAGAGAGTGTCGGGTCATTTCGGGTTTCCTTCTCTATACTTGAGTTTGTAACAGGTAGACATTCGACTATGGTCGCATGGAATATCTCAACAGGGTCCACTGCAGGTGCTTCCTCTACCGTAGGCAACGGTAGGCACGACAGCCCATCCATGCTGTTTCGTACACTTGTACTCTATGTCGTACTGATGTGCCCCTAGAAAAAGTGACCATTTTTGCAGCCGTTGCGCCGTCATCACCGGAACGCCCTTCTTTGGGTTAAAAATGGAGACCAGGGGCTGATGATCAGTCAGTAGGGTGAATTTCTGCCCGTGCAGATAGTGATTGAACTTCTTCACCCCACACACCAGGCTGAGGGCCTCCCTGTCAATCTGGGCGTAGTCACGCTCGGCTGAGGTTAACGAGCGCGACGCAAAGTCTATTGGCCTCTCTGAACCGTCAAGGAATTTGTGTGACAGCACCGCTCCGATGCCGTAGGGAGACGCATCACATGCTAACCGAATCGGTAGTGTTGGATTGTAGTGGGCCAATACTTCTTTTGAAGTGATTAGGCATTTACATTTCTGAAAGGCACGCTTACACTCATCACTCCATTTCCATGTTACTCCAGTTTGCAGTAGGGCGTTCAGTGGGTGCAGAATTGTAGATAAATTCGGCAAGAAATTATGTTAGTAGTTCACCAACCTGAGGAACGACCTCAGTTGCGACACATTTTCCGGTGCTGGAGCCTTGACTACAGCCTCAATCTTGTCCGGCGACTTATGCAACCCTTCCTCATCAATCATGTGGCCACAATACGAGATTTGGCTCCTGAAGAACTCGCATTTGGGGTGGTTGGCTCGTAGCCCATATTCCTGTAATCTAGTGAGCACCTGCTCCAGGTTGGCAAGGTGTTCACTGTCATTTTCGCCCGTAACCAGGATGTCGTCCAAATAACACTGGGTCCCCGGGATCCCTTGCAGGACTTGTTCCATCGCCCTCTGCCAAATAGCCGGGGCTGATGCTACCCCGAATACCAGTCGATTGTACTGGCAAAGGCCTTTGTGAGTGTTTATCGTGAGGTATTTCCTAGATGCTTCTTCCACCTCCATTTGTAGATACGCTTGGGCCAGATCAATCTTTGTAAAGCGTTTCCCTCCAGATAGTGAGACAAAAATATCTTCTATCCGTGGAAGTGGATATTGTACTGTGTGCAGGACTGGGTTCACAATTACCTTGAAGTCCCCACAGATGTGAACTTTCTTCGGTTCCCCAGGCGTGCTGCTCAATGATTTCTTCATTACAGGAACGATGGGTGTGGCCCACTCGCTCCAGTCCACCTTGGACAGCACACCCGAACGCTCCAGACTCTCCAGCTCTGCTTCAACGGCTGGGCGGATCGCGTAAGGTACCGGTCTGGCCTTAAAAAATTTTGGGTTTGCGTTATCTTCGATTTTTATCGTTGCCGTTACTCCTTTTAGAGTCCCAAGTCCTTGTTGGAACACCTCTTTCGCGTCAGTTAGAATTTTTGACAGTCGTCCAGGTGTGACGTCATCATCCTTTTTATCAGTGACAGTTAGCGCCTGAATGGAATGCCAATCCAATTGTATTTTTCGGATCCATTCGCGTCCCAATAATGGTGGTCCTCCATCTGGTAGTATATATAGATACAGTTTCTGTGTTTCCTTGCCGTTGTATTCAACTGGCACCCTTATTTTTCCTCTGGGGTAGACTTTTTGCCCCGTGTATGTCTTCAATACAATGGACGTGTCCTTCAAGGGTATGTGTGAGAATAGCCGCTCATAGTCTCGTCGATTCATGACCGTTAGGGCTGATCCTGTGTCCAATTCCATCTTTACTGGGGACCCTGCTATCATGAGGGTGACCCAAATGGTTCGGTGATCCTCCTTTGCGATCACGTTGTGTAACTTTAGACAACTTAGTCTCCTGCTCCCGGAGTCCTTATCACTCTCCTGATCTTCCGAACGACTGTCTGTCAATTTCTTTACTTTCTTGTACTTTTCCTTAGTAGTTCTTGTAGTGTTGGTTTTCTTTCCCGACCTGCAGACTCTTGCTATGTATCCCATTTTCCCACATTGCCTGCATACTTTGTCCTTAAACCAGCAGTCCTTCTGATCATGGGTTGTTCTGCCGCAGCGATAGCACTTTTCTGCTCCATACGCCATTTCGTTAGCGCTGTATTCTTGTGGTTTCTGTTGTATTTCCGCAGCTCCCCGTGCTGCTGCTTCGTAGGATACTGCCACGCTGAAAGCCTGTTCTAGCATCAGGTCCTTTTCCGAAAGTAGTCGTTTCTGGGTTCCTTCACTCTGGAGCCCGCAGACAAACTTATCCCGTAAGGTGTCTGCCAGTCCTGCTCCGAACTGGCAGTGCTTCGATAACTTGCGTAGTTCCGTAAGATAGTCAGCATTGCTCTCATCTTTGTGCTGGTTTCTTTTATGGAACTTGAATCTTTCTGCTATCAGCAGCGGTGTAGGGTTTAGGTGTTCCTGTAAGATATTAACAATCTCTTCAAAACTTTTCTCCATTGGTTTAGCTGGGGTAATTAAATTCCGCAATAGGCCATACGTTCTCGCGCCCATCAAATTTAATAATACCGACGCCTTCTTTCCATCGGCCACCTCATTTGCCTTGCAGTACACTTCAATTCTTTCCACATACGTGGTCCAATCTTCTACCTTGTTGTCGAAAGCAGTGATACTGCCACTTTTCGGCATCTTGGGTGATTTAAAATGGCGCCTCCCGCGCTTTTTCTTCTTCACCAATGGATTAAAATGGCGCCTCCCGCGCTTTTCCTTCTTCCCCAATGGAATAAAATGGCGCCTCCCGCGCTTTTCCTTCTTCTCCTTGCTGCCACGCTGCTCCTAGCGTTCTGCAGGGTAATGGCGGCGACCCGCGGCTTCGGCGCGTCTCACTTTTCCTTCCCCTTGTTTTATTTTCGCTACGCTGCCCGGTTCTTGAGCACCGACCGCGCCCTGTGCGCTCCACCCTCTCTCTCTCTTTTCCTCCCGACGATGCTGCACGGCCCCTTTGCAGAGCCGCTCGATCGAGCTCGAGTCCGCCGCAGTCCGGAAGGGTCAGCGCACTACCTGCTACCAGCACGATTTGCTGGAACACCTTGACTGGGGAGCCAAACCCAGCTCTCCACAGCCTCTCCTGCAACTCTCTGAACTTCGATGGATCCTTGGGCGGTTGCCCGCGGTCGCCGCCCGTTGTTCTGACTTCGACCTCCAAGAAGCCTCTTCTCAGGGAAAGATCCCCGTGAGGTGATGCAGTATTGCAGGTGAGTTCGAACCTGTTCGTCGCCAATGTAGTGTCCGAGTATAAATAATACACGGACTGCAGGAGAACAATAATAACAGGTATTTACTGAACAGAGGGTAACTTAAGACTGAAATACAGAAGCCTGCTATGGCTTTATATACAGGGGTGGTCACTGCCGGTACTGCAGTATAGAATCAGTTCTTCTCTTAAAGGTACATACACAACAGAACCCACAACCTTCTGACTCAGAGGCGAGAGCGTGCTGCCCACTGAGCCACAGAATCACAAGGACCAATGGAAACTCAGCATCTCTGTTGTGAGTGCGAGTGAAAAACTGACAGAACGGGGAGGAGAGATTGGGCGGTTTGATGGTAATGAAACTGGGACCTTTAGTTTACTGTTTACTTGCTTCAGCTTGGAGAGAAAGTCTGAGATAGGTGCTAGGATCTTTCAGAAATTCTTACATTACAACAGCGACTGCAGTGTCAGCTGTGGTACAGTGGGCAGCACTCTCGCCTCTGAGTCAGAAGGTTGTGGGTTCAAGTCCCACCCCAGAGACTTGAGTGCAAAAAAATCTAGGCTGACACTAGGCTAAGGGAGTGCCACACTGTCGGAGGTGCCGTCTTTCGGGTGAGATGTTAAAACCGAGGCCCCGTCTGCTCTCTCAGGTGGATGTAAGAGATCCCATGGCACTATTTCGAAGAAGAGCAGTGGAGTTATCCCTGGTGTCCTGGGGCCAATATTTATCCCTTGATCAACATCACTAAAAACAGATTATCTGGTCATTGCTGTTTGTGGGAGCTTGCTGTGCGCAAATTGGCTGCTGCATTTCCTACATTACAACAGTGACTTCATTTCAAAAAGTACTTCATTGGCTGTTCAGCGCTTTGGGACGTCCGGTGGTCGTGAAAGGCGCTATAGAAAAGCGAGTCTATCATTCTTAACGCAATGGCAGGTTTTGTTCTCCTCAGGTTCTTGTGGGGTGTCAGCTGAATAATTACTGGTTGTTTGAATCGAGTTTGAAAAATAAACTGTGTTTGACAAGTGATAATAGCCTTTTAACTTCAACGGGTGGGGAAATCCAGCTTTAAACTCAAAAGGCCTGGGCCCTTATTCTACTTCTACAATTTAATTAAAAATAATATTCCAGGTTAACCTTTTCCGTTCCGTTAACTACCCGATCACCTCAGGCGACTTCTTTCAATGCTGCAAAGCCCCAGTTCCTCATAACTCGGACCCCTGACACTTGAGACCAGCCTCGTGGCTTTTCTTCGCTTTGCTCTCCAATTAGTGCCACTCCCCCGCTCTTTCATAGAAACATAGAAACATAGAAGATAGGAGCAGGAGTCGGCCATTCGGCTCCTCGAGCCTGCTCCGCCATTCAATGCGATCATGGCTGATCATCCAAATTCAGTACCCTGTCCCTGCTTTCTCCCCATATCCCTTGATCCCTTTAGCCTTAAGAAATATATCCAACGCCTTCTTGAATATATTTAATGAATTGGCCTTTACTGCCTTGTGTGGTAGAGAATTCCACAGGTTCACCACTCTCTGGGTGAAGAAATTCCTCCTCATCCCTGTCCTAAATGGGTTACCCCTTATCTTTAGACTGTGACCCCTGGTTCTGGACTCCCCACCATCGGGAACATCCTTCCTGCATCTAGTCTGTCCAGTCCTGTCAGAATTTCCCCGCAGCCCTGCAAATTTTTCCCCTTCAAGTATTTATCCATTTCCCTTTTCAAAGTTACTATTGAATCTGCTTCCACCGCCCTTTCGGGTAGTACATTCCAGATCATAACTCGCTGCGTGAAATATTTATTCCTCGTGTCGCCTCTGGTTCTTTTGCCAGTCACCTTAAATCTGTGTCCTCTACTTACTGACCCTTCTGCCACTGGAAACACTTCGGGCCAGAAATTGGGCTACATACCGCCACCCATTAGCGCTGGAATCCAGAAAAAAAATGGCGGCGGCCGCTCTAACGCCCACCTCTGCCGCGGGACTCAGCTGCTGCCATTTCGGTGAGGGCCAAAGCGTTGCCGATGGCAGCGCAGGCCTTAGACATGCAAATCGGGAGAGCGTGACATCATGCCTTTGCACGGAGTTTAGCGCTGGGTCCTAAGCTCGCTCCGAAAAGCGAGCGTTCAGCAGACTGACAGAGACGCTGTCAGCACTTCTTGCAGGGGCACACACGTCTTTCAGGTAAGTTTGTATTTAAGCTTTTGGACTGGGCTTTTTGTATTTTATCGAAGTAGTGGCTTGCTGCAATAGATGTTAAAAGTTATTTTAAGTGTGCAGGGAGTGCTGCTGGATGCTTGCAAGACCTCAGATGGTAAAGGAAAGCCTCTGAGAAGACAGAAAATGCTGGAAGTACTCAGCAGGTCAGGCAGCATCCGTGGAGAGATAAACAGAGTTCACGTCTCGGGTCGAGATGCTGCCTGAGCTGCTGAGTATTTCCAGCATTTTCTGCTTTTACGTCAGATTTCCAGCATCTGCTCACAGAGAGAAGAGGAAGACGCAGAAGGGGAGGAAGTAGAAGAAGAGGAAGCAGAAGGAAGGATGCAACCCAGACAGCTCTTTTCTGGCCGGGATATCCGGGATGGAATCGTCCACCTGCGGTCCCAGTGACCATAACCCCAATTCCCCTTTCAATATTAGTCCCACATCTTATCTTCCTTGTTACTGACCATCACAGCGCCCTCTTGGCCGCAGTGTTGAAAGAGGAGCCACCACAAAGCAAATTTTCCAATCCAACTTTATACATCTATCCATCCAATATAACATTAAAAATCAACTCATCACCCTTATGCATTCTCAATGACTGTCCTGTGTGTGTCTTTGCCTATCCTGTTGATGTCACGCAGTGCTACCCAAGTGGCTGCAGCATGGCTGGTGAAAGGCTGCTGACTTTCAGTGGGGGACACTGCAGATGGCCTTGCAGGTCGACCTTGAGGAGCTGGTGGTTGGTGGCTGGGAGTGTGAATCGAGTGACGGTGTTTCTTCTTCTTCTTCACTCTCCTTTCCCTCTTCTTTATCAACCACTGGCTGGGCAGGCTGCATTTCTTGTGTGTGTGAAATGAGGAGGGTGCAAGGATGGAGTTGTGGTGAGGGGAGGGTGTAGTGTATGTACCTTTAAGAGAGAACTACTTTTACAGCTCCTGTATACTGTAGTACCGGCAGTGACCACACCTGTATATAAGCCTTGAGCATGCCTCTGTACCCCCAGTCTTGAGACTACCCTACTCCAGTAAACTCCTGTTGATTGTTAAGTTACAGCATCCGTGTAGTTATTGAACAACATCATACTCTCAGAATCACGGATCTAAGAGTGGCGACGAGTGTCGATTCGAATCTACCTGCAACTCTGCATTTCCCTTCGAGGATTCACTCCGGGAGGGCGGTGGAAGAAAGTCGAGGCCAGAAGCACGGGCGGCGACCACGAGCAACTGCCCAGTCGTCCGGCAGAGAGTGAACATCATAGGGGAGGCTGTGGAGAGCTGGGCTTGGTTACCCAGCCACGACGATCAGCAACAGACTGACAACAGGTACAGCGCAGACCCTTCCCGGACAGCGGCGGCTGGAGCCGACCGACGGCAGAGAAAAAGCCGAGCAGCGTCGACGGGGTAAGAGAGAGGGTGAAGCGCACAGGGCGCAGCCGGGGGTTGAAAATCGAGCGGCGTCAAGGAAAAACAAAACGGAGAGAGAGAGGGTAAAGCAGCAGCCGGGTTCAGGACCGAGCGGCGGAAACGGGAAAGGCGCACAGAAAAAAAACAACAAAAAAAACGCGCAGAGCACAGCCAGGGCTCAAGGGCTGAACAGTGTCCACGGGGAGAAGAAGGGAGAGCGCGGGAGACGCCATTGAGCCGTGGAGAAGAAGGAAAAGCGCGGGAGACGCCATTTTTAGAAGCCGCAGCAGAGAAGAAGGGCGAGCGCGGGAAGAAAGGAAAGCGCGGGAGATGCCATTTTGTGCCAGTGGAGAAGAAGGGAGAGCGTGGGAGACGCCATTTTTGACAGTTAAATCACACCCAGGGATGCCGAAGAGTGGCAGTATCTCTACGTTTGACAATGAAGTCGAAGATTGGGCGACATATGTGGAACGTACTGAGGTGTACTGCAGGGCGAATGAAGTGCCAGATGCTAGGAAAGCACTGGTTTTGTTAAATTCCATGGGTGCAAAAACTTATGGGTTACTGCGAAACCTAATAACCCCAGAGAAGCCCGTGAATAAGAATTTCGAAAGCATAGTAGAAATCCTACAGGACCACTTAAACTCCACACCGCTGCTGATAGCAGAAAGATTTAAGTTCCATAAAAGGAACCAACATAAAGACGAAAGCAATGCTGAGTACTTAACGGAACTGCGCAAGCTATCGAAACACTGCCAGTTTGGAGTGGGACTAGCAGATACGTTAAGGGACAAGTTTGTGTGTGGGCTTCAAAGTGAAGGAACCCAGAAATGGCTTCTATCAGAAAAGGATTTTATGCTGGACAAGGCTTTCAGCATGGCAGTATCACACGAAGCAGCCGCACGGGGCGCTGCAGAGATACAACGGAGACCGCAAGAATATGGCACCAATGAAATGTCCTATGGAACAGGGAAGTGTTATCGCTGCGGCAGAACAACACACGGCCAGAAGGATTGTTGGTTCAAGGACCAAGTGTGCAGACAGTGTGGAAAAGCAGGACACATAGCAAGAGTCTACATGTCTGGGAAGAAAACCAACAGCAAGAAATCTCCACAGGAGAAGTACAAAAAAGTACATAAGGTGATGGACAGTAGTTCAGACGAACAGAAAGGTGACACAGACTCCGGTAGCAAGGAGCTGGGTTGTCTGAAACTACATAAGGTAACCAAAATGGAGGATCACCAGACTATCTGGATTACACTCAAGATAGACGGAGTCCAAGTGAAAATGGAATTGGACACAGGATCAGCCCTAACAGTCATAAACCAAAGGGACTACAAGCGGCTATTTTCACATATACCCTTGAAAGCTACAGAGATTGTCTTGAAGACATACACGGGGCAAAAAGTCTACCCCAAAGGAAAAATAAGGGTGAAAGTGATATATAAAGGCCAGGAAATACCTAAAATGGACTTATATGTATTGCCAGATGGAGGACCACCACTACTAGAACGTGAATGGATCCGGAAGATACAATTAGATTGGCATTCCATACAGGCACTGAAGGTTGAGGCCAAAAAGGATGACGACATCACACCTGGACGACTGTCAAAAATGCTAACTGACGCAAAAGAAGTGTTCCAGGAGGGATTGGAACACTAAAAGGCATAACAGCAACGATTAAAATAGAGGAAAATGCAAGCCCAAAGTTTCTTAAGGCCAGACCAGTGCCTTATGCGATCAGACCAGCCGTCGAAGCAGAGCTAGAAGGGTTGGAACATTCAGGAGTACTGTCCAAAGTAGACTGGAGCGAGTGGGCTACACCCATCGTTCCTGTAATGAAGAGGTCATTGAGTAATACGCCTGGGGAACCAAAGAAGGTCCGCATCCGTGGGGATTTTAAGGTGACAGTGAACCCAGTCCTTCACACGGTACAATAACCGTTTCCACGAATTGAGGATATTTTCGCCTCGCTATCTGGAGGTAAACGCTTCACCAAAATTGATCTAGCCCAGGCGTACTTGCAAATGAAGGTAGAAGAAGCCTCGAAACAATACCTCACGATCAGCACTCATAAAGGTCTCTACCAATACAACCGGCTGGTGTTCGGAGTAGCATCGGCTCCGGCTATTTGGCAAAGGGCGATGGATCAAGTCCTGCAAGGGATTCCAGGGACCCAGTGTTATTTTGACGACATCCTGGTCACGGGCGAAAATGACAGTGATCACCTCCCCAACCTGGAGAAGGTGCTCACCAGATTAAAGGAATATGGGCTACGGGCTAATCGCCACAAGTGCGAGTTTTTCCAGAAGCAGATCTCGTATTGTGGCCACGTTATCGATGAAGAGGGGTTACATAAGTCCCCTGAAAAGACTGAGGCAGTAGTCAAGGCTCCAGCACCAGAAAATGTGTCACAACTGAGGTCGTTCCTCGGGCTGGTAAACTACTACCATAAGTTCTTACCAAATTTGTCTACGGTATTACACCCACTGAACACCCTACTGCAAACAGGGGTACCATGGAAGTGGAATGACGAACGTAAACGAACTTTCCAGAAGTGCAAAGAGTTGATCACATCAAAAGAGGTGTTGGCCCATTTCAACCCAGCACTACCAATTCGTTTGGCATGTGATGCATCACCCTATGGTATTGGAGCGGTGCTGTCGCACAAATTCCCAGACGGGTTGGAGAGGCCAGCAGCCTTTGCGTCTCGGTCACTAACCTCAGCCAAGCGCAACTACGCCCAGATTGACAGGGAGGCCCTCAGCCTAGTATGGGGAGTAAAAAAATTCAACCATTATCTGCATGGGCAGAAGTTCACCTTGCTGACTGACCACCAACCACTTGTCTCCATCTTTAATCCAAAGAAGGGCGTTCCGGTGATGACTGCACAACGGTTACAAAGATGGTCCCTTTTTCTAGGGGCGAATCAATATGAAATAGAATATAAAGGCACGAAACAGCATGGAAACGCTGATGGGCTATCACGCCTGCCGCTGCCTACTGTGGAGGAAGCACCAGCAGTGGACCCTATCGAGATATTTTATTCATCAATAATTGAACGATTGCCAGTAACTAACGCGGATATAGAGAAGGAGACCTGCAATGATCCGACGTTGTCTCGGGTATATGATTTGACGGTGAGGGGATGGCCAACACATGGCGACTCACTGTTGCCAGCATTCTCATCCAGAAGAGAACAGCTGTCAGTATGCCAGGGGACAGTGATGTGTGGATCCAGAGTGGTGATTCCACCCAAGTTAAGGGAGAGAGTGCTAAATGAGCTTCATGAAGGTCATCTGGGAGGGGTGAAAATGAAAAGCCTTGCTAGGGCTTATGTGTGGTGGCTGGGAATTGATCAACAAATCGAGGACCTAACCAAGAGCTGCTCAGGATGCCAGAAGGTCCAAAATGCACCACCACATGCCCCTCTACACCCATGGGAGTGGCCCTCCTCTCCATGGCAACGCGTGCATATTGATTTTGCTGGTCCATTCATGGACTCAATGTTCTTAGTAGCAGTGGATGCTCACTCGAAATGGCCTGAGGTGATAAAAATGTCCTCAACCACTACAGAGAAAACGATTGCAGTCCTACGGACCATATTTGCCAGGAACGGCTTGCCAGAGCAGATTTGCTCTGATAATGGACTACAGTTTGTGTCCGAAGAGTTTTGGAAATTCATGAGAAGGAATGGGGTAAGGCATTACACATCCGCCCCGTATCATCCAGCCACAAATGGATTGGCTGAGAGGTTCGTACAAACCTTTAAAAAGGCAATAAAGGCCATGTGCGACGATGAAATTCCACTACAGCATAAGGTGGACAATTTCTTATTAGCCTACAGAAATGCGACACATGCAGTTACCAACCAGACCCCGGCCATGCTGTTCTTTAACCGAAGGTTGAGATCTCGCCTGGATTTGCTCAGACCAAATGTGCGAAGAAATGTTGAGGATAAACAATTCCAGCACATGATTGAGAAGCCGACAAGGAGCTTCAATGTAGGACAACCAGTCTTGGCCCGTGACTACCGAACAGAGAAATGGCAACCCGGAACGATATGCACAAGGCAGGGGCCATTAATGTACACAGTGGATGTCGGGGAGAACATTGTGAGACGCCACGTCGATCAGATCTTAGCGTCACAGGAACGAGTCAACCCCATGTCTCGCGTACCTGGGGATGAACTCGACATACCGGAGCATCTACCTCAGAACCAGTAGCAGTGGAAACCGATGAACTAACCGACGAAAAGGGGCCAGAATCGCCTCCGCACCAAGAACAAGAACCGCAGGAAAGGCGCTATCTCGAAAGGATCAGGAAGCCGCCCCAAAGACTGAATCTATAAATGGACTATTGTTGTTTAATGTGCATGTTAAAGTGTTAATTGTTATTTGAATATTATGGGTACTGCTAATCTAAAAGGGGAGGAATTGTAGTGTATGTACCTTTAAGAGAGAACTACTTTTACAGCTCCTGTATACTGTAGTACCGGCAGTGACCACACCTGTATATAAGCCTTGAGCATGCCTCTGTACCCCCAGTCTTGAGACTACCCTACTCCAGTAAACTCCTGTTGATTGTTAAGTTACAGCATCCGTGTAGTTATTGAACAACATCATACTCTCAGAATCACGGATCTAAGAGTGGCGACGAGTGTCGATTCGAATCTACCTGCAACTCTGCATTTCCCTTCGAGGATTCGCTCCGGGAGGGCGGTGGAAGAAAGTCGAGGCCAGAAGCACGGGCGTCGACCACGAGCAACTGCCCAGTCGTCCGGCAGAGAGTGAACATCATAGGGGAGGCTGTGGAGAGCTGGGCTTGGTTCCCCAGCCACGACGATCAGCAACAGACTGACAACAGGTACAGCGCAGACCCTTCCCGGACAGCGGCGGCTGGAGCCGACCGACGGCAGAGAAAAAGCCGAGCAGCGTCGACGGGGTAAGAGAGAGGGTGAAGCGCACAGGGCGCAGCCGGGGGTTGAAAATCGAGCGGCGTCAAGGAAAAACAAAACGGAGAGAGAGAGGGTAAAGCAGCAGCCGGGTTCAGGACCGAGCGGCGGAAACGGGAAAGGCGCACAGAAAAAAAACAACAAAAAAAACGCGCAGAGCACAGCCAGGGCTCAAGGGCTGAACAGTGTCCACGGGGAGAAGAAGGGAGAGCGCGGGAGACGCCATTGAGCCGTGGAGAAGAAGGAAAAGCGCGGGAGACGCCATTTTTAGAAGCCGCAGCAGAGAAGAAGGGCGAGCGCGGGAAGAAAGGAAAGCGCGGGAGATGCCATTTTGTGCCAGTGGAGAAGAAGGGAGAGCGTGGGAGACGCCATTTTTGACAGTTAAATCACACCCAGGGATGCCGAAGAGTGGCAGTATCTCTACGTTTGACAATGAAGTCGAAGATTGGGCGACATATGTGGAACGTACTGAGGTGTACTGCAGGGCGAATGAAGTGCCAGATGCTAGGAAAGCACTGGTTTTGTTAAATTCCATGGGTGCAAAAACTTATGGGTTACTGCGAAACCTAATAACCCCAGAGAAGCCCGTGAATAAGAATTTCGAAAGCATAGTAGAAATCCTACAGGACCACTTAAACTCCACACCGCTGCTGATAGCAGAAAGATTTAAGTTCCATAAAAGGAACCAACATAAAGACGAAAGCAATGCTGAGTACTTAACGGAACTGCGCAAGCTATCGAAACACTGCCAGTTTGGAGTGGGACTAGCAGATACGTTAAGGGACAAGTTTGTGTGTGGGCTTCAAAGTGAAGGAACCCAGAAATGGCTTCTATCAGAAAAGGATTTTATGCTGGACAAGGCTTTCAGCATGGCAGTATCACACGAAGCAGCCGCACGGGGCGCTGCAGAGATACAACGGAGACCGCAAGAATATGGCACCAATGAAATGTCCTATGGAACAGGGAAGTGTTATCGCTGCGGCAGAACAACACACGGCCAGAAGGATTGTTGGTTCAAGGACCAAGTGTGCAGACAGTGTGGAAAAGCAGGACACATAGCAAGAGTCTACATGTCTGGGAAGAAAACCAACAGCAAGAAATCTCCACAGGAGAAGTACAAAAAAGTACATAAGGTGATGGACAGTAGTTCAGACGAACAGAAAGGTGACACAGACTCCGGTAGCAAGGAGCTGGGTTGTCTGAAACTACATAAGGTAACCAAAATGGAGGATCACCAGACTATCTGGATTACACTCAAGATAGACGGAGTCCAAGTGAAAATGGAATTGGACACAGGATCAGCCCTAACAGTCATAAACCAAAGGGACTACAAGCGGCTATTTTCACATATACCCTTGAAAGCTACAGAGATTGTCTTGAAGACATACACGGGGCAAAAAGTCTACCCCAAAGGAAAAATAAGGGTGAAAGTGATATATAAAGGCCAGGAAATACCTAAAATGGACTTATATGTATTGCCAGATGGAGGACCACCACTACTAGAACGTGAATGGATCCGGAAGATACAATTAGATTGGCATTCCATACAGGCACTGAAGGTTGAGGCCAAAAAGGATGACGACATCACACCTGGACGACTGTCAAAAATGCTAACTGACGCAAAAGAAGTGTTCCAGGAGGGATTGGAACACTAAAAGGCATAACAGCAACGATTAAAATAGAGGAAAATGCAAGCCCAAAGTTTCTTAAGGCCAGACCAGTGCCTTATGCGATCAGACCAGCCGTCGAAGCAGAGCTAGAAGGGTTGGAACATTCAGGAGTACTGTCCAAAGTAGACTGGAGCGAGTGGGCTACACCCATCGTTCCTGTAATGAAGAGGTCATTGAGTAATACGCCTGGGGAACCAAAGAAGGTCCGCATCCGTGGGGATTTTAAGGTGACAGTGAACCCAGTCCTTCACACGGTACAATAACCGTTTCCACGAATTGAGGATATTTTCGCCTCGCTATCTGGAGGTAAACGCTTCACCAAAATTGATCTAGCCCAGGCGTACTTGCAAATGAAGGTAGAAGAAGCCTCGAAACAATACCTCACGATCAGCACTCATAAAGGTCTCTACCAATACAACCGGCTGGTGTTCGGAGTAGCATCGGCTCCGGCTATTTGGCAAAGGGCGATGGATCAAGTCCTGCAAGGGATTCCAGGGACCCAGTGTTATTTTGACGACATCCTGGTCACGGGCGAAAATGACAGTGATCACCTCCCCAACCTGGAGAAGGTGCTCACCAGATTAAAGGAATATGGGCTACGGGCTAATCGCCACAAGTGCGAGTTTTTCCAGAAGCAGATCTCGTATTGTGGCCACGTTATCGATGAAGAGGGGTTACATAAGTCCCCTGAAAAGACTGAGGCAGTAGTCAAGGCTCCAGCACCAGAAAATGTGTCACAACTGAGGTCGTTCCTCGGGCTGGTAAACTACTACCATAAGTTCTTACCAAATTTGTCTACGGTATTACACCCACTGAACACCCTACTGCAAACAGGGGTACCATGGAAGTGGAATGACGAACGTAAACGAACTTTCCAGAAGTGCAAAGAGTTGATCACATCAAAAGAGGTGTTGGCCCATTTCAACCCAGCACTACCAATTCGTTTGGCATGTGATGCATCACCCTATGGTATTGGAGCGGTGCTGTCGCACAAATTCCCAGACGGGTTGGAGAGGCCAGCAGCCTTTGCGTCTCGGTCACTAACCTCAGCCAAGCGCAACTACGCCCAGATTGACAGGGAGGCCCTCAGCCTAGTATGGGGAGTAAAAAAATTCAACCATTATCTGCATGGGCAGAAGTTCACCTTGCTGACTGACCACCAACCACTTGTCTCCATCTTTAATCCAAAGAAGGGCGTTCCGGTGATGACTGCACAACGGTTACAAAGATGGTCCCTTTTTCTAGGGGCGAATCAATATGAAATAGAATATAAAGGCACGAAACAGCATGGAAACGCTGATGGGCTATCACGCCTGCCGCTGCCTACTGTGGAGGAAGCACCAGCAGTGGACCCTATCGAGATATTTTATTCATCAATAATTGAACGATTGCCAGTAACTAACGCGGATATAGAGAAGGAGACCTGCAATGATCCGACGTTGTCTCGGGTATATGATTTGACGGTGAGGGGATGGCCAACACATGGCGACTCACTGTTGCCAGCATTCTCATCCAGAAGAGAACAGCTGTCAGTATGCCAGGGGACAGTGATGTGTGGATCCAGAGTGGTGATTCCACCCAAGTTAAGGGAGAGAGTGCTAAATGAGCTTCATGAAGGTCATCTGGGAGGGGTGAAAATGAAAAGCCTTGCTAGGGCTTATGTGTGGTGGCTGGGAATTGATCAACAAATCGAGGACCTAACCAAGAGCTGCTCAGGATGCCAGAAGGTCCAAAATGCACCACCACATGCCCCTCTACACCCATGGGAGTGGCCCTCCTCTCCATGGCAACGCGTGCATATTGATTTTGCTGGTCCATTCATGGACTCAATGTTCTTAGTAGCAGTGGATGCTCACTCGAAATGGCCTGAGGTGATAAAAATGTCCTCAACCACTACAGAGAAAACGATTGCAGTCCTACGGACCATATTTGCCAGGAACGGCTTGCCAGAGCAGATTTGCTCTGATAATGGACTACAGTTTGTGTCCGAAGAGTTTTGGAAATTCATGAGAAGGAATGGGGTAAGGCATTACACATCCGCCCCGTATCATCCAGCCACAAATGGATTGGCTGAGAGGTTCGTACAAACCTTTAAAAAGGCAATAAAGGCCATGTGCGACGATGAAATTCCACTACAGCATAAGGTGGACAATTTCTTATTAGCCTACAGAAATGCGACACATGCAGTTACCAACCAGACCCCGGCCATGCTGTTCTTTAACCGAAGGTTGAGATCTCGCCTGGATTTGCTCAGACCAAATGTGCGAAGAAATGTTGAGGATAAACAATTCCAGCACATGATTGAGAAGCCGACAAGGAGCTTCAATGTAGGACAACCAGTCTTGGCCCGTGACTACCGAACAGAGAAATGGCAACCCGGAACGATATGCACAAGGCAGGGGCCATTAATGTACACAGTGGATGTCGGGGAGAACATTGTGAGACGCCACGTCGATCAGATCTTAGCGTCACAGGAACGAGTCAACCCCATGTCTCGCGTACCTGGGGATGAACTCGACATACCGGTAGCATCTACCTCAGAACCAGTAGCAGTGGAAACCGATGAACTAACCGACGAAAAGGGGCCAGAATCGCCTCCGCACCAAGAACAAGAACCGCAGGAAAGGCGCTATCTCGAAAGGATCAGGAAGCCGCCCCAAAGACTGAATCTATAAATGGACTATTGTTGTTTAATGTGCATGTTAAAGTGTTAATTGTTATTTGAATATTATGGGTACTGCTAATCTAAAAGGGGAGGAATTGTAGTGTATGTACCTTTAAGAGAGAACTACTTTTACAGCTCCTGTATACTGTAGTACCGGCAGTGACCACACCTGTATATAAGCCTTGAGCATGCCTCTGTACCCCCAGTCTTGAGACTACCCTACTCCAGTAAACTCCTGTTGATTGTTAAGTTACAGCATCCGTGTAGTTATTGAACAACATCATACTCTCAGAATCACGGATCTAAGAGTGGCGACGAGTGTCGATTCGAATCTACCTGCAACTCTGCATTTCCCTTCGAGGATTCGCTCCGGGAGGGCGGTGGAAGAAAGTCGAGGCCAGAAGCACGGGCGTCGACCACGAGCAACTGCCCAGTCGTCCGGCAGAGAGTGAACATCATAGGGGAGGCTGTGGAGAGCTGGGCTTGGTTCCCCAGCCACGACGATCAGCAACAGACTGACAACAGGTACAGCGCAGACCCTTCCCGGACAGCGGCGGCTGGAGCCGACCGACGGCAGAGAAAAAGCCGAGCAGCGTCGACGGGGTAAGAGAGAGGGTGAAGCGCACAGGGCGCAGCCGGGGGTTGAAAATCGAGCGGCGTCAAGGAAAAACAAAACGGAGAGAGAGAGGGTAAAGCAGCAGCCGGGTTCAGGACCGAGCGGCGGAAACGGGAAAGGCGCACAGAAAAAAAACAACAAAAAAAACGCGCAGAGCACAGCCAGGGCTCAAGGGCTGAACAGTGTCCACGGGGAGAAGAAGGGAGAGCGCGGGAGACGCCATTGAGCCGTGGAGAAGAAGGAAAAGCGCGGGAGACGCCATTTTTAGAAGCCGCAGCAGAGAAGAAGGGCGAGCGCGGGAAGAAAGGAAAGCGCGGGAGATGCCATTTTGTGCCAGTGGAGAAGAAGGGAGAGCGTGGGAGACGCCATTTTTGACAGTTAAATCACACCCAGGGATGCCGAAGAGTGGCAGTATCTCTACGTTTGACAATGAAGTCGAAGATTGGGCGACATATGTGGAACGTACTGAGGTGTACTGCAGGGCGAATGAAGTGCCAGATGCTAGGAAAGCACTGGTTTTGTTAAATTCCATGGGTGCAAAAACTTATGGGTTACTGCGAAACCTAATAACCCCAGAGAAGCCCGTGAATAAGAATTTCGAAAGCATAGTAGAAATCCTACAGGACCACTTAAACTCCACACCGCTGCTGATAGCAGAAAGATTTAAGTTCCATAAAAGGAACCAACATAAAGACGAAAGCAATGCTGAGTACTTAACGGAACTGCGCAAGCTATCGAAACACTGCCAGTTTGGAGTGGGACTAGCAGATACGTTAAGGGACAAGTTTGTGTGTGGGCTTCAAAGTGAAGGAACCCAGAAATGGCTTCTATCAGAAAAGGATTTTATGCTGGACAAGGCTTTCAGCATGGCAGTATCACACGAAGCAGCCGCACGGGGCGCTGCAGAGATACAACGGAGACCGCAAGAATATGGCACCAATGAAATGTCCTATGGAACAGGGAAGTGTTATCGCTGCGGCAGAACAACACACGACCAGAAGGATTGTTGGTTCAAGGACCAAGTGTGCAGACAGTGTGGAAAAGCAGGACACATAGCAAGAGTCTACAGGTCTGGGAAGAAAACCAACAGCAAGAAATCTCCACAGGAGAAGTACAAAAAAGTACATAAGGTGATGGACAGTAGTTCAGACGAACAGAAAGGTGACACAGACTCCGGAAGCAAGGAGCTGGGTTGTCTGAAACTACATAAGGTAACCAAAATGGAGGATCACCAGACTATCTGGATTACACTCAAGATAGACGGAGTCCAAGTGAAAATGGAATTGGACACAGGATCAGCCCTAACAGTCATAAACCAAAGGGACTACAAGCGGCTATTTTCACATATACCCTTGAAAGCTACAGAGATTGTCTTGAAGACATACACGGGGCAAAAAGTCTACCCCAAAGGAAAAATAAGGGTGAAAGTGATATATAAAGGCCAGGAAATACCTAAAATGGACTTATATGTATTGCCAGATGGAGGACCACCACTACTAGAACGTGAATGGATCCGGAAGATACAATTAGATTGGCATTCCATACAGGCACTGAAGGTTGAGGCCAAAAAGGATGACGACATCACACCTGGACGACTGTCAAAAATGCTAACTGACGCACAAGAAGTGTTCCAGGAGGGATTGGAACACTAAAAGGCATAACAGCAACGATTAAAATAGAGGAAAATGCAAGCCCAAAGTTTCTTAAGGCCAGACCAGTGCCTTATGCGATCAGACCAGCCGTCGAAGCAGAGCTAGAAGGGTTGGAACATTCAGGAGTACTGTCCAAAGTAGACTGGAGCAAGTGGGCTACACCCATCGTTCCTGTAATGAAGAGGTCATTGAGTAATACGCCTGGGGAACCAAAGAAGGTCCGCATCCGTGGGGATTTTAAGGTGACAGTGAACCCAATCCTTCACACGGTACAATAACCGTTTCCACGAATTGAGGATATTTTCGCCTCGCTATCTGGAGGTAAACGCTTCACCAAAATTGATCTAGCCCAGGCGTACTTGCAAATGGAGGTAGAAGAAGTCTCGAAACAATACCTCACGATCAGCACTCATAAAGGTCTCTACCAATACAACCGGCTGGTGTTCGGGGTAGCATCGGCTCCGGCTATTTGGCAAAGGGCGATGGATCAAGTCCTGCAAGGGATTCCAGGGACCCAGTGTTATTTTGACGACATCCTGGTCACGGGCGAAAGTGACAGTGATCACCTCCCCAACCTGGAGAAGGTGCTCACCAGATTAAAGGAATATGGGCTACGAGCTAATCGCCACAAGTGCGAGTTTTTCCAGAAGCAGATCTCGTATTGTGGCCACGTTATCGATGAAGAGGGGTTACATAAGTCCCCTGAAAAGACTGAGGCAGTAGTCAAGGCTCCAGCACCAGAAAATGTGTCACAACTGAGGTCGTTCCTCGGGCTGGTAAACTACTACCATAAGTTCTTACCAAATTTGTCTACGGTATTACACCCACTGAACACCCTACTGCAAACAGGGGTACCATGGAAGTGGAATGACGAACGTAAACGAACTTTCCAGAAGTGCAAAGAGTTGATCACATCAAAAGAGGTGTTGGCCCATTTCAACCCAGCACTACCAATTCGTTTGGCATGTGATGCATCACCCTATGGTATTGGAGCGGTGCTGTCGCACAAATTCCCAGACGGGTTGGAGAGGCCAGCAGCCTTTGCGTCTCGGTCACTAACCTCAGCCAAGCGCAACTACGCCCAGATTGACAGGGAGGCCCTCAGCCTAGTATGGGGAGTAAAAAAATTCAACCATTATCTGCATGGGCAGAAGTTTACCTTGCTGACTGACCACCAACCACTTGTCTCCATCTTTAATCCAAAGAAGGGCGTTCCGGTGATGACTGCACAACGGTTACAAAGATGGTCCCTTTTTCTAGGGGCGAATCAATATGAAATAGAATATAAAGGCACGAAACAGCATGGAAACGCTGATGGGCTATCACGCCTGCCGCTGCCTACTGTGGAGGAAGCACCAGCAGTGGACCCTATCGAGATATTTTATTCATCAATAATTGAACGATTGCCAGTAACTAACGCGGATATAGAGAAGGAGACCTGCAATGATCCGACGTTGTCTCGGGTATATGATTTGACGGTGAGGGGATGGCCAACACATGGCGACTCACTGTTGCCAGCATTCTCATCCAGAAGAGAACAGCTGTCAGTATGCCAGGGGACAGTGATGTGTGGATCCAGAGTGGTGATTCCACCCAAGTTAAGGGAGAGAGTGCTAAATGAGCTTCATGAAGGTCATCTGGGAGGGGTGAAAATGAAAAGCCTTGCTAGGGCTTATGTGTGGTGGCTGGGAATTGATCAACAAATCGAGGACCTAACCAAGAGCTGCTCAGGATGCCAGAAGGTCCAAAATGCACCACCACATGCCCCTCTACACCCATGGGAGTGGCCCTCCTCTCCATGGCAACGGGTGCATATTGATTTTGCTGGTCCATTCATGGACTCAATGTTCTTAGTAGCAGTGGATGCTCACTCGAAATGGCCTGAGGTGATAAAAATGTCCTCAACCACTACAGAGAAAACGATTGCAGTCCTACGGACCATATTTGCCAGGAACGGCTTGCCAGAGCAGATTTGCTCTGATAATGGACTACAGTTTGTGTCCGAAGAGTTTTGGAAATTCATGAGAAGGAATGGGGTAAGGCATTACACATCCGCCCCGTATCATCCAGCCACAAATGGATTGGCTGAGAGGTTCGTACAAACCTTTAAAAAGGCAATAAAGGCCATGTGCGACGATGAAATTCCACTACAGCATAAGGTGGACAATTTCTTATTAGCCTACAGAAATGCGACACATGCAGTTACCAACCAGACCCCGGCCATGCTGTTCTTTAACCGAAGGTTGAGATCTCGCCTGGATTTGCTCAGACCAAATGTGCGAAGAAATGTTGAGGATAAACAATTCCAGCACATGATTGAGAAGCCGACAAGGAGCTTCAACGTAGGACAACCAGTCTTGGCCCGTGACTACCGAACAGAGAAATGGCAACCCGGAACGATATGCACAAGGCAGGGGCCATTAATGTACACAGTGGATGTCGGGGAGAACATTGTGAGACGCCACGTCGATCAGATCTTAGCGTCACAGGAACGAGTCAACCCCATGTCTCGCGTACCAGGGGATGAACTCGACATACCGGTAGCATCTACCTCAGAACCAGTAGCAGTGGAAACCGATGAACTAACCGACGAAAAGGGGCCAGAATCGCCTCCGCACCAAGAACAAGAACCGCAGGAAAGGCGCTATCTCGAAAGGATCAGGAAGCCGCCCCAAAGACTGAATCTATAAATGGACTATTGTTGTTTAATGTGCATGTTAAAGTGTTAATTGTTATTTGAATATTATGGGTACTGCTAATCTAAAAGGGGAGGAATTGTAGTGTATGTACCTTTAAGAGAGAACTACTTTTACAGCTCCTGTATACTGTAGTACCGGCAGTGACCACACCTGTATATAAGCCTTGAGCATGCCTCTGTACCCCCAGTCTTGAGACTACCCTACTCCAGTAAACTCCTGTTGATTGTTAAGTTACAGCATCCGTGTAGTTATTGAACAACATCATACTCTCAGAATCACGGATCTAAGAGTGGCGACGAGTGTCGATTCGAATCTACCTGCAACTCTGCATTTCCCTTCGAGGATTCGCTCCGGGAGGGCGGTGGAAGAAAGTCGAGGCCAGAAGCACGGGCGTCGACCACGAGCAACTGCCCAGTCGTCCGGCAGAGAGTGAACATCATAGGGGAGGCTGTGGAGAGCTGGGCTTGGTTCCCCAGCCATGACGATCAGCAACAGACTGACAACAGGTACAGCGCAGACCCTTCCCGGACAGCGGCGGCTGGAGCCGACCGACGGCAGAGAAAAAGCCGAGCAGCGTCGACGGGGTAAGAGAGAGGGTGAAGCGCACAGGGCGCAGCCGGGGGTTGAAAATCGAGCGGCGTCAAGGAAAAACAAAACGGAGAGAGAGAGGGTAAAGCAGCAGCCGGGTTCAGGACCGAGCGGCGGAAACGGGAAAGGCGCACAGAAAAAAAACAACAAAAAAAACACGCAGAGCACAGCCAGGGCTCAAGGGCTGAACAGTGTCCACGGGGAGAAGAAGGGAGAGCGCGGGAGACGCCATTGAGCCGTGGAGAAGAAGGAAAAGCGCGGGAGACGCCATTTTTAGAAGCCGCAGCAGAGAAGAAGGGCGAGCGCGGGAAGAAAGGAAAGCACGGGAGATGCCATTTTGTGCCAGTGGAGAAGAAGGGAGAGCGTGGGAGATGCCATTTTTGACAGTTAAATCACACCCAGGGATGCCGAAGAGTGGCAGTATCTCTACGTTTGACAATGAAGTCGAAGATTGGGCGACATATGTGGAACGTACTGAGGTGTACTGCAGGGCGAATGAAGTGCCAGATGCTAGGAAAGCACTGGTTTTGTTAAATTCCATGGGTGCAAAAACTTATGGGTTACTGCGAAACCTAATAACCCCAGAGAAGCCCGTGAATAAGAATTTCGAAAGCATAGTAGAAATCCTACAGGACCACTTAAACTCCACACCGCTGCTGATAGCAGAAAGATTTAAGTTCCATAAAAGGAACCAACATAAAGACGAAAGCAATGCTGAGTACTTAACGGAACTGCGCAAGCTATCGAAACACTGCCAGTTTGGAGTGGGACTAGCAGATACGTTAAGGGACAAGTTTGTGTGTGGGCTTCAAAGTGAAGGAACCCAGAAATGGCTTCTATCAGAAAAGGATTTTATGCTGGACAAGGCTTTCAGCATGGCAGTATCACACGAAGCAGCCGCACGGGGCGCTGCAGAGATACAACGGAGACCGCAAGAATATGGCACCAATGAAATGTCCTATGGAACAGGGAAGTGTTATCGCTGCGGCAGAACAACACACGACCAGAAGGATTGTTGGTTCAAGGACCAAGTGTGCAGACAGTGTGGAAAAGCAGGACACATAGCAAGAGTCTACAGGTCTGGGAAGAAAACCAACAGCAAGAAATCTCCACAGGAGAAGTACAAAAAAGTACATAAGGTGATGGACAGTAGTTCAGACGAACAGAAAGGTGACACAGACTCCGGAAGCAAGGAGCTGGGTTGTCTGAAACTACATAAGGTAACCAAAATGGAGGATCACCAGACTATCTGGATTACACTCAAGATAGACGGAGTCCAAGTGAAAATGGAATTGGACACAGGATCAGCCCTAACAGTCATAAACCAAAGGGACTACAAGCGGCTATTTTCACATATACCCTTGAAAGCTACAGAGATTGTCTTGAAGACATACACGGGGCAAAAAGTCTACCCCAAAGGAAAAATAAGGGTGAAAGTGATATATAAAGGCCAGGAAATACCTAAAATGGACTTATATGTATTGCCAGATGGAGGACCACCACTACTAGAACGTGAATGGATCCGGAAGATACAATTAGATTGGCATTCCATACAGGCACTGAAGGTTGAGGCCAAAAAGGATGACGACATCACACCTGGACGACTGTCAAAAATGCTAACTGACGCAAAAGAAGTGTTCC
Organism: Somniosus microcephalus; assembly: GCF_052327205.1. Lineage (NCBI taxonomy): Eukaryota > Metazoa > Chordata > Chondrichthyes > Squaliformes > Somniosidae > Somniosus > Somniosus microcephalus. The sequence continues at coordinate 23,241,509 of NC_141017.1, read as the reverse complement.
AGGAGGGATTGGAACACTAAAAGGCATAACAGCAACGATTAAAATAGAGGAAAATGCAAGCCCAAAGTTTCTTAAGGCCAGACCAGTGCCTTATGCGATCAGACCAGCCGTCGAAGCAGAGCTAGAAGGGTTGGAACATTCAGGAGTACTGTCCAAAGTAGACTGGAGCAAGTGGGCTACACCCATCGTTCCTGTAATGAAGAGGTCATTGAGTAATACGCCTGGGGAACCAAAGAAGGTCCGCATCCGTGGGGATTTTAAGGTGACAGTGAACCCAGTCCTTCACACGGTACAATAACCGTTTCCACGAATTGAGGATATTTTCGCCTCGCTATCTGGAGGTAAATGCTTCACCAAAATTGATCTAGCCCAGGCGTACTTGCAAATGGAGGTAGAAGAAGCCTCGAAACAATACCTCACGATCAGCACTCATAAAGGTCTCTACCAATACAACCGGCTGGTGTTCGGGGTAGCATCGGCTCCGGCTATTTGGCAAAGGGCAATGGATCAAGTCCTGCAAGGGATTCCAGGGACCCAGTGTTATTTTGACGACATCCTGGTCACGGGCGAAAATGACAGTGATCACCTTGCCAATCTGGAGCAGGTGCTCACTAGATTAAAGGAATATGGGCTACGAGCTAATCGCCACAAGTGCGAGTTTTTCCAGAAGCAGATCTCGTATTGTGGCCACGTTATCGATGAAGAGGGGTTACTTGAGTCCCCTGAAAAGACTGAGGCAGTAGTCAAGGCTCCAGCACCAGAAAATGTGTCACAACTGAGGTCGTTCCTCGGGCTGGTAAACTACTACCATAAGTTCTTACCAAATTTGTCTACGGTATTACACCCACTGAACACCCTACTGCAAACAGGGGTACCATGGAAGTGGAATGACGAACGTAAACGAACTTTCCAGAAGTGCAAAGAGTTGATCACATCAAAAGAGGTGTTGGCCCATTTCAACCCAGCACTACCAATTCGTTTGGCATGTGATGCATCACCCTATGGTATTGGAGCGGTGCTGTCGCACAAATTCCCAGACGGGTTGGAGAGGCCAGCAGCCTTTGCGTCTCGGTCACTAACCTCAGTCAAGCGCAACTACGCCCAGATTGACAGGGAGGCCCTCAGCCTAGTATGGGGAGTAAAAAAATTCAACCATTATCTGCATGGGCAGAAGTTCACCTTGCTGACTGACCACCAACCACTTGTCTCCATCTTTAATCCAAAGAAGGGCGTTCCGGTGATGACTGCACAACGGTTACAAAGATGGTCCCTTTTTCTAGGGGCGAATCAATATGAAATAGAATATAAAGGCACGAAACAGCATGGAAACGCTGATGGGCTATCACGCCTGCCGCTGCCTACTGTGGAGGAAGCACCAGCAGTGGACCCTATCGAGATATTTTATTCATCAATAATTGAACGATTGCCAGTAACTAACGCGGATATAGAGAAGGAGACCTGCAATGATCCGACGTTGTCTCGGGTATATGATTTGACGGTGAGGGGATGGCCAACACATGGCGACTCACTGTTGCCAGCATTCTCATCCAGAAGAGAACAGCTGTCAGTATGCCAGGGGACAGTGATGTGTGGATCCAGAGTGGTGATTCCACCCAAGTTAAGGGAGAGAGTGCTAAATGAGCTTCATGAAGGTCATCTGGGAGGGGTGAAAATGAAAAGCCTTGCTAGGGCTTATGTGTGGTGGCTGGGAATTGATCAACAAATCGAGGACCTAACCAAGAGCTGCTCAGGATGCCAGAAGGTCCAAAATGCACCACCACATGCCCCTCTACACCCATGGGAGTGGCCCTCCTCTCCATGGCAACAGGTGCATATTGATTTTGCTGGTCCATTCATGGACTCAATGTTCTTAATAGCAGTGGATGCTCACTCGAAATGGCCTGAGGTGATAAAAATGTCCTCAACCACTACAGAGAAAACGATTGCAGTCCTACGGACCATATTTGCCAGGAACGGCTTGCCAGAGCAGATTTGCTCTGATAATGGACTACAGTTTGTGTCCGAAGAGTTTCGGAAATTCATGAGAAGGAATGGGGTAAGGCATTACACATCCGCCCCGTATCATCCAGCCACAAATGGATTGGCTGAGAGGTTCGTACAAACCTTTAAAAAGGCAATAAAGGCCATGTGCGACGATGAAATTCCACTACAGCATAAGGTGGACAATTTCTTATTAGCCTACAGAAATGCGACACATGCAGTTACCAACCAGACCCCGGCCATGCTGTTCTTTAACCGAAGGTTGAGATCTCGCCTGGATTTGCTCAGACCAAATGTGCGAAGAAATGTTGAGGATAAACAATTCCAGCACATCAATGAGAAGCCGACAAGGAGCTTCAACGTAGGACAACCAGTCTTGGCCCGTGACTACCGAACAGAGAAATGGCAACCCGGAACGATATGCACAAGGCAGGGGCCATTAATGTACACAGTGGATGTCGGGGAGAACATTGTGAGACGCCACGTCGATCAGATCTTAGCGTCACAGGAACGAGTCAACCCCATGTCTCGCGTACCTGGGGATGAACTCGACATACCGGTAGCATCTACCTCAGAACCAGTAGCAGTGGAAACCGATGAACTAACCGACGAAAAGGGGCCAGAATCGCCTCCGCACCAAGAACAAGAACCGCAGGAAAGGCGCTATCTCGAAAGGATCAGGAAGCCGCCCCAAAGACTGAATCTATAAATGGACTATTGTTGTTTAATGTGCATGTTAAAGTGTTAATTGTTATTTGAATATTATGGGTACTGCTAATCTAAAAGGGGAGGAATTGTAGTGTATGTACCTTTAAGAGAGAACTACTTTTACAGCTCCTGTATACTGTAGTACCGGCAGTGACCACACCTGTATATAAGCCTTGAGCATGCCTCTGTACCCCAGTCTTGAGACTACCCTACTCCAGTAAACTCCTGTTGATTGTTAAGTTACAGCATCCGTGTAGTTATTGAACAACATCATACTCTCAGAATCACGGATCTAAGAGTGGCGACGAGTGTCGATTCGAATCTACCTGCAACTCTGCATTTCCCTTCGAGGATTCGCTCCGGGAGGGCGGTGGAAGAAAGTCGAGGCCAGAAGCACGGGCGTCGACCACGAGCAACTGCCCAGTCGTCCGGCAGAGAGTGAACATCATAGGGGAGGCTGTGGAGAGCTGGGCTTGGTTCCCCAGCCATGACGATCAGCAACAGACTGACAACAGGTACAGCGCAGACCCTTCCCGGACAGCGGCGGCTGGAGCCGACCGACGGCAGAGAAAAAGCCGAGCAGCGTCGACGGGGTAAGAGAGAGGGTGAAGCACACAGGGCGCAGCCGGGGGTTGAAAATCGAGCGGCGTCAAGGAAAAACAAAACGGAGAGAGAGAGGGTAAAGCAGCAGCCGGGTTCAGGACCGAGCGGCGGAAACGGGAAAGGCGCACAGAAAAAAAACAACAAAAAAAACACGCAGAGCACAGCCAGGGCTCAAGGGCTGAACAGTGTCCACGGGGAGAAGAAGGGAGAGCGCGGGAGACGCCATTGAGCCGTGGAGAAGAAGGAAAAGCGCGGGAGACGCCATTTTTAGAAGCCGCAGCAGAGAAGAAGGGCGAGCGCGGGAAGAAAGGAAAGCACGGGAGATGCCATTTTGTGCCAGTGGAGAAGAAGGGAGAGCGTGGGAGATGCCATTTTTGACAGTTAAATCACACCCAGGGATGCCGAAGAGTGGCAGTATCTCTACGTTTGACAATGAAGTCGAAGATTGGGCGACATATGTGGAACGTACTGAGGTGTACTGCAGGGCGAATGAAGTGCCAGATGCTAGGAAAGCACTGGTTTTGTTAAATTCCATGGGTGCAAAAACTTATGGGTTACTGCGAAACCTAATAACCCCAGAGAAGCCCGTGAATAAGAATTTCGAAAGCATAGTAGAAATCCTACAGGACCACTTAAACTCCACACCGCTGCTGATAGCAGAAAGATTTAAGTTCCATAAAAGGAACCAACATAAAGACGAAAGCAATGCTGAGTACTTAACGGAACTGCGCAAGCTATCGAAACACTGCCAGTTTGGAGTGGGACTAGCAGATACGTTAAGGGACAAGTTTGTGTGTGGGCTTCAAAGTGAAGGAACCCAGAAATGGCTTCTATCAGAAAAGGATTTTATGCTGGACAAGGCTTTCAGCATGGCAGTATCACACGAAGCAGCCGCACGGGGCGCTGCAGAGATACAACGGAGACCGCAAGAATATGGCACCAATGAAATGTCCTATGGAACAGGGAAGTGTTATCGCTGCGGCAGAACAACACACGACCAGAAGGATTGTTGGTTCAAGGACCAAGTGTGCAGACAGTGTGGAAAAGCAGGACACATAGCAAGAGTCTACAGGTCTGGGAAGAAAACCAACAGCAAGAAATCTCCACAGGAGAAGTACAAAAAAGTACATAAGGTGATGGACAGTAGTTCAGACGAACAGAAAGGTGACACAGACTCCGGAAGCAAGGAGCTGGGTTGTCTGAAACTACATAAGGTAACCAAAATGGAGGATCACCAGACTATCTGGATTACACTCAAGATAGACGGAGTCCAAGTGAAAATGGAATTGGACACAGGATCAGCCCTAACAGTCATAAACCAAAGGGACTACAAGCGGCTATTTTCACATATACCCTTGAAAGCTACAGAGATTGTCTTGAAGACATACACGGGGCAAAAAGTCTACCCCAAAGGAAAAATAAGGGTGAAAGTGATATATAAAGGCCAGGAAATACCTAAAATGGACTTATATGTATTGCCAGATGGAGGACCACCACTACTAGAACGTGAATGGATCTGGAAGATACAATTAGATTGGCATTCCATACAGGCACTGAAGGTTGAGGCCAAAAAGGATGACGACATCACACCTGGACGACTGTCAAAAATGCTAACTGACGCAAAAGAAGTGTTCCAGGAGGGATTGGAACACTAAAAGGCATAACAGCAACGATTAAAATAGAGGAAAATGCAAGCCCAAAGTTTCTTAAGGCCAGACCAGTGCCTTATGCGATCAGACCAGCCGTCGAAGCAGAGCTAGAAGGGTTGGAACATTCAGGAGTACTGTCCAAAGTAGACTGGAGCAAGTGGGCTACACCCATCGTTCCTGTAATGAAGAGGTCATTGAGTAATACGCCTGGGGAACCAAAGAAGGTCCGCATCCGTGGGGATTTTAAGGTGACAGTGAACCCAGTCCTTCACACGGTACAATAACCGTTTCCACGAATTGAGGATATTTTCGCCTCGCTATCTGGAGGTAAACGCTTCACCAAAATTGATCTAGCCCAGGCGTACTTGCAAATGGAGGTAGAAGAAGCCTCGAAACAATACCTCACGATCAGCACTCATAAAGGTCTCTACCAATACAACCGGCTGGTGTTCGGGGTAGCATCGGCTCCGGCTATTTGGCAAAGGGCAATGGATCAAGTCCTGCAAGGGATTCCAGGGACCCAGTGTTATTTTGACGACATCCTGGTCACGGGCGAAAATGACAGTGATCACCTTGCCAATCTGGAGCAGGTGCTCACTAGATTAAAGGAATATGGGCTACGAGCTAATCGCCACAAGTGCGAGTTTTTCCAGAAGCAGATCTCGTATTGTGGCCACGTTATCGATGAAGAGGGGTTACTTGAGTCCCCTGAAAAGACTGAGGCAGTAGTCAAGGCTCCAGCACCAGAAAATGTGTCACAACTGAGGTCGTTCCTCGGGCTGGTAAACTACTACCATAAGTTCTTACCAAATTTGTCTACGGTATTACACCCACTGAACACCCTACTGCAAACAGGGGTACCATGGAAGTGGAATGACGAACGTAAACGAACTTTCCAGAAGTGCAAAGAGTTGATCACATCAAAAGAGGTGTTGGCCCATTTCAACCCAGCACTACCAATTCGTTTGGCATGTGATGCATCACCCTATGGTATTGGAGCGGTGCTGTCGCACAAATTCCCAGACGGGTTGGAGAGGCCAGCAGCCTTTGCGTCTCGGTCACTAACCTCAGCCAAGCGCAACTACGCCCAGATTGACAGGGAGGCCCTCAGCCTAGTATGGGGAGTAAAAAAATTCAACCATTATCTGCATGGGCAGAAGTTCACCTTGCTGACTGACCACCAACCACTTGTCTCCATCTTTAATCCAAAGAAGGGCGTTCCGGTGATGACTGCACAACGGTTACAAAGATGGTCCCTTTTTCTAGGGGCGAATCAATATGAAATAGAATATAAAGGCACGAAACAGCATGGAAACGCTGATGGGCTATCACGCCTGCCGCTGCCTACTGTGGAGGAAGCACCAGCAGTGGACCCTATCGAGATATTTTATTCATCAATAATTGAACGATTGCCAGTAACTAACGCGGATATAGAGAAGGAGACCTGCAATGATCCGACGTTGTCTCGGGTATATGATTTGACGGTGAGGGGATGGCCAACACATGGCGACTCACTGTTGCCAGCATTCTCATCCAGAAGAGAACAGCTGTCAGTATGCCAGGGGACAGTGATGTGTGGATCCAGAGTGGTGATTCCACCCAAGTTAAGGGAGAGAGTGCTAAATGAGCTTCATGAAGGTCATCTGGGAGGGGTGAAAATGAAAAGCCTTGCTAGGGCTTATGTGTGGTGGCTGGGAATTGATCAACAAATCGAGGACCTAACCAAGAGCTGCTCAGGATGCCAGAAGGTCCAAAATGCACCACCACATGCCCCTCTACACCCATGGGAGTGGCCCTCCTCTCCATGGCAACAGGTGCATATTGATTTTGCTGGTCCATTCATGGACTCAATGTTCTTAATAGCAGTGGATGCTCACTCGAAATGGCCTGAGGTGATAAAAATGTCCTCAACCACTACAGAGAAAACGATTGCAGTCCTACGGACCATATTTGCCAGGAACGGCTTGCCAGAGCAGATTTGCTCTGATAATGGACTACAGTTTGTGTCCGAAGAGTTTCGGAAATTCATGAGAAGGAATGGGGTAAGGCATTACACATCCGCCCCGTATCATCCAGCCACAAATGGATTGGCTGAGAGGTTCGTACAAACCTTTAAAAAGGCAATAAAGGCCATGTGCGACGATGAAATTCCACTACAGCATAAGGTGGACAATTTCTTATTAGCCTACAGAAATGCGACACATGCAGTTACCAACCAGACCCCGGCCATGCTGTTCTTTAACCGAAGGTTGAGATCTCGCCTGGATTTGCTCAGACCAAATGTGCGAAGAAATGTTGAGGATAAACAATTCCAGCACATCAATGAGAAGCCGACAAGGAGCTTCAACGTAGGACAACCAGTCTTGGCCCGTGACTACCGAACAGAGAAATGGCAACCCGGAACGATATGCACAAGGCAGGGGCCATTAATGTACACAGTGGATGTCGGGGAGAACATTGTGAGACGCCACGTCGATCAGATCTTAGCGTCACAGGAACGAGTCAACCCCATGTCTCGCGTACCTGGGGATGAACTCGACATACCGGTAGCATCTACCTCAGAACCAGTAGCAGTGGAAACCGATGAACTAACCGACGAAAAGGGGCCAGAATCGCCTCCGCACCAAGAACAAGAACCGCAGGAAAGGCGCTATCTCGAAAGGATCAGGAAGCCGCCCCAAAGACTGAATCTATAAATGGACTATTGTTGTTTAATGTGCATGTTAAAGTGTTAATTGTTATTTGAATATTATGGGTACTGCTAATCTAAAAGGGGAGGAATTGTAGTGTATGTACCTTTAAGAGAGAACTACTTTTACAGCTCCTGTATACTGTAGTACCGGCAGTGACCACACCTGTATATAAGCCTTGAGCATGCCTCTGTACCCCAGTCTTGAGACTACCCTACTCCAGTAAACTCCTGTTGATTGTTAAGTTACAGCATCCGTGTAGTTATTGAACAACATCATACTCTCAGAATCACGGATCTAAGAGTGGCGACGAGTGTCGATTCGAATCTACCTGCAACTCTGCATTTCCCTTCGAGGATTCGCTCCGGGAGGGCGGTGGAAGAAAGTCGAGGCCAGAAGCACGGGCGTCGACCACGAGCAACTGCCCAGTCGTCCGGCAGAGAGTGAACATCATAGGGGAGGCTGTGGAGAGCTGGGCTTGGTTCCCCAGCCATGACGATCAGCAACAGACTGACAACAGGTACAGCGCAGACCCTTCCCGGACAGCGGCGGCTGGAGCCGACCGACGGCAGAGAAAAAGCCGAGCAGCGTCGACGGGGTAAGAGAGAGGGTGAAGCACACAGGGCGCAGCCGGGGGTTGAAAATCGAGCGGCGTCAAGGAAAAACAAAACGGAGAGAGAGAGGGTAAAGCAGCAGCCGGGTTCAGGACCGAGCGGCGGAAACGGGAAAGGCGCACAGAAAAAAAACAACAAAAAAAACACGCAGAGCACAGCCAGGGCTCAAGGGCTGAACAGTGTCCACGGGGAGAAGAAGGGAGAGCGCGGGAGACGCCATTGAGCCGTGGAGAAGAAGGAAAAGCGCGGGAGACGCCATTTTTAGAAGCCGCAGCAGAGAAGAAGGGCGAGCGCGGGAAGAAAGGAAAGCACGGGAGATGCCATTTTGTGCCAGTGGAGAAGAAGGGAGAGCGTGGGAGATGCCATTTTTGACAGTTAAATCACACCCAGGGATGCCGAAGAGTGGCAGTATCTCTACGTTTGACAATGAAGTCGAAGATTGGGCGACATATGTGGAACGTACTGAGGTGTACTGCAGGGCGAATGAAGTGCCAGATGCTAGGAAAGCACTGGTTTTGTTAAATTCCATGGGTGCAAAAACTTATGGGTTACTGCGAAACCTAATAACCCCAGAGAAGCCCGTGAATAAGAATTTCGAAAGCATAGTAGAAATCCTACAGGACCACTTAAACTCCACACCGCTGCTGATAGCAGAAAGATTTAAGTTCCATAAAAGGAACCAACATAAAGACGAAAGCAATGCTGAGTACTTAACGGAACTGCGCAAGCTATCGAAACACTGCCAGTTTGGAGTGGGACTAGCAGATACGTTAAGGGACAAGTTTGTGTGTGGGCTTCAAAGTGAAGGAACCCAGAAATGGCTTCTATCAGAAAAGGATTTTATGCTGGACAAGGCTTTCAGCATGGCAGTATCACACGAAGCAGCCGCACGGGGCGCTGCAGAGATACAACGGAGACCGCAAGAATATGGCACCAATGAAATGTCCTATGGAACAGGGAAGTGTTATCGCTGCGGCAGAACAACACACGACCAGAAGGATTGTTGGTTCAAGGACCAAGTGTGCAGACAGTGTGGAAAAGCAGGACACATAGCAAGAGTCTACAGGTCTGGGAAGAAAACCAACAGCAAGAAATCTCCACAGGAGAAGTACAAAAAAGTACATAAGGTGATGGACAGTAGTTCAGACGAACAGAAAGGTGACACAGACTCCGGAAGCAAGGAGCTGGGTTGTCTGAAACTACATAAGGTAACCAAAATGGAGGATCACCAGACTATCTGGATTACACTCAAGATAGACGGAGTCCAAGTGAAAATGGAATTGGACACAGGATCAGCCCTAACAGTCATAAACCAAAGGGACTACAAGCGGCTATTTTCACATATACCCTTGAAAGCTACAGAGATTGTCTTGAAGACATACACGGGGCAAAAAGTCTACCCCAAAGGAAAAATAAGGGTGAAAGTGATATATAAAGGCCAGGAAATACCTAAAATGGACTTATATGTATTGCCAGATGGAGGACCACCACTACTAGAACGTGAATGGATCTGGAAGATACAATTAGATTGGCATTCCATACAGGCACTGAAGGTTGAGGCCAAAAAGGATGACGACATCACACCTGGACGACTGTCAAAAATGCTAACTGACGCAAAAGAAGTGTTCCAGGAGGGATTGGAACACTAAAAGGCATAACAGCAACGATTAAAATAGAGGAAAATGCAAGCCCAAAGTTTCTTAAGGCCAGACCAGTGCCTTATGCGATCAGACCAGCCGTCGAAGCAGAGCTAGAAGGGTTGGAACATTCAGGAGTACTGTCCAAAGTAGACTGGAGCAAGTGGGCTACACCCATCGTTCCTGTAATGAAGAGGTCATTGAGTAATACGCCTGGGGAACCAAAGAAGGTCCGCATCCGTGGGGATTTTAAGGTGACAGTGAACCCAGTCCTTCACACGGTACAATAACCGTTTCCACGAATTGAGGATATTTTCGCCTCGCTATCTGGAGGTAAACGCTTCACCAAAATTGATCTAGCCCAGGCGTACTTGCAAATGGAGGTAGAAGAAGCCTCAAAACAATACCTCACGATCAGCACTCATAAAGGTCTCTACCAATACAACCGGCTGGTGTTCGGGGTAGCATCGGCTCCGGCTATTTGGCAAAGGGCGATGGATCAAGTCCTGCAAGGGATTCCAGGGACCCAGTGTTATTTTGACGACATCCTGGTCACGGGCGAAAATGACAGTGATCACCTTGCCAATCTGGAGCAGGTGCTCACTAGATTAAAGGAATATGGGCTACGAGCTAATCGCCACAAGTGCGAGTTTTTCCAGAAGCAGATCTCGTATTGTGGCCACGTTATCGATGAAGAGGGGTTACTTGAGTCCCCTGAAAAGACTGAGGCAGTAGTCAAGGCTCCAGCACCAGAAAATGTGTCACAACTGAGGTCGTTCCTCGGGCTGGTAAACTACTACCATAAGTTCTTACCAAATTTGTCTACGGTATTACACCCACTGAACACCCTACTGCAAACAGGGGTACCATGGAAGTGGAATGACGAACGTAAACGAACTTTCCAGAAGTGCAAAGAGTTGATCACATCAAAAGAGGTGTTGGCCCATTTCAACCCAGCACTACCAATTCGTTTGGCATGTGATGCATCACCCTATGGTATTGGAGCGGTGCTGTCGCACAAATTCCCAGACGGGTTGGAGAGGCCAGCAGCCTTTGCGTCTCGGTCACTAACCTCAGCCAAGCGCAACTACGCCCAGATTGACAGGGAGGCCCTCAGCCTAGTATGGGGAGTAAAAAAATTCAACCATTATCTGCATGGGCAGAAGTTCACCTTGCTGACTGACCACCAACCACTTGTCTCCATCTTTAATCCAAAGAAGGGCGTTCCGGTGATGACTGCACAACGGTTACAAAGATGGTCCCTTTTTCTAGGGGCGAATCAATATGAAATAGAATATAAAGGCACGAAACAGCATGGAAACGCTGATGGGCTATCACGCCTGCCGCTGCCTACTGTGGAGGAAGCACCAGCAGTGGACCCTATCGAGATATTTTATTCATCAATAATTGAACGATTGCCAGTAACTAACGCGGATATAGAGAAGGAGACCTGCAATGATCCGACGTTGTCTCGGGTATATGATTTGACGGTGAGGGGATGGCCAACACATGGCGACTCACTGTTGCCAGCATTCTCATCCAGAAGAGAACAGCTGTCAGTATGCCAGGGGACAGTGATGTGTGGATCCAGAGTGGTGATTCCACCCAAGTTAAGGGAGAGAGTGCTAAATGAGCTTCATGAAGGTCATCTGGGAGGGGTGAAAATGAAAAGCCTTGCTAGGGCTTATGTGTGGTGGCTGGGAATTGATCAACAAATCGAGGACCTAACCAAGAGCTGCTCAGGATGCCAGAAGGTCCAAAATGCACCACCACATGCCCCTCTACACCCATGGGAGTGGCCCTCCTCTCCATGGCAACAGGTGCATATTGATTTTGCTGGTCCATTCATGGACTCAATGTTCTTAATAGCAGTGGATGCTCACTCGAAATGGCCTGAGGTGATAAAAATGTCCTCAACCACTACAGAGAAAACGATTGCAGTCCTACGGACCATATTTGCCAGGAACGGCTTGCCAGAGCAGATTTGCTCTGATAATGGACTACAGTTTGTGTCCGAAGAGTTTCGGAAATTCATGAGAAGGAATGGGGTAAGGCATTACACATCCGCCCCGTATCATCCAGCCACAAATGGATTGGCTGAGAGGTTCGTACAAACCTTTAAAAAGGCAATAAAGGCCATGTGCGACGATGAAATTCCACTACAGCATAAGGTGGACAATTTCTTATTAGCCTACAGAAATGCGACACATGCAGTTACCAACCAGACCCCGGCCATGCTGTTCTTTAACCGAAGGTTGAGATCTCGCCTGGATTTGCTCAGACCAAATGTGCGAAGAAATGTTGAGGATAAACAATTCCAGCACATCAATGAGAAGCCGACAAGGAGCTTCAACGTAGGACAACCAGTCTTGGCCCGTGACTACCGAACAGAGAAATGGCAACCCGGAACGATATGCACAAGGCAGGGGCCATTAATGTACACAGTGGATGTCGGGGAGAACATTGTGAGACGCCACGTCGATCAGATCTTAGCGTCACAGGAACGAGTCAACCCCATGTCTCGCGTACCTGGGGATGAACTCGACATACCGGTAGCATCTACCTCAGAACCAGTAGCAGTGGAAACCGATGAACTAACCGACGAAAAGGGGCCAGAATCGCCTCCGCACCAAGAACAAGAACCGCAGGAAAGGCGCTATCTCGAAAGGATCAGGAAGCCGCCCCAAAGACTGAATCTATAAATGGACTATTGTTGTTTAATGTGCATGTTAAAGTGTTAATTGTTATTTGAATATTATGGGTACTGCTAATCTAAAAGGGGAGGAATTGTAGTGTATGTACCTTTAAGAGAGAACTACTTTTACAGCTCCTGTATACTGTAGTACCGGCAGTGACCACACCTGTATATAAGCCTTGAGCATGCCTCTGTACCCCCAGTCTTGAGACTACCCTACTCCAGTAAACTCCTGTTGATTGTTAAGTTACAGCATCCGTGTAGTTATTGAACAACATCATACTCTCAGAATCACGGATCTAAGAGTGGCGACGAGTGTCGATTCGAATCTACCTGCAACTCTGCATTTCCCTTCGAGGATTCGCTCCGGGAGGGCGGTGGAAGAAAGTCGAGGCCAGAAGCACGGGCGTCGACCACGAGCAACTGCCCAGTCGTCCGGCAGAGAGTGAACATCATAGGGGAGGCTGTGGAGAGCTGGGCTTGGTTCCCCAGCCATGACGATCAGCAACAGACTGACAACAGGTACAGCGCAGACCCTTCCCGGACAGCGGCGGCTGGAGCCGACCGACGGCAGAGAAAAAGCCGAGCAGCGTCGACGGGGTAAGAGAGAGGGTGAAGCACACAGGGCGCAGCCGGGGGTTGAAAATCGAGCGGCGTCAAGGAAAAACAAAACGGAGAGAGAGAGGGTAAAGCAGCAGCCGGGTTCAGGACCGAGCGGCGGAAACGGGAAAGGCGCACAGAAAAAAAACAACAAAAAAAACACGCAGAGCACAGCCAGGGCTCAAGGGCTGAACAGTGTCCACGGGGAGAAGAAGGGAGAGCGCGGGAGACGCCATTGAGCCGTGGAGAAGAAGGAAAAGCGCGGGAGACGCCATTTTTAGAAGCCGCAGCAGAGAAGAAGGGCGAGCGCGGGAAGAAAGGAAAGCACGGGAGATGCCATTTTGTGCCAGTGGAGAAGAAGGGAGAGCGTGGGAGATGCCATTTTTGACAGTTAAATCACACCCAGGGATGCCGAAGAGTGGCAGTATCTCTACGTTTGACAATGAAGTCGAAGATTGGGCGACATATGTGGAACGTACTGAGGTGTACTGCAGGGCGAATGAAGTGCCAGATGCTAGGAAAGCACTGGTTTTGTTAAATTCCATGGGTGCAAAAACTTATGGGTTACTGCGAAACCTAATAACCCCAGAGAAGCCCGTGAATAAGAATTTCGAAAGCATAGTAGAAATCCTACAGGACCACTTAAACTCCACGCCGCTGCTGATAGCAGAAAGATTTAAGTTCCATAAAAGGAACCAACATAAAGACGAAAGCAATGCTGAGTACTTAACGGAACTGCGCAAGCTATCGAAACACTGCCAGTTTGGAGTGGGACTAGCAGATACGTTAAGGGACAAGTTTGTGTGTGGGCTTCAAAGTGAAGGAACCCAGAAATGGCTTCTATCAGAAAAGGATTTTATGCTGGACAAGGCTTTCAGCATGGCAGTATCACACGAAGCAGCCGCACGGGGCGCTGCAGAGATACAACGGAGACCGCAAGAATATGGCACCAATGAAATGTCCTATGGAACAGGGAAGTGTTATCGCTGCGGCAGAACAACACACGACCAGAAGGATTGTTGGTTCAAGGACCAAGTGTGCAGACAGTGTGGAAAAGCAGGACACATAGCAAGAGTCTACAGGTCTGGGAAGAAAACCAACAGCAAGAAATCTCCACAGGAGAAGTACAAAAAAGTACATAAGGTGATGGACAGTAGTTCAGACGAACAGAAAGGTGACACAGACTCCGGAAGCAAGGAGCTGGGTTGTCTGAAACTACATAAGGTAACCAAAATGGAGGATCACCAGACTATCTGGATTACACTCAAGATAGACGGAGTCCAAGTGAAAATGGAATTGGACACAGGATCAGCCCTAACAGTCATAAACCAAAGGGACTACAAGCGGCTATTTTCACATATACCCTTGAAAGCTACAGAGATTGTCTTGAAGACATACACGGGGCAAAAAGTCTACCCCAAAGGAAAAATAAGGGTGAAAGTGATATATAAAGGCCAGGAAATACCTAAAATGGACTTATATGTATTGCCAGATGGAGGACCACCACTACTAGAACGTGAATGGATCCGGAAGATACAATTAGATTGGCATTCCATACAGGCACTGAAGGTTGAGGCCAAAAAGGATGACGACATCACACCTGGACGACTGTCAAAAATGCTAACTGACGCAAAAGAAGTGTTCCAGGAGGGATTGGAACACTAAAAGGCATAACAGCAACGATTAAAATAGAGGAAAATGCAAGCCCAAAGTTTCTTAAGGCCAGACCAGTGCCTTATGCGATCAGACCAGCCGTCGAAGCAGAGCTAGAAGGGTTGGAACATTCAGGAGTACTGTCCAAAGTAGACTGGAGCAAGTGGGCTACACCCATCGTTCCTGTAATGAAGAGGTCATTGAGTAATACGCCTGGGGAACCAAAGAAGGTCCGCATCCGTGGGGATTTTAAGGTGACAGTGAACCCAGTCCTTCACACGGTACAATAACCATTTCCACGAATTGAGGATATTTTCGCCTCGCTATCTGGAGGTAAACGCTTCACCAAAATTGATCTAGCCCAGGCGTACTTGCAAATGGAGGTAGAAGAAGCCTTGAAACAATACCTCACGATCAGCACTCATAAAGGTCTCTACCAATACAACCGGCTGGTGTTCGGGGTAGCATCGGCTCCGGCTATTTGGCAAAGGGCAATGGATCAAGTCCTGCAAGGGATTCCAGGGACCCAGTGTTATTTTGACGACATCCTGGTCACGGGCGAAAATGACAGTGATCACCTTGCCAACCTGGAGCAGGTGCTCACTAGATTAAAGGAATATGGGCTACGAGCTAATCGCCACAAGTGCGAGTTTTTCCAGAAGCAGATCTCGTATTGTGGCCACGTTATCGATGAAGAGGGGTTACATAAGTCCCCTGAAAAGACTGAGGCAGTAGTCAAGGCTCCAGCACCAGAAAATGTGTCACAACTGAGGTCGTTCCTCGGGCTGGTAAACTACTACCATAAGTTCTTACCAAATTTGTCTACGGTATTACACCCACTGAACACCCTACTGCAAACAGGGGTACCATGGAAGTGGAATGACGAACGTAAACGAACTTTCCAGAAGTGCAAAGAGTTGATCACATCAAAAGAGGTGTTGGCCCATTTCAACCCAGCACTACCAATTCGTTTGGCATGTGATGCATCACCCTATGGTATTGGAGCGGTGCTGTCGCACAAATTCCCAGACGGGTTGGAGAGGCCAGCAGCCTTTGCGTCTCGGTCACTAACCTCAGCCAAGCGCAACTACGCCCAGATTGACAGGGAGGCCCTCAGCCTAGTATGGGGAGTAAAAAAATTCAACCATTATCTGCATGGGCAGAAGTTCACCTTGCTGACTGACCACCAACCACTTGTCTCCATCTTTAATCCAAAGAAGGGCGTTCCGGTGATGACTGCACAACGGTTACAAAGATGGTCCCTTTTTCTAGGGGCGAATCAATATGAAATAGAATATAAAGGCACGAAACAGCATGGAAACGCTGATGGGCTATCACGCCTGCCGCTGCCCACTGTGGAGGAAGCACCAGCAGTGGACCCTATCGAGATATTTTATTCATCAATAATTGAACGATTGCCAGTAACTAACGCGGATATAGAGAAGGAGACCTGCAATGATCCGACGTTGTCTCGGGTATATGATTTGACGGTGAGGGGATGGCCAACACATGGCGACTCACTGTTGCCAGCATTCTCATCCAGAAGAGAACAGCTGTCAGTATGCCAGGGGACAGTGATGTGTGGATCCAGAGTGGTGATTCCACCCAAGTTAAGGGAGAGAGTGCTAAATGAGCTTCATGAAGGTCATCTGGGAGGGGTGAAAATGAAAAGCCTTGCTAGGGCTTATGTGTGGTGGCTGGGAATTGATCAACAAATCGAGGACCTAACCAAGAGCTGCTCAGGATGCCAGAAGGTCCAAAATGCACCACCACATGCCCCTCTACACCCATGGGAGTGGCCCTCCTCTCCATGGCAACGGGTGCATATTGATTTTGCTGGTCCATTCATGGACTCAATGTTCTTAATAGCAGTGGATGCTCACTCGAAATGGCCTGAGGTGATAAAAATGTCCTCAACCACTACAGAGAAAACGATTGCAGTCCTACGGACCATATTTGCCAGGAACGGCTTGCCAGAGCAGATTTGCTCTGATAATGGACTACAGTTTGTGTCCGAAGAGTTTCGGAAATTCATGAGAAGGAATGGGGTAAGGCATTACACATCCGCCCCGTATCATCCAGCCACAAATGGATTGGCTGAGAGGTTCGTACAAACCTTTAAAAAGGCAATAAAGGCCATGTGCGATGATGAAATTCCACTACAGCATAAGGTGGACAATTTCTTATTAGCCTACAGAAATGCGACACATGCAGTTACCAACCAGACCCCGGCCATGCTGTTCTTTAACCGAAGGTTGAGATCTCGCCTGGATTTGCTCAGACCAAATGTGCGAAGAAATGTTGAGGATAAACAATTCCAGCACATCAATGAGAAGCCGACAAGGAGCTTCAACGTAGGACAACCAGTCTTGGCCCGTGACTACCGAACAGAGAAATGGCAACCCGGAACGATATGCACAAGGCAGGGGCCATTAATGTACACAGTGGATGTCGGGGAGAACATTGTGAGACGCCACGTCGATCAGATCTTAGCGTCACAGGAACGAGTCAACCCCATGTCTCGTGTACCTGGGGATGAACTCGACATACCGGTAGCATCTACCTCAGAACCAGTAGCAGTGGAAACCGATGAACTAACCGACGAAAAGGGGCCAGAATCGCCTCCGCACCAAGAACAAGAACCGCAGGAAAGGCGCTATCTCAAAAGGATCAGGAAGCCGCCCCAAAGACTGAATCTATAAATGGACTATTGTTGTTTAATGTGCATGTTAAAGTGTTAATTGTTATTTGAATATTATGGGTACTGCTAATCTAAAAGGGGAGGAATTGTAGTGTATGTACCTTTAAGAGAGAACTACTTTTACAGCTCCTGTATACTGTAGTACCGGCAGTGACCACACCTGTATATAAGCCTTGAGCATGCCTCTGTACCCCCAGTCTTGAGACTACCCTACTCCAGTAAACTCCTGTTGATTGTTAAGTTACAGCATCCGTGTAGTTATTGAACAACATCATACTCTCAGAATCATGGATCTAACAGAGGGCGGGAAAGCAAGAGGTGCATGTGAGAAGGAGGATAACGTATGAGGATACCAGCATCTTGTATCCTTTCAGCCCCACCACTGGCCAAGGGCTCAGCCATGCCCCTGCCAAGAATGGCCAGCACCGTCTCCTCCGAGGGGGTGAGGTGGAGCTAGGAATGGGAGGTGTGCCTCATGTTTGGTACAGACTGTCGGTAGGTGAGTGACTGGGGTGGGGCGGGGTGGGGGGGGGGGTCGTGCATTGAGCAGTGTGTGAGGCTAGAGGTGCAGTTGGTAGGAGACGGCTTTTGAAGATGCATTGATTGAGCTTGACAAGTGGTCTGAGGTCATGAAGTTTCTTTGGGCGCTGCAGCCAGGCGGTGGGGGCGACACTGCCGGCAGTGACGGCCTCGGTGATGTGGTCCCACATCCTTCTCTCTGGAGGGCCTCCTGGCCCCTGTGGGTAGAGGACCGCTCTTGCAGTGTTGCCCCCCTGCACAAAGCTGGAGTGCTGCGTGCGAGACCCTGGGTGCCCCTTCCCTGGCTCGCTGAGCCATTTGTGTTAATACTGAGGCACTTTTCCCATTTTTTTTAGGTGTGGAAGGCAGTTCAGTTTTAAGAGCTGAAGACATAGAAAAAATAGGAACAGGAGTAGGCCATTCGGCCCTTCGAGCCTGCTCCGCCATTCACTATGATCATGGCTGATCCTCCATCTCAATACCATATTCCCGCTCTCTCCCCATACCCCTTGATGCCTTTTGTGTCTAGAACAGTTGAGCTGTAAGGGTGCTGAAAACTGCCTATTTTTATTTTGATCATTTCAGAAGGCATTGCCCATTCAAGATCCCACAATGCTCTGCAAGGCCACAGCCTCGCTTTCAGAGGCTGTTGAACCGGCAACACACTGGGGCCGGATGCTGGGGCCAACGCCACAGGGAGGGCGTTACACGGTGAGTTTAGCGCTGGGCTAACAATCATGAGTCCCCCCCACCAGCGCCAATTTTTCAGTCCTGCCAGCGCCGCCATTTTCACTGGCCGTTAACACCCGCAACACCGGCAGCCTCCATGGCTGCCACACATTTCTCGGCCCGAGTATCGCCATTGCTCTATTGGCACCCCGGTATTGTCATTGGCCGATTGAAGATGCGGGGGGTGGGGGGGTGTTTTAACCTGGAGGAGCGCGTGGGTTTGGGTGCAGGTGGGGGGTGAAAACCGTAAAAGACGCGAGCGTGTCGGGAAGCCGCCTCTCACAAGCCGACTCCCGTATTTCACTCTAGCACGTCGGGAGAGGAGAGTTGGCAATTAACGCATGGAAATCGCTCAATTGGAGCGATAGTTACACAGACGTTTGAGTTTGACGTCGGATCCGCGGGTTTCCCGGGCTTCCTGAAACTCGCCAGCGAAAGCAAGGCGAGAGCACGGCGGCAATTGAGAGGGCTGAATCAATCTCATGGAACTATGGCGATAAATACTCGGTACTCACAGCTGCTTTCATACCTGCTGGTGGGAATGGGTGTTCACAGTACTTTTGCTGAGCGTTTCCTTTCCACACTTTGGAGGTTCTAGCACATCAGGATGGTTGGCGCTTTGGCTGCCTTAGCTTGGGCCTCAGATGAGGAGCAACATGACCAGCAGCACCAGCAGCCTACTGGTCACTGACCTGTAGCTGCGCAGCGGAGAGGGGAGCAGCTGAGAGGGGAGCAGCAGAGAGGGGAGCGGCGGAGAGGGGAGCAGCTGAGAGGGGAGCAGCTGAGAGGGGAGCAGCTGAGAGGGGAGCAGCAGAGAGGGGAGCGGCGGAGAGGGGAGCAGCTGAGAGGGGAGCGGCGGAGAGGGGAGCAGCTGAGAGGGGAGCAGCGGAGAGGGGAGCAGCGGAGAGGGGAGCAGCGGAGAGGGGAGCAGCTGAGAGGGGAGCGGTGGAGAGGGGAGCAGCGGAGAGGGGAGCAGCGGAGAGGGGAGCAGCGGAGAGGGGAGCAGCGGAGCGGGGAGCAGCGGAGAGGGGAGCAGCTGAGAGGGGAGCGGCGGAGAGGGGAGCAGCTGAAAGGGGAGCGGCGGAGAGGGGAGCAGCTGAGAGGGGAGCAGCGGAGAGGGGAGCAGCGGCGAGGGGAGCAGCAGAGAGGGGAGCAGCTGAGAGGGGAGCAGCGGAGAGGGGAGCAGCGGAGAGGGGAGCAGCGGAGCGGGGAGCAGCGGAGAGGTTGGCACCTGCTAGAGGAACAAGGCGATGAGCTCAGATCCTCCTCGGGCGATTCGGAGGGGGAGGAGGAAGATGAGGAGGAGGTGGAAGATGATGAGGGTAATGCTCACGTTGCTGCCAAGGATGTCCTTATCATGCAAGGTTCATTTAGGTCGCACCAGTGGACCCACGTCACAAGCACATGCAATGGCCATTCTTCCCGCACCCCCTTCCCCCAACAAAGCCACTGACACAAAGCAGTCCTGCAAACAACTAAGCACCCCTTGAACATCCCCCCATTGGTCCCCATCAATGAATGCCTTCCCATTCATCATCAAACAAGATAAAAAGTGACTTGCCACCCAGAATGGACAAGATAGGAAAGTGCAAAAGAATAATATTTATGAGACCTAACTAAAGAACAGAAACTTAACAACACAACATTTTCTCAGATACCCATGTGCCCACCCTTGTGCAACTACAAAGCCTTACTCTTCCTTTTCCCAATACTCCTACGTGGTGCAACCCCTGTGGCTTGAGCAGAGGTAGAGGCAGGCTGCTCAGATACCTGCTCTGACAGCTGAAATGCTATTGGCCGACGTCCTCTGGGTTCTGGAGCCCGTGAGGGCCCCGCCAAAGACTGCTCCACCTGCACATGTGCAGGGGCAGACTCGTCCATCGGAGGTCGAAGCAGTGTGTGGGGCTACTGACTGAGCGGGGCAACGGGTGAGAAGTGGGAGCGCTTTGAGTGGAGTCCCCACTTCCATGTCCTCTTTCGCCATCATCCCTCTCATGGTCCAGCCGCACTTCACTGCTACCACTCTGCCGGAGAGCACTTTGGTGCGGGTCAGTGATGCGCTGTAAGGCCAGGGCTGAGGTATCTGTCATTATATTTAAGGTGGCAGACATGTTGGCATCCAGAGTCTGCACGACCGTGATCAGGGACTCATTTATCTGAGGAAGGATGCTCTTGCCATGGAGGGAGTGCAGCAAAGATTCACCAGGCTGATACCTGGGATGGCAGGAATGATGTATAAGGAGAGATTGGGTCGATTGGGCTTATATTAGCTAGAGCTTAGAAGAATGAGAGGGGATCTCATTGAAACTTATAAAATTCTAACAGGACTAGACAGACTAGATGCAGCAAGGATGTTCCCAATGGCGGGGGAGTCCAGAACCAGGGGTCACAGTCTAAGGATAAGGGGTAAGCCATTTAGGACTGAGATGAGGAGGAATTTCTTCACCCAGAGAGTGGTGAACCTGTGGAATTCTCTACCACAAAAGGCAGTTGAGGCCAATTCATTAAATATATTCAAGAAGGAGTTAGATATATTTCTTAAGGCTAAAGGGATCAAGGGATATGGGGAGAAAGCAGGGACAGGGTACTGAGTTTGGATGATCAGCCATGATCTCATTGAATGGCGGAGCAGGCTCGAGGGGCCGAATGGCCTACTCCTGCTCCTATCTTCTATGTTTCTATGTTTCATCGGATTGGAGTATTTGATGTACCACGGCGCTGGCCACTCTATCCATGGGCGAACTCATCATCTCAATGGCCTGCGACATCAACCCACCCATGCTTGAGGTGGACTCCTCCATTCTCTCTGCAGTGGTGTTGAGAGGGATTGGAAGGCCATCGCACATTGTTGGCTGCCGCTCAATGATTCTCCTTTTCATCGAAGGCTCCCCCCACCTCCCGGGGAACAGCCTCTGTGGCCAGCTGAGCAGAGCTCGGAGGGGGGCTGCGGCCCTCCGATGCGGACTCTCCACTGCTGTCCTCTGCCGCCGCCACCATCTGCTCTAGCTCACTTGTGAAGTGTGAGTCACCAGGTGAAGGCCCAACTATCTCTCTTACCGGTCCCACTGAAGTGCGAGTATCAGAGCTGGTGCGTGGAATGCAGGAGTCCTGTGACGGTGCTCCCTCAGAAGGACTCCGCTCCTCTGATGAATCGTCGTCCGCGAGCTCCGGCAACTCCTGCTGCACGCGTGAAGGGCCTCGTGGGAAATAAGAGACATGAATGAGTCCTGGCCAGAAAAGAATCTTGCAAGTTATCATTATGAAGATGATCATAGACATAGAAACATAGAAGATAGGAGCAGGAGTAGGCCATTCGGCCCCTCGAGCCTGCTCCTCCATTTAATGAGATCATGGCTGATCATCCAAATTCAGTACCCTGTCCCTGCCTTCTCCCCATATCCCTTGATCCCTTTAGCCTTAAGAAATATATCCAACTCCTTCTTGAATATATTTCATGAATTAGCCTCCACTGCCTTCTGTGGTAGAGAATTCCACAGGCTCACCACTCTCTGGTTG
Source organism: Somniosus microcephalus (assembly GCF_052327205.1). NCBI lineage: Eukaryota > Metazoa > Chordata > Chondrichthyes > Squaliformes > Somniosidae > Somniosus > Somniosus microcephalus. The sequence goes on along the minus strand of NC_141017.1, from coordinate 23,219,194 downwards.
AAGAAATTCCTCCTCATTTCTGTCCTAAATGGCTTACCCCTTATCCTTAGACTGTGACCCCTGGTTCTGGACTCCCCGGCCATCGGGAACATCCTTCCTGCATCTAGTCTGTCTAGTCCTGTCAGAATTTTATAAGTTTCAATGAGATCCCCTCTCATTCTTCTAAACTCCAGCAAGTATAAGCCCAATCGACCCAATCTCACCTCATACGTCATTCCTGCCATCCCAGGTATCAGCCTGGTGAATCTTCGCTGAACTCCCTCCATGGCAAGAATATCCTTCCTCAGATAAGGCGACCAAAACTGCACACAATACTCAAGGTGTGGTCTCACCAAGGCCCTGTACAACTGCAGCAAGACATCCTTGCAAGTTATCATTATGAAGATGATCATATTTCACTCGCTGTTAAAAATCAAGTCAACATGACTGAGTGCCGTATGATATGTTTGTGGCTGATATTTAATTGTGTCACCAAGTAGTTGGGAGCTGCCCGTCTCCGACGGCCAGGCACGCTGAGACCCCACTGATTTCCAGCACTTCCTCCTCTGCACGTGTTAGCTGTGAGATTGCTGGAACGCCACCTCCGGTTTTCTCCCTCTCCCTGGTGTTCTCTGCTCTCTTTTCCTGCAACGAGCGAAGGGATAGACCTCGGCATGCTTGTAGTGGCATGTGCTCAGCCAATGGATGGTGAGGGTGTGTCGGGGAACTGGTCGCCCACCGGTAATTAAACCACTCGGAGTCCGGGGTTTCACAAGAGTAAAAATAGACTTTATTACAAGTTAACAGGGGAGACACTCATCCAAGGACAAATGATCGATGAACACAATGGCCCAGAACTTCGGGTCTCCACGGGTGAGTACGCATGGGGTACTCACCCGTAGGCCCAATGGAAGTGCCGGTTTCCTGCATGCACTGCGCATGCGCGGGAAACCGGCTGTCAGGGCGAGGCTGGTTCTGGACCCAAGTGCAAACAGACGAGGCGAAAAGCAGGTATGCAGTCTTAAATAAAAGTACTTTACTAGAATCACACAGGTAAACAGTTACAAACATAGGAGCTCAAGAAAAGCTACCACTAGGCAAATGGCTTGTCAAGACTGAGCACAGAGGGAAGAAACCGCAGAACTTAAATACAAGCAAAAACAGGTGAAACCAATAAACCTGATAAAAGGCAGTTAAGTACTAAACACAGGAGAAACTAGTAACAATTAGCAAAGGGAAAAAAACAAGTGAAGGTGCCATCTAGGGGTTACTGAGGGAACTAACCGGCACCCTCACAGGACCCCCTCCCCTAGGAACGGCTCCTGACGTTCCTCCTGGACGATCAGCATGGCAATGGCGAAAATCCCTGATGAGTTCAGGATCCAAAATGTCCCGGGCCGGAACCCAGGAATGCTCTTCAGGACCATAACCCTCCCAGTCGACTAGGTATTGAATGCTCCTCCTAACCTGGCGACTATCAAGGTGGCGACGGACAGTGTAGGCTTGCTGACCGTCAATCACGCGGGGCGGGGGGGGAGGTCTGGAAGCAGGAACCAAGGGACTGGTAAGTACCGGCTTGAGGTGAGAGATGTGGAACGTGGGATGTATCTTCATCGACCGAGGAAGGAGGAGCCGGTAGGCCACAGGGTTTACTTTTTCCAAAATCCTAAAAGGTCCGATGAACCGGGGAGCCAACTTGCGGGACTCCACATGGAGCGGAAGATTCCGGGTAGACAGCCAGACCTTCTGTCCGGTCTGGATCCGAGGAGCTGGGCGGCGGTGTCGGTCAGCCTGCACTTTCCGCCGAGAAGAAGTGAGCTGCAAGGCGGATCGGACCCTCCTCCAGGTACGGCGGCAGCGTTGGACGAACCCCATGGCAGCCGGGACTCCTACCTCCCTCTCCTGTTCAGGGAAGAGTGGTGGTTGGAAGCCATATTGACATTCGAAAGGTGAGAGGCCAGTGGAGGAGCTCTGAAGGGTATTGCGCGTACTCCGCCCAGACCAGATACTTGCTCCAGGTGGAAGGATTGGAGGACACAAAGCTTCTTAGCACCCTCTCCAGATCTTGGTTGGTTCTCTCAGTCTGGCCGTTAGACTGTGGGTGGAACCCAGAGGAGAGACTGACGGAAGCGCCCAGGAGGGAACAAAAAGCCTTCCAGAACCTGGATGAGAACTGGGGACCACGGTCAGAGACGACATCCAGGGGCAAGCCATGGAGATGGAAGACATGCTGGACAACCAGCTGGGCATTCTCTCTGGCAGAGGGAAGCTTGACAAGAGGGATGAAGTGAGCAGCCTTGGAAAAGCGATCGACCACAACTAGGATGGTAGTGAATCCCTCAGATGGAGGTAGCCCGGTGATGAAATCCAGGGCGATATGAGACCAGGGATGGCTGGGGATGGGCAAGGGATGCAGGAGACCAAGCGGAGGTTGTTGGGATGTCTTGTTCTGGGCACAGACGGGACAAGCGGAGACAAAGGCCCGGGTGTCGGCTTCAATAGAGGGCCACCAGAACCTCCTCTTAAGTCCGACGGATCCCAGGATGACCAGTCAATTGAGAAGAGTGCCCCCATTGAAGGACCTGGGCGCGCACCTGACTGGGAACATAAAGGCTATGAGGAGGGCCTCCTCCAGGGTCAGCCTCCTGACGTTGGGCCCCTCGCACTACAGTCTCAATCTCCCATGCGACGGGAGCAACGATGCAGGAACTGGGGATGATAGGTTCCGGGGTCCGGTCCTTTTCCGAGGGGTCAAACTGGCGAGAAAGGGCATCCGGTTTGAGGTTCTTAGACCCTGGGCGGTAAGACAGGAGAAAGTTGAACCGGTTATAGAAGAGAGCCCACCTGGCCTGCCGAGGGTTGAGGCGCTCGGCGTCCTGGATATATGTCAGATTTTTATGGTTGGTCCAGACGACAAAAGGATGCTCTGCTCCCTCCAACCAGTGTCTCCACTCCTCCAAGGCCAACTTAACTGCCAAGAGCTCCCTGTTGCCGACATCGTAGTTACTCTCTGCTGGCTTCAGGCGACGGGAAAAGAAGGCACAGGGATGTAGCTTTTGGTCCTTAGGGGAGCGTTGGGACAGGACAGCCCCGACTCCAATATCCGAGGCATCCACCTCTACGATAAAGGGCAGGGTGGGGTCAGGGTGTACCAGAATGGGAGCAGAGGTGAAGCGTTGTTTGAGCTCCTGGAAGGCCCGTTCCGCTTCAGAAGACCAACTGAACCGTAAAGACGAGCCCTTGGTCAATGCGGAGAGGGAGGCGGCAAGGGAGCTGAAGTTGCGGATGAAGCGTCTGTAAAAGTTGGCGAATCCCAGGAACCGCTGAACCTGCTTAACCGACGTGGGACGCGGCCAGTTCAAGATGGCTTGAACCTTGCTAGGATCCATCTGGACGCTTCCACAGGAGATGACGTAGCCCAGGAAGATGACCTTAGAGACGTGGAATTCACATTTCTCGGATTTGACAAAGAGACAGTTCTCCAAGAGCCTTTGCAGCACCCGTCTGATGTGTTGGACATGCTGCTGGGGGGACTTTGAGAAGATGAGAATGTCACCCAAATAAACAAACACGAACTGGTTCAGCAGGTCCCGGAGCACGTCATTGACCAGAGCTTGGAAGACAGCAGGAGCGTTAGTGAGACCAAAGGGCATGACGAGGTATTCCCAGTGACTGCTAGGGGTGATAAAGGCAGTCTTCCATTCATCCCCCTCCCTAATGCGGACCAGGTTGTACGCGTTGCGGAGGTCAAGTTTGGAGAAGATGGTAGCTCCCTGCAGCTGCTCAAACACTGAAGACATCAAAGGGAGAGGATAGCGGTTCTTAATGGTAATTTTGTTAAGCCCCCGATAGTCTATGCAAGGCCTGAGACCACCATCCTTCTTCTTTACAAAAAAGAAGCCAGCACCCGCTGGGGAGGTGGAAGGGCGAATGAAACCTGTAGCAAAGGCTTCCTTGATGTGTTCTTCCATGGAAATATTCTCAGGGCCAGAGAGAGAGTAGAGCCGACCCCGAGGGGGGCTAGTGCCAGGCAGGAGATCAATGGCACAGTCGTAGGACCGGTGTGGGGGGAGTGTAGTGGACCGCCTCTTACTAAACACAGCATGGAGGTCCGAATATTCAGGGGGCACATGAGCAAGGTCCAGCTGATCAGCTGGCTCGGGAGAGGAAGGACGGGGCAGACTAGGGAAGACCTTAAGACAGTTGGCTAGACATGAAGGACCCCACTCCAGCACAGTCCCGGTAGTCCAGTCAACGTGAGGGTTGTGAAGAGAGAGCCACGGATGTCCAAGAACGAGAGGCAGCTCAGGTGAATCGGTAAGGTGAAACTGCAGCAGCTCTTGATGTCTCTCCCTTACTTGGACATGTAATACTCCGGTGATATGATGAATGCACCCAGAACCAAGGGGCCTGCCGTCGAGGGCGGTGACTTGTAAAGGCTTGTCAAGGCGGGAGAAAGGAATTTTCAGGCTGCGCACAAGGGTGGCATCGATAAAACAGCCAGCGGCCCCAGAGTCAACAAACGCCTGGAGGTTGTACTGTTGCCCCTCCCAAGAGAACGAGCGGGAAGCAGGGTTTGGAAGACAGAAGGGGTAGGAGAAGGGATTTGATCTGTCAGTATTTTCCCAATCCTCCTGGCTTTTTCCTGAAGCTCAGGGCATGTGGCTCTGAGATGGCCAGACAGGCCACAGTAAAGACAACGCCCCTCTCTCAATCTCCTCTGTCTCTCAAACTGGGAGAGCCGAGTTCTGCCGAGTTGCATAGGTTCCTCTTCGGTGCTAACAGGTGGACTCGGGGGTACTTGGAAACTCTTGGTCAGATTCAAAACACCAGAAGGTCTCACCTCTGTGGAAGTAGTGAATCTCTTCTCTCTACCATGCTCCTGGAGGCGGTTATCCACTCTGATGGCAAGGGAGGTTAGCGTGTCAAGGTCCTCCGGAACCTCTCTGGACGCCAGTTCATCTTTGATAGATTCGGAAAGGCCATGAAGAAACGTGGAGAGAAGGGCCTCAGTGTTCCAGCGGCTTTCTGCAGCGAGTGTGCGGAACTCAATGGCGAAGTCGGCTATGCTGCAGTTGCCCTGGCGGAGATTCAAAAATCTCTTAGCTGCCTCCCGTCCACTCACAGGATGGTCAAAGACTTTGCTCATCTCTTCGACGAAAAGGAGAATGTCCGAGCAAACGAAAGATTGCTGCTCCCAGATAGCGGTAGCCCAGGCGAGAGCTTTTCCCGAGAGTAGTGATATGATGAACGCTACCTTAGAGCGGGGTGATAGGAACATGGAGGGTTGGAGTTCAAAAACTAGGAATCACTGGGTCAAGAAGCCGCGACACTTGCCCGGATGACCGCCATAGCGCTCTGGCGTGGGTAGGCGACCGGTGGGGTAGTACCCAAAGGAACTGACTGAGGAGGAACATCCTGAGCAGAAGCCACAGCGGCTGGGTGTTGAATAGTCTGAGTCCACGTATTTACCTTGTCCGAAATGCTTTGGCAAAGTTGCTCAAGGCGGCCGAGGAAAGCACCTTGATGGGAGAGAATAGAATGAAATTCCTCCATCACTGCTGGGTCCATACTGGCTCGGTCTTGCTGTCAGGGTGAGGCTGGTTCTGGACCCAAGTGCAGACAGACGAGGCAAGAAGCAGGTATGCAGTCTTAAATAAAAGTACTTTACCAAAATCACACAGGTAAACAGTCACAAACATAGGAGCTCAAGACAAGCTACCACTAGGCAAACGGCTTGTCAAGACTGAGCACAGAGGGAAGAAACCACAGAACTTAAATACAAGCAAAAACAGGTGAAACCAATAAACCTGATTAAAGGCAGTTAAGTAATAAACACAGGAGAAACTAGTAACAATTAGCAAAGGGAAAAAAACAAGTGAAGGTGCCATCTAGGGGTTACTGAGGGAACTAACCGGCACCCTCACACCGGCACTTCCGTTCCCCTGAAAGAAGGGGTTCAGAGTTCGAACGCGTACGCAGGAGAGACTGCGTGTGCGCATCGAACTTACTTTTTTTTTTGCAGGTTTTCCCGGGAGGGTAAGTCTGCAGAAGTTACACATATAAAAAGCAATCGCAAGGCCTGCTTTTTACAAGGTAAGTGGTGAATTAATTAAAATTAAAACATTTTTTCCACAGGTTTATTATTTTTAAATACTTTAAGGAAAGGTAAGTTTATTTTTAGCCCCGTTAGAAAATAAAATGATCTTTTTCAAAAATTTAAATTATTGTTTAAAATAGTTAATTCATGTAATTTATAGTTTATTTAAAAAATGTGATTTAAAAAAAAAATTTATTTGAAGATTTAGTGATGTTTTGGGGCCCGTAGTATTTATAAGTTTTGACAGCTCTTCCTGGCAAACTTATGAATGGGCATTTCCCTGCTCCGATTGGCTCTCCATGGCCCAGGGGACGCATCGAACTAACTGCGCCCCTGGGATACGCAAGCACCGTGCGTCGGCAGTTGGAGGAGGCCCAGGATCGGAATTCCACGGGGGCCCACAGCACAACGGCCGGCGCGCTAGGTAAGTGCAGGTCGGGGGCTTACACCCGCGGGAAGCTCCCGACCCGAATTTCTGGACCAGTATCTCTTCAGGCTTTGTACAGCCTGTGGCATAGTGGTGCCGTGTGCAAAAACAGTTCGTACCGAGTGCAATGCCCCCGTGCCAGGGGCATTGCACATCTCCGATCGTTTGGCCGACTTTCTTATCGCCACATTTCTGTTGAGTCTTACAGCGTGTTCTCTTATTCAACAGTTCCTTTGTTCTGTGTTACTTGTTGTGTCGGTACCTTTTTGCCTAGACACAATTAGATCTCAGAACTCAGAGATTCAAACATGAAGTGCTTTATTCGAAGGGAAAGGGAAGTTCTGGAGAGTTCCGAACAAAGAGAGCTAAACTTAACCAAGAGAACACCCAACCATTTATCTCCTGTGACAGCGCCACCACAGGTGGGAGGAGAACACACAATACATAACATATTCCTCCCCTCTTAAATTAAAGGTCCACATTATTCCTCAACAGATAAGTTACTTTCAATGCACTCAACTAACCAAGGGTAGAGGTAGACTGCCTCAAACCCTGACTTTACCCTGGGGTTTATTCTGCCCCAGTCTTGTGGGTAAGTCGCTAAGCCTACAGATCCAAGCGTCTTGGAGGCCGCTGCTCTCTGACAGGATACCAGCGGTCTTCGCTGGCTTCCACAGCAGTAGGCATTGACACAGGCCTAGATGGAGAAGGTGCCTGTGTCAGTCGAAAGTCAGGAGTTTGCACAGGTGGAACAGTCTCTTTGACTTCCTGTGTTGGAGAAGAGCACTGTGGCAAAGGATGCTAGTTTGCGGTATCATCCAGAAACAGTTCAGGCCAACCAGCCGTTGGAGCCTCTGTGGCTGCCTCTGCTCCTAGCAACAGTTGATTTTTGTGTCTTCTCCAGACGACGTCCTCAGCAGTCTCAACAGGGCCCATCTGTGCGATCACCGTAGCAGGAACCCATTTCGGTCCAGTGTTGTAGTTTTGAGCTAAGACGTGCTCTCCCGGATGAAACCGTCTCTCCTTGTGTTGAGTCTGTGTGTTCCAGATATACTTATTTTAAATAACTGGACACAGACAACAGGAAAAACTTAAACAGGTCTTTACTACTTGAAGGTCAGGGCTGAACTGCTTTACAAATTACTACACAGAGCTTATATACCGGTGTGGTCACCACCGGTACTACAATATACAGTAGCAAGAGAAAGTAGTCCATCTTCTTAAGGTAGTTTTCTTAAGGTGGTACAGGTTACATACACCACAATTCCTCCCTTTTTAGCTTAACAGTGTACACCCCAATTTAAACATAACATGGATAACATATATACAGCTTTCATGCAACTGTTCAAAGATTCAGTCTCTGAGGAGGCCTCCTGATCCGAGTTGGATAACGCCTTTCAGGGGTCTCTGATTCTGGTTGCTGGGGTGACTCCTCTAATTGATCTCTTATGGATTGAACATCCTCATGTACGTTCGCGTTTGAGGTAGATGCTACAGGTTCAATAATTTCTTCCACTGGTGTCTCTGCCGTAGCCATGGGTTTGACCCTTGTTCTCGATTCTACAAGTTGGTCAGCATGACGTCGTATTACGTTTTCACCAATCTCTACCGTGTACATCAGGGGTCCTTGTCTGGCACGAATTGTTCCAGATTGCCATTTCTCATTCTTATAGTCCCGGGCTAACACTGGTTGTCCTATTTCGAAACTCCGAGTGGTCTTGTTATTTACATGCTGGAACTGTTTGTTTTCGACTTCCCTACGCACATTTGGTTTTAACAAATCCAACCTGGACCGCAACCTCCTGTTATAAAACATCATGGCAGGACTTTGATTTGTCACTGCATGTGTGGCGTTTCGATATGCCATTAGGAAATTGTCCACCTTGTGTTGTAGTGGAATATGGTCTTCGCTCATGGCCTTTATCGCCTTTTTGAACGTTTGTACAAATCTCTCGGCCAACCCATTTGTAGCCGGATGATATGGGGCAGATGTATAGGCCTAGAAATTGAGTTTTGGCTTAGCCAGGGCTTTAGCGCCGGAAGTTAGTGCCGGCGCTAAGTCCCCCTGCGCGCGCCAAAAATTCAGCAGGGCCGCGCCCAAACGGCTGCCGGCGCTACTGAAGGGTCTTTGCGGCGGTAAATCGGCGCTAACTGCCGTTTCGCGCCGCAATTCCGGCGCTGCGGCACCCGATGCGGTGCGGCAGGCTCGGGAAGTGCAGGCCTCCTCCTTCCCTTAAGGAGGAGCTGCCTGCACCCGATCGCGGCCCGCGAAAATCTTTTAAAAAATGAGCCCGGCACCTCGGACAAGTGCCGGGCTTGCTTCTGTTCCGGGGGGGGGGGGGGGGGGGAAGTCCGGGGAGGGAGCTGCGGCCAGGCGGCCGGCGGGAAAGCAGCCGGCCGCCGCGGGGCCTTTAATGCGCCGGCGCAAAGACTCGTAAGACTCTGTTGCCAGAGTCTTAGTTGCGGCTGTCACGGGCGAGGCGGCCGCAACTGAATTTCGGCGCTGGGGCCCGTCGGCATGGCAACCGGGACGCTGCGCACACCGATGACGTCATCGGTGCCGGCGCAGCGCTACCGGTCTACCGCGGCGTAAGGGCCCCAGGCAATTTCGGCGCCGGCGCCAAATGCAGCGCTAGGCCCTCTAGCGCCGCAAAATCGGCGCTAAGGGCACTCAATTTCTAGGCCATAGTGTTTCACCCCATTCTTCTTCATGAATTTCTGGAATTCTTCTGACACGAACTGCGGTCCGTTGTCTGAACATATCTGTTCTGGCAATCCACTTCTTGCAAATATGATTCTTAGAACTGCGATCGTCTTTTCCGAGGTAGTGGTCGCCATCTTAATCACTTCTGGCCATTTAGAATGTGCGTCTACTGCTATCAAAAACATGGAATCCATGAATGGACCTGCAAAGTCGATATGTACACGCTGCCATGGGGTTGAAGGCCATTCCCATGGATGCAGCGGTGCAATTGGAGGTGCATTTTGAACTTTTTGGCACCCTGAGCAGCTTTTAGTCAGATCCTCTATTTGTTTGTCGATACCTGGCCACCACACATAAGCCCTAGCAAGGCTTTTCATCTTGACTCCCCCCAGATGACCTTCATGCAGTTCCTTTAGAACTCTCTCCCTTAATTTAGGAGGAATAATCACCCTTGTTCCATACATCAATGTTCCTTGACAAACGGACAGCTGTTCTCGTCTGGCTGAGAATGCCGGTAACAGTGGTTCGCCATGTGCTGGCCATCCCTTCACTGTCAATTCGTAGACCCGAGACAGTGTTGGGTCGTTCCTGGTCTCTCTCTCAATACTCGCATTGGTGACTGGCAAACATTCGATGATGGTCGAGCGAAATAACTCAACAGGGTCAACTGTCGGTGCCTCTTCCACTGTAGGTAGTGGCAGGCGCGACAGCCCATCAGCATTACCATGTTGCTTTGTACCTTTGAATTAAATCTCATATTGATGTGCCCCTAGGAAAAGGGACCATCTCTGGAGCCTCTGCGCTGTCATCACCGAAACACCCTTCTTAGGGTTAAAAATGGAAACCAACGGCTGGTGGTCTGTCAGCAGCGTAAACTTTTGGCCTTGCAGGTAATGATTAAATTTTTTTACTCCCCACACGAGGCTGAGAGCCTCCCTATCTATCTGAGCATAGTTGCGCTCAGCGGAGGTCAATGATCTGGATGCGAACGCGACTGGTCTTTCCAAGCCATTTGGCAACTTATGTGATAGCACTGCCCCAATACCATATGGAGAAGCATCACAAGCCAAACGAATAGGCAGCGTTGGGTTAAAGTGAGCCAACACTTCCTTAGAGGTGATCAATGCCTTGCTTTTGTGAAAAGCCCGCTTACAGTCCTCGCTCCACTTCCATGGCACTCCCTTTTGTAAAAGAGTGTTCAGCGGGTGTAGCACCGTGGATAAATTTGGCAGAAACTTATGGTAATAGTTAATCAACCCTAGGAACGACCTCAACTGGGATACATTTTCCGGAGCGGGAGCCTTCACAACAGCTTCGATCTTGTCAGGTGACTTGTGAAGCCCCTCCTGGTCAATGACGTGACCACAGTACGAGATTCGCTTCTGAAAGAACTCACATTTCTGGCAATTAACTCGAAGTCCATACTCTTTCAATCTGGTGAGCACCTGTTCCAAATTAGCAAGGTGTTCCTCATCATCATCTCCTGTAATAAGAATGTCGTCCAGATAGCATTGTGTGCCAGGAATTCCCTGTAATACCTGCTCCATGGCCCTTTGCCAAATCGCTGGAGCCGATGCCGGTCCAAAAAACAGTCTATTATACCGATATAAGCCCTTATGCGTGTTGATCATGAGATACTGGCGTGATGCTTCATCAACTTCCATCTGTAAGTACGCCTGCGCCAGGTCTATCTTGGTGAAGTGTTTCCCGCCAGACAACGAAGCGAAGATATCCTCAATCCGCGGAAGCGGATATTGCACCGTGTGAAGAACCGGATTAACAGTGATCTTGAAATCGCCACAGATGCGAACCTTCCCTGGTTCCCCCGGCTTGTTGCTCAATGAACGCTTCATGACGGGAACAATGGGCATGGCCCATTCGCTCCAGTCCACCTTTGACAGTACTCCTGAACGTTCTAGCCCTTCCAGCTCAGCTTCCACAGCAGGTCGTATCGCATAAGGTACCGGTCTGGCTTTGAAAAATTTCGGGTTTGCATGTTCTTCAACCTTGATGTTTGCCGTAATTCCTTTCAGTGTTCCCAGTCCCTGTTGGAACACCTCCTTAGCATCGTCCAATATTCTGGACAGTCGTTTAGGTTTGACATCGTCCTTTTTACCAGAATCTACAGTTAGTGCTTTTAAGGAATGCCAGTCCATATTTGTTCTCCTGATCCATTCCCGTCCCAGTAGTGGTGGACCTCCCTCAGGTAACACATACAAGTCCATTCCTTTGCTTTCTTTACCCTTGTGGACCACCTTTACTTTTATCTTTCCGATGGGGTACACTCTTTGCCCTGTGTATGTTTTTAATACAATCTCCGTATCCCTTAGGGGAATGTGTGAGAATAACCTTTTGTAATCTTGCTTATTCATGACCGTCAATGCCGATCCCGTGTCCAATTCCATCTTCACTTGGACTCCTGCTATCTGGAGTGTAACCCAAATAGTTTGGTGATCTGCTGTGTTACCCACATTATGTATTCTTAGACAACCCAGTTCCTTACTGCTGGAGTCTGAATCCGTCTTCTGTTCATCCGAACTGTTCTCTGTCACCTTGTGTACTTTTTTGTACTTCTTCTGTGGTGACTTTTTGTTGCTGGTCTTCTTTCCTGACCGGCATACTTTCGCTGTGACCGCGTCTGCCACATTTTCGGCATTCTTGATCTTTGAACCAGCACTGGTTCTGATCGTGCATTGTCCTTCCGCAATGATAGCACTTTACTGCACCCAATGCCATTTGATTGGTGCTGAGTTCCGATGGCTTTAGCTGCATTTCCGCGGTGCCTCGTGCTGCCGCCTCGTGCGATGCTGCAATGGTGACAGCTTTATCTAGCATAAGGTCCTTTTCCTCTAGCAGTCGCTTCTGAGTTCCTTCTTTTAATAGTCCACACATGAACTTATCTCTCAGAGCATCTGCTAGTCCTGTACCAAACTGACAGTACTTTGATAGCTTGCGCAGTTCAATTAAGAATTCAGCGTTGCTTTCCTCTTTCAGCTGCGTTCTTCTGTAAAATTTAAATCGTTCCGCTATCAGCAGCGGCGTGGGGTTTAAATGCTCTTGCAGGATAGTAACAATATTCGCGAAAGTCTTATCCGTCGGTTTATCTGGTGTTACAAGGTGCCTTAATAACCCGTACGTCTTCGCACCCATCGAGTTTAATAGGGTTAGTGCTTTCTTTTCAGCCGGTATCTCATTTGCTGTACAATAAACTTCAATACACTCCACATAAGTGGCCCAATCTTCGACATCGCTATCAAAAGCAGTGATGTTACCGTTTTTAGGCATCCTTGTAAGTTTCTTTAAGTATTTTTTTTTTCCAAAATGGCGGCTTCCCGCGCTTGGCGGCTTTTCCCGCGCTTGTCTTCTTCCTGCGCCGATTAAAATGGCGGCTTCCCGCGCTTGGCTTCTTCCCCCGCTGGCTACAATGGCGATTACCGCGCTGTTGCCGTTCTCGCCTCCCAGCGGTCCTTAATTTCCCCCGACGCTGCTGCTTTTACTCCCCGCTGTCCTCGTGGGTATTAGCGCTTCCTTTCTTGCTGCGCGTCTATTCCGATTGCCTTTACACCGGCTGCGGTCGAGTTCTCTGCCCTTTTTCCTCCGGTCTCTGTAGTGTATGTACCCGTCTATCTTTAAGGGAACTATTGAATGTAACCGTTCACCTTTAAGGGAACTACTTTAGGTGTGGCACTATTTGTTTGGCTTCTGTATACTGTAATACCGATAGTGACCACACCAGTATATAAGTGTTGTAGCAGGATTGCTGGGGCAGATTCGCCCGGACCTTCGAATAGTAAAGACCTGTTTTGTTTGTTACTTCTGAAGTCTGTGTATTTATTAACTGCACAACCCACAGACTTTACAGTGGCGACGAGTCCGATCGTACCCTGCGGCAAGATTACCAAAGCAAGAAGAGCGTCGAAGAGAGGCAACCGCCCTCGTCGTGCTGCTGGAAGAAAACACAAGGCTGCAGCAGGAGAAAGGTGGAAGACTTTAGCAACAAAAGCTTCCGTCTGCAACAGGCACTGACTACCCTTCTACCACGGTGCGGAGTGAGCCGATCAGCAGGGAACAAGGCGGCCGAAGAGACTGTGAGTAGGGGAAGGTGTAGAGAATATCCGGAGGATAAGGGCAGAGCACTCGACCTCGGTCGAGGGGGAGCTGTGCTGGCCAAAAGTCGGGTCCAACGGCGTCGGGTGACAGCCGGACCGTGATCGGCGGGAAACATCCGGGCAGCGACCGCAGCCACGAAGCGCTGAGCCTGCGAGTAGGTGCGGGAAGAGAAACCCAGCCGCAGCCGGGGAGGGAAACACCGGTCTGCGAGAGGGCTGGGGAGGCGAACGGGAACTGTGCGGGTGAGAGCCGGGTGCGGAGAGAGAGACTGCAAGGAGCCAGTCCAGCGGCTGAGCTGTTCTCCACCAACGGGGTACTCAGAGCCGGCAAAACCAAACGTGCGGGAGTGGGTGAGAGACACAGCCGAAAACGGGGTGAGAGACTGCGCGAGAGCCAGTCCAGCGGCTGAACTGTTCTCCACCAATGGGGTACCCAGGGCCGGTAGCACCGAACGTGCAGGTGAGAGAGCGACAGAGCCGGGTACGGAGAGAGAGACTGCGCGAGAGCCAGTCCAGTGGCTGAACTGTCCTCCGTTAACGGGGTGTACCCAGCGCCGGTAGAGCCGTGCGGGCGGGAGGAAAAGACATAGCCGAGTAAGGGGAACTGTGCGGAAGCCAGCCAGCGGCTGAACCTGTCCGCTGTGGGGGAAGCGTACCCCTTCCATCGGGAAGAAACGCGGGAAGCCGCCATTAGGCGGAGAAGACGCCAGAAGCGGGAAACCGCCATTGAAGTGGGCGGGGCGAGAAAGGAAGAGCGGGAAACCGCCATTTTCGCAGGAAAACCGCCATCTTGATTGACATACCGCCATTGAAGTGGGCGGGGAGAGAAGGAAAGAGCGGGAAACCGCCGATTTCGCAGGAAAACCGCCATCTTAGAAACAAACAAATAAATAAGAATACTTAAAGAAATACTGGTGCTGCTCCCAAGGGAAGAAAAATGCCTAAGCGAGGGAATATTAACGACTTTAATTCTGAAATAGAAGACTGGGCCACGTACGTGGAACGCATAGAGATCTATTGCGAAGCCAACAAAATAGAGGAAGACGACAAGGCGATAACATTGCTAAACTCGATGGGGGCAAAAACATACGGGCTCTTGAAGCATCTAATAGCACCAAATAAACCAGCGGATCAGACCTTCGAAGAGATTGTGGCTGTGCTGAAGGACCACTTGAACCCCACACCGCTGGTGCTGGCTGAACGATTCAAATTCTACGCAAGAACGCAGAAGAAAGACGAAAGCAATGCGGAATACTTGGTCGAACTGCGTAGGCTAGCGAAATACTGCCAGTTCGGAGGGAATCTGACAGAAGCGCTGCGGGACAAGTTCGTATGCGGATTGTCCAAAGAAGGGACGCAGAAGCGACTACTGGAAGAGAACGACCTCACACTGGACAGGGCTGTCCTTATAGCTGCATCGCACGAAGCCGCAGCGAAAGGAACGGCGGAAATGCAACTAAAGGCGGCGGCACTCGGGGTGGACCAAATTACTTCAAGCACAACAAAATGCTACCGTTGTGGGAAGACAACGCATGACCAGAATCAATGCTGGTTTAAGAACCAAGAGTGTAGGAAATGTGGCAAACTGGGTCACATCGCGAAGGTATGCCGGTCCGGGAAAAAGACCAATAATCAAAGGAAGCCACCACAAGAAAAGTACAACAAGGTACACAAGGTGGCTGAGAAGAGTTCAGACGAACAGAATTCAGACTCAGACCCAAACAACCAGGAGCTGGGTAGGCTGAGAATCCACAATGTGGGTAAAGAAACGGATCTACAGGCCATCTGGGTCATACTAAAAATAGCTGGAGTCCAAGTAAGAATGGAGCTGGACACTGGATCAGCTCTATCAGTCATCAACCGAAGGGACTACCACCGGCTATTCTCTCACATACCTTTAAGAAATACCAAGTTCGTATTACAGACATACACGGGGCATAACGTATACCCCGTGGGGAAAATAAGAGTCAAGGTGAGAGATAGGGGTAAAGAACACCCAAGAATGAACTTGTACGTATTACCTGAGGGAGGACCACCACTTCTAGGACGGGAGTGGATTAAGAAAATAGACATGGAATGGCATTACCTAAAAGCCATAATGAGGGAGGACTCGGTGCAAGCTATTAGCTCAGATTCTGAAATGGATGATGATAAGACCAAGTCGAATATGGAAGACAAGGCTAAAAGGGACTTGCCGACGATGGGAAAGAAAACGAAGACATGCAGAAGGACTTATGGTACCAAGAAGAATAAAGCTGCAGAGCAGAACTCCAGGTTGACAGAGAATTCTGAGCCTGTTCAAGCAAAGGATTCATCCATGATGGAAGAACACCGAGCTCGGACGCAAACTTATGTCAAAGTACGACAACAATTAGAACAGTTGAGTGACCGTCTCGTACAAGAGATGAAAAATATGGAAAGGTTCTGGGACACCGAATGGGAGAACCTGGAAAGACTACAGAGACAGCTAGCTCAAGCAGAGAGCGACCATAGAGCCATCGTGGTCAAATACCAATCACATTCCCCTGATGCTGTTCAGGAACTAGAATATTTACAGAATGAACCAAAGGAAGAGGAATCTTCAGGGAGTCATAGAGTCATAGAGTCATAGAGTCATAGAGTTTTACAGCACAGAAAGAGGCCCTTCGGCCCATCGTGTCTGCGCCGCCCATCCATCCCTGTCCAGTCTAATCCCATTTTCCAGCATTTGGTCCATAGCCTTGTATGCAATGGCATTTCAAGTGCTCATCCAAATGCTTCTTGAATGTTGTGAGGGTTCCTGCCTCCACCACCCTTTCAGGCATTGAGTTCCACATTCCAACCACCCTCTGGGTGAAAAAGTTCCTCCTCAAATCCCCTCTAAATCTCCTGCCCCTTACCCTGAATCTATGCCCCCTTGTTATTGACCCCCCCACTAAGGGGAAAAGTTCCACTTTATCTACCCTATCTATGCCCCTCATTATTTTGTACACCTCAATCAGGTCCCCCCTCAGCCTTCTCTGCTCCAAGGAAAACAACTCCAGCCTGTCCAGCCTCTCTTCATAGCTGAGGCGCTCCATCCCAGGTAACATCCTGGTGAATCTTCTCTGCACCCTCTCCAAAGCAATCACATCCTTCCTATAGTGAGGCGACCAGAACTGCACACAGTACTCCAGCTGTGGCCTCACCAGCGTTTTGTACAGCTCCATCATAACCTCCCTGCTCTTATATTCTATGCCTCGGCTAATGAAGGCAAGTATCCCATATGCCTTTTTAACCACCTTATCTACCTGCTCCGCTGCCTTCAGGGATCTATGTACATGTACACCAAGGTCCCTCTGACCCTCTGTACTTCCTAGGGTCCTACCACTCATTGTGTATTCCCTTGCCTTATTTGTCCGTCCAAAATGCATCACCTCGCACTTTTCAGGGTTAAATTCCATTTGCCACTTTTCCGCCCATCTGACCAACCCGTTTATATCGTCCTGTAGCCGGAGGCTTTCCTCCTCGCAATTTACCACCCCACCAATTTTCGTGTCATCTGCGAACTTACTGATCATACCTTTTACATTTTCATCCAAATCATTTATGTAGATCACAAACAATAAGGGACCCAGCACCGATCCCTGAGGTACCCCACTGGACACAGGCTTCCAGTCACAAAAACAACCTTCGACCATCACCCTCTGCCTCCTGCCACTCAGCCAGTTTAGGATCCAACGCGCCAAGGCACCCTGGATCCCATGGGCTCTTACCTTCTTGACCAGTCTCCTATGCGGGACTTTGTCAAAAGCTTTACTGAAGTCCATGTACACCACATCCACAGCATTTCCCTCATCCACCCCACTAGTCACCCCCTCGAAAAATTCGATCAGATTTGTTAGACATGATTTACCCTTGACAAAGCCATGCTGACTATCCCCGATTAATCCTTGCCTCTCCAAGTGGAGATTAATTTTGTCCCTCAGAATTTTTTCCAATAATTTCCCCACCACAGATGTTAGACTCACTGGCCTGTAATTCCCTGGTTTATCCCTGCTACCCTTCTTGAATAATGGTACTACGTTAGCTGTTCTCCAGTCCTCTGGTACATCCCCTGTGGCCAGAGAGGTTCTGAAAATTAGTGTCAGAGCCCCTGCAATCTCCTCCCTTGCCTCCCACAGCAGCCTGGGATACATCTCGTCCGGGCCTGGGGATTTATCCACTTTTTGGCCCGCTAAAACCGCTAGCACCTCCTCCCTCTCGATGCTAATATGTTCAAGTATGTCACAGTCCCCTTGCCCGATTTCTATGTCTGCATCGTCTTTCTCCATAGTGAACACAGATGCAAAAAATTCATTTAAAACCCCGCCTACATCCTCTGGCTCTACACACAGATTGCCACTTTGGTCCCTAATGGGCCCTACCCTTTCCCTGGTTATCCTCTTGCCCTTAATATACTTATAAAACATCTTAGGATTTTCCTTTATTTTGCTCGCCAGTGTTATTTCATGGCCCCTCCTCGCCCTCCTAATTTCTTTTTTAAGTATGCCCCTGCACTTTTTATACTCCTCTAGGGCTTCTTCTGTCTTTAGTCTTTTGTAACTGCCAAAAGCCCCCCTTTTATTTCTAATGCATTTTTGTATATCCCTTGTCATCCAAGGTTCCCTTTGCTTGTTGGTCCCACCCTTGACCTTTACAGGAACATGTTGGCGTTGTACTCTCTCTATTTCCTTTCTGAAAGTCTCCCACTGTTTTGATGTGGATTTTCCTATAAGCAGCTGCTCCCAGTCCACTTTGGCCAGATCCTGCCTTATCATATTAAAATCGGCCTTCCCCCAATTTAGAACCCTTATTTCCGGGCCGTCTTTGTCTTTTTCCATGACCACCTTAAATCTCACCGAATTATGGTCACTGTCGCCAAAATGCTCTCCTACTGACACTTCCACCACTTGCCCAGCTACATTCCCCAGAATTAGGTCCAGTACCGCCCCCTCTCTTGTAGGACTTTCTACATGTTGGCTCAGGATTTTATTCCAGTTCTTCTCTACGACTCCTTACAAGCAGAGTGTGAGAAGTTGAAAGAACAGTATGAACAGGCCCAGGCTACAATTCTGGAGGGGGTTAACTCGGCAGCCTCTGAAAAGCTAGTTTCAGTAGAAGCATATGAACAACTAAAGGTTGAACGTGAGCAAGAAGTCCAAAGGCTGCAGGAAATTCTTGATGAGCTCAAGGCCAAGACAGACTCATCGGTAGGAGCTCCATCCATAGATGAGAAATTAGAGGTGAAATTCATGGCAGAGCATGAAAGACAGGATGTCCAAGAACTTATAAAAACATTGAAGGACACCCAAGACAAATATGAGGCGGCAATGACCGAGGTTCAACAACTTGAAGAACAGATTCAACTGGGAATCCTTTCAGTGGAAGAACAGGACACTGTAAGAATGGTCCCTGAACATGAACTAGAGAGCATCAGGGCGCTACTTTTCCGAGCGCTGAAAGCCAAAGTTCAAGAGGAACGTAAGGTGGAAGTATTGGAGAAAGAGGTGGAGGAAATGGAGAAGACTCTGATCCACCGTGTTCCCAGGGAAGAGTTAACGGTCAGCCAACTCCTTCATATGCTGAAGGACAAGACTCTGCAAGGGGAACAATCTGAACACGAGCTTCAATCTTCAGGGGGAACGAGTTCGGAGCTCTCAAAGGTCACGGAGATAGCTGAGGTGGCAACACAAATTTTACAAAGATGCCAAAAGTACGTTGAATCACGTCAAGGTGAACAGAAGAATGTGGAAACCGTTACTTCAGTAGAAGGGTTAAATAGCCTGATAACGCAATTACCGATGGAAGGGAAGGTATTGAACTCACAAATGAGGTCCGTCGTGAAGGAATGGCAGATAACCCAGGAAGAGCGGGATGAATATGAATGCATGAAGAAGGCTTTTCAAGAAAGATGTTTAGGGAAGGAACCACCGTCAGCTAACGTCCAGACGGGTGAGGAGGAAGAAGAAGTCTCTCTCGCTGGCCTAACTCAGGACGAACCCGAATATTACCATGACCTGTTGAGTGACACTGAATATTACGAGGATGTGGTCTGCCCAGCTTGTGATGAAAACTCTCAAAGTGCTGAAATCCGGAGGAAGCACTTAAGGTCTAAGGAACATAGAGAGTTGGTGGCGCTACAGCTGGCAGCCGAGAAAGGAGCTCCGAGAGTTTCAAAAAGGCAGAAAAGAAAAAGAAGAAGCAGAAGATAATAACTGTCTAAAATATTAGCACTTCTACCATTCCAGGCGGGACATTACGAAAGGAGCTAAATTAGTTGAAAAACTGGAAAATGTCAAGACAGCCAGTTGGGTGTAAAAGTCCGCACTGCTGGTTCAACAGGATGAAGGTTCAAGCTGTTACGTCAAGAAAAAGGCTATGGAGGAGTCACGCTAGCCAGGTAATCCGGCTACACCAAAGAAATGTTGTTCGGAACGAGTCAAGATCAGAGACTGAATCTATGAACTGTTTCCGCAGAGACTGAACCTGTGAACTGTTTCCACCGAGATTATATTTGTAAATTGTTTTATATGACATTGACTCCACCGAGATTATATCTGTAATTTGTTTTATAGGAAGTTGAAGATATGTATGTTTAACGGGGACTCTGTAAGCAATAAGCTAAAAAGGGAGGATTGTAGTGTATGTACCCGTCTATCTTTAAGGGAACTATTGAATGTAACCGTTCACCTTTAAGGGAACTACTTTAGGTGTGGCACTATTTGTTTGGCTTCTGTATACTGTAATACCAATAGTGACCACACCAGTATATAAGTGTTGTAGCAGGATTGCTGGGGCAGATTCGCCCGGACCTTCGAATAGTAAAGACCTGTTTTGTTTGTTACTTCTGAAGTCTGTGTATTTATTAACTGCACAACCCACAGACTTTACAGTCTCGCCCCCCTTCTCCACTGACAACGCGGCCGACTTTCTGCCCGTGTCGCTAGATCGGCTTACCCACCGCCGTGGAAGAAGGATGATCACTGCCTGTCGCTGATGGTGGACTTCGTGGTCAGCAATTCCAACCCGGGTTCTCGATGCCTCCCGTGCGAATGCGGTGCTCAGCAGGATGATGAGGGCGGATGCCTCTTCTCGACGCCCGTTCTGGGGACGAAGCTGCCTTGGATGCAATTGCCGCTGGGTAAGATCGACTCGGCGCCACTGTTGAGTCTGTGTGTTCCAGATATACTTATTTTAAATAACTGGACACAGACAACAGGAAAAACTTAAACAGGTCTTTACTACTTGAAGGTCAGGGCTGAACTGCTTTACAAATTACTACACAGAGCTTATATACCGGTGTGGCCACCACCGGTACTACAATATACAGTAGCAAGAGAAAGTAGTCCATCTTCTTAAGGTAGTTCTCTTAAGGTGGTACAGGTTACATACACCACACCTTGGCTCTTTTCTCTCTCTTTTCAACTTGAGCTTGTTGTTGACGATGGACAACCTGCTCTGCCCTTGGAGGTTTGAGTAAGTCAAAACTTGTCCGCAACTGCCTCTTCATCATGAGCGAAGCGGGGGAAGTTTTGGTTGTGGCATGCGGCTCGTTCCTGTAGGACAACAGGAAGGTGTTCAGACGTTGGTGGATTGAGCCCTGACCTTGCGATGCCTTCAAGGCGTGCTTCAAAGTTTGCACGAACCTTTCTGCCTGGCCGTTAGTAGAGGGATGATAGGGCGCAGACCTGATGTGTTGGACACCATTCACATGCAGGAAGGTTGCAAACTCCTGTGATACAAATTGTGGACTGTTGTCACTTACGAGTTGTTCTGGTGAGCCATAACGGCTGAACATCTCACCAAGTTTCTCAATTGTTTTCTCTGCCGTGGTAGACCTCATCACAGCGACCTCCGGCCACTTGCTACGAGCGTCCACAACCACCATAAACATCTTCTCTTCGAAAGGACCGGTGAAGTCCACATGTACTCACTGCCACACTTCTGCAGGCCAATCCCAGGGGTGTAGGGTTGCCAGCTGTGGAACATTCCGGACCCTTTGACATGGAGAACATGTTTTGGCTTTCTCCTCAATATTCCCATCGAGACCTGGCCACCAGAAGTAGCTTCTTGCCATTTCCTTCACCCGAACCATCCCACTGTGGCCTGTATGAAGTTATTGCAGTATAGGTTCCCTCAGAGGTGGCTGAATGATGACACGGCATCCCCAAAGAAGACAACCTGCCTGGATGGAGAGCTCATTTCTTTTTGAAAGGTAAGGTTTCAAACTAGGAGAATCTCCTATAGCTCTCCCTCGAATGACATCGTCCATTACCTCAGACAGGACTGGATCGTTGCGGGTGTACCTTCGCACCTGAACTGCAGTGACAGGTGCTCCCTCCACTTGTCTAAAGTAGAAGATGTCTATCTGACGAGACTCTGGGGGAGTGACAGGCAAGGGTAGCCTCGAGAGACCATCTGCGTTGCCGTGCAAGACTGATTTGCGATATTTGATGTCGTATGTGTGTCCTGACAACAGTAAAGCCCACCTTTGCATCCTGCTTGCAGCGAGAGATGGAATTCCGGTGTGGGGCCTGAAGATTGAAGTCAATGGATGGTGGTCCGTCAAGAGTGTAAACCTTCTCCCAAACAGGTACTGATGAAATTTTTGAATTCCAAAAACGATTCCCAAGGCCTCGCGCTCGATCTGCGCATAGTTACTCTCGGCCTTGTTCAAGGTGCGTGATGCGAAGGCGATAGGTTTCTCTTCACCCGAAGGCATGATGTGGGATATGACTGCTCCCACACCATATGGTGATGCATCACATGCTAGTTGCACGGGTAGCTTTGGGTCGAAGTGTGTCAGGACCTCCGACTTCAGCAATGCTTTCTTTGCTTGGGCGAAAGCTTCATTGCACAGTTCAGTCCATTCCCATGTTTTGCCTTGACATAGCAACTGATGTAACGGCTTCAGCAATGTTGCTAAGTCTGGAATAAACTTCCCATAGTAGTTAAGTAGCCCCAGAAATGAACGTAACTGGCTCACATTCTGGGGTGCTGGGGCCTCCACGATCGCCTTGACCTTTGACGGCACCTTATGCAGGCCAGTAGCGTCAATCACATGCCCTAGGTACTCAACTGAAGACTGAAAGAATTCACATTTGTCTTTACGAACTCTGAGTCCGTACTCTTTCAGTCGTTGTAGCGTCGCATCCAAGTTCAGAAGATGATCCTCCTCATTTGTCCCAGTGACAAGGATGTCGTCCAGGTAGCACTGGACTCCTGGCAGTCCACTCAAAATCTGATCCATTGCTCTTTGGAATAGAGCAGGGGCCGACGTAATTCCAAACGGAAGGCGGCAGTACCTGTATAGCCCCTTGTGTGTCACAATTGTCAGCAGCTCCTTTGATTTGTCATCGACATGCATTTGTAGATAAGCCTGGCATAAGTCTATTTTGCTGAACTTTTGCCCTCCGGCCAGGCCCGTAAAAAGATCATCAATGAGGGGAAGAGGGTACTGTTCCGCAGACAGCACCGGGTTAATAATCACTTTAAAATCCCCGCAGATTCGAACAGATCCATCCTTTTTCAGGACAGGAACAATGGGTGTGGCCCATTTGCTCACGCTCACAGGCTCCAGGACTCCATTCTCGACTAAGACCTCCAAGTTAGCCTCAACTTTTGGCCTAATTGCATAGGGTACAGGTCGGGCTTTGTGAAACTTAGGCTTGCTGTCAGGTTTAATGTCTAGTCTCACGCTGATCTTTTTCATGCTCCCAAGTTCCCCATTGAAGAGTTCTGCATGTTTGTTTAACACTGCAGTCAGACCTGACTCCCCTTTTGACATCATGCGGACTGCAGGCCAGTCCAGTGTGATTTTCTCTAGCCACACACTTCCCAGTAGCGATGGGTAATTTCCCTTTACCACATATAGTGGCAGTTTTGCAGTCTGTCCGTTCAATTTAACTGTCACCTCAATGGCGCCTCTCATGTCACAGGTTCGCCGGTATGTCTTTAGCACAATGTTTGTTGGCTGAAGGGTAAGATGCTTTAGCATTTTGTTGTAGACAGTGTCTGAAACAAGGGACACAGTCGCGCCTGTGTCCACCTCCATCCGCACTGATTGTCCCTCCACCAGTGGTGACACCCAGTAGCCATTTGAACCACCTGCAACCGTCAGTGTGTGCACCTCTTCCTCCTCAGAGGTGTCGCTCCCCTCTGTTTTGCTTAATCCATCATACTGCACTGAATGAACACTCTTTTTCCTCTCTTGTCCAAATACAGACATTTTGCTTCCATGCTTCCCAGCTCTGTCTGTTCTTTTTTTACCTCTGCAGGTGCGTTCAATGTGACCCTTTTTGCCACAATTTCGGCATTCCAGCTCTGTACACCAGCAGTCATTAGCGTGATGGCCCGTTTTCCCACAACGGTAACATGTACCGTTCCACGCACCTTTAGGCTCAGACGACACCTTGTGAACTCTCCCTGTTGAACTCAACTAGTGAGCCTCCTTTTCCGCCATCTCCATGGAGACACTAACTTCAATGGCCTTTTCAAGAGTAAGGTTGTCCTCAGTAAGAAGGCGCTTCTGTGTGGCTGCACTTTGCAGACCACACACAAGTCTGTCTCTAATGGTGTCATTCAGCACCTCCTTGAATTGGCAGTGTTCCGACAACCTTTTTAAAGCAGCAATAAACATCATCACTGATTCCCCCTCCTCTTGATTCCGTTTGTGAAATCTAAATCTCTCAGCAATAACCAGAGGTTTTGGTGAAAAATGTGCTCCAAGAATTTCCACTAGTTGCTTATATGTTTTAGTTCCTGGCTTATCTGGCTGCACAAGGCTGCGAAGTAAATTGAATGTCTTCGGCCCCATTACACTCAAAAAGGTAGGCACGACCTTTTCATTTGCCACCGCATTCGCCAAGACAAAATAGTCAAAACATTCCGTATAAGCGCTCCATTGCTCCACATTTTCATCAAAATCACCGATGTTTCCTAATATAGTAGCCATCTCACGTTTGAAATTTAAATTTCTGTTTACTCACTGCACCCGTAACGTACGCAGATTCATCCGCTCCTCGTCGCCACTTTGTTGTGTCGGTACCTTTTTGCCTGGACACAATTAGAACTCAGAACTCAGAGATTCAAACATGAAGTGCTTTATTCGAAGGGAAAGGGAAGTTCTGGAGAGTTCCGAACAAAGGGAGCTAAACTTAACCAAGAGAACACCCAACCATTTATCTCCTGTGACAGCGCCACCACAGGTGGGAGGAGAACACACAATACATAACATTACTGACAATACTTATATGTATTGTGCATATTAGCACAAAGTTGTTAAGCCTTTAGTTCCCTTAGTGTCCAATTTTACCCCCTTTCAGGGAGACTATGAGGGAGAGGCATGAAATGGTATGAGGATGAGGGTGAGTGGGAGTGGTGGATAAGAACATAAGAGTTAGGAGCAGGAGTAGGCCATTCGGCCCCTCGAGCCCGCTCCGCCATTCAATAAGATCATGGCTGATCATCGACCTCAACTCCACTTTCCTGCCCGATCTCCATATCCCTCGATTCCCCTAGAGTCCAAAAATCTATCTATCTCAGCCTTGAATATACTCAAAGACTCAGCATTCACAGCCCTCTGGGGTAGAGAATTCCAAAGATTCACAACCCTCTGAGTGAAGAAATTCCTCCTCATCTCAGTCCTAAATGGCCGACCCCTTATCCTGAGACTATGCCCCCTAGTTCTAGACTCTCCAGCCAGGGGGAAAACAACCTCTCAGCATTTCGGATGAGACGTTAAACCGAGGCCCCCGTCTGCTCCCTCGGGTGGACGTGAAAGATCCCGCGGCACTATTTCGAAGAGTTCTCCCTGGTGTACGGGGCCAATATTTATTCCTCAATCAACATAACAATAGCAGATTATCTGGTCATGATCACATCGCTGCTTGTGGGCGCTTGCTTTGGGGGCGTCCGGTGGTCGTGAAAGGCGCTATATAAATGCAAGTCTTTCTTTTTTTCCTCATTGGAGTTGAGGTCCCCATCACGCCCGCTGCCGTTGATTGGGCAGGACACCCGGAAGTAAAATGCCACAGACAGATGCGCTGAACATACTACGATAGCAAAATACTGCGGACGCTGGAAATCCGAAATAACAACAGAAAATGCTGGAAAAACTCAGCAGGCCAGGCAACATCCGTGGAGAGAGAATCAGAGTTAACGTTTCAGGTCGAAACCCTTCGTCAGGACTGAGAACATACTCCTGAGTTTCCCATGTGCTACTGGACCTCCCTCACCCCACCCCACCACTCCCAGCCAGTCTGAAAGCTAATATCGGGGCCGTAATTTTCTCCGTGATCTGTTGGAGATCCAGTTTTTTTATGGGTCTATAATTCGCCACCCAAAATAAGGATGTCAGCTTATGGAGCACAAATTCAGTGCTGGGCCATGGGAGCCAACTCCTGAATACCAAACAAAACAATTGCGTGGGTAAAAGCATCTTTTGCAATGGTTTAACAAGGATCCCCAGCGGGTATGTCTGTCACGTCACCTCATACTGTCTTTGTCCACCACGCCCTTTATTTGATTTGAAATATTATTGACTATTAAGCTCATTGTCTAAGGGCAGTCGAGTAAGAAAGGTGTAGGCAGTGCAGGATTTTGCACTGTAGACACTTATTAATTTACCACTACTGTATTTAGTCGTTTTAACCCTGAGCTTGCCAAATTCTCAGCCTTGTGTTCAAATCCCTCCATGGCCTCGCCTCCCCCCCCCCCCGACCCTGTCTCTGTAACCTCCTCCAGCCCTACAACCCTCCGAGAACTCTGCGTTCATCCAACTCTGGCCCCTTGTGCATCCCCCACTTCCTTCGCCTCACCATTGGCGGCCGTGCCTTCAGCTGCCTGGGCCCCAAGCTCCGGAATTCCCCCCCTAAACCTCTCCGCCTCGCCACCTCTCTCTCCTCCTTTAAGACGCTCCTTAAAACCGACCTCTTTGACCAAGCTTTTGGTCACCTGTCCTAATGTCCCCTTATGTGGCTCGGTGTCAAATAGTGTCTGATTACGTTCCTGTGAAGGGCCGTTTACTACGTTACAGGCGCTATATAAATGCAAGTTGTTGTTATCCAAACAAAGACCATAACCAGTTTCTGATAAGCGCTGGTGTCACACAGGGAAGCTTCAAGGCCTTAAACTGGTCGGGAATATGCTGCAGGAACGCCACTGCAAAGCTGGTCTGTAGGGAATGCGTGACATACTTCAGGGATTGCTTTTAAATCACAATAAATATGCGCTTTATATCTGTGCCAAAAAAGCAGATCAGCACATTTCAGCCAAAGCTGGATCTGAGCCCTCAGAGGGGATTAGGAGCAAGGAAGATGTGACAGAGGCAAGAACAAGTCTTGCATCGTAGGTTGTGGGTGTGGTGCTTAAGCTGCAGGGTTTGCTAAAGTGGGTGTGCCTGTTGCAGGTGCCAAAGCTTCCCCCCTCTCACTCTCTATAAAAGGAAATGATCCGTAGACACTTGTCACTGAGCTCTGAGAACCAGCCTAGACTAGGAGTGGGACTTGTTGGTCTGATAGTTCGGCTTGCAGCATCATGTCGACGAGTTTTAGTCGGAAGAGCGTTACTATTGGTGGCAGCAGCAGCAGCAGTGGTGGCGGGGGCTTCAGCAGCAGTGGTGGCGGGGGCTTCAGCAGCAGTGGTGGCGGGGGCTTCAGCAGCAGTGGTGGCGGGGGCTTCAGCGGCGGTGGTGGTGGGGGCTTCAGCGGCGGTGGTGGTGGGGGCTTCAGCGGCGGTGGTGGTGGGGGCTTCAGCGGCGGTGGTGGGGGCTTCAGCGGCAGTAGTAGTAGCTTCAGCAGCTCTGGTGTGGGCTATAGCATGGGGTCCAGCCGGAAAATCGGCAGCGCTGGTCGGAGCATGTCGGCCAGCAGCTCCATGCGGCCAGCAATGTCCTCCAGCTATTCGCTGCAGAGCTACGGCACACGGCCACGAGTCAGCCAGAGCTATGGGTACGGGGGGTACCAGTCACTGGGTTCAGGTCTGGCCTCGGGTAGCGCATTCAGAGCAGGCGGAAGTTCAAGCCAAATGTCCATTATGTCAGAAGGTTATGCCAATGAGAAAGACACCATGCAGAACCTCAATCAGCGTTTGAGCATCTATCTGGAGAAGGTCCGCTCGCTGGAGACATCCAATAGTAGCCTGGAGAAACAAATCCGTGAGTTGGTTTCCTCCAGGACCGTTGACTCGTTCGACTGGTCCGTTTACAACACCTCAGTCAAACCTCTGCAGCAGCAGGTAGGACATTATCTTTTGAATTCATGTGAACTGATGCTGTGCCTGCACAGACTAACTGGGAGGTGGTAACTTTTGACCACCCGCCCCCGCCCCCCGCCCGGGGTCTGTGCTCAGTTAGCCGTTGTCTGCTGGGGCTAGCCGAGGGGGCTCCTGCTTCCGACCCCGGCCTAGTGACAGCCCGCCTGATGGAAAGTGGGTGAGGGACAGGATCGGGCCGGGTGGTGATTGGTCCTTGGCGGGCGCTCCGCGTGCCGGCCGTGTCCCACGCAACTCAACGGAGGTATACAAAAAGAAAATACTGCAGATGCTGGAAATCTGAAATAAAAACAGAAAATGCTGGAGATACTCAGCAGGTCAGGCAGCATCTGTGAAGAGAGAGAAACAGAGTTAACGTTTCAGGTCGATGACCTTTCAGCAGAACTGGAAAAAGCAGGAAATGGAACAGATTTTTAAGCAAGTGTAGGGGCTGGGAAATGGGGGAGAGGACAAAAGAACAAAAGGGAAGGTCTGTGATAGGATGGAAGGCAGGAGAGATTAAGAGACATTAAGAGATATTCAAGGCGAGAGGAGATGGTAATGGGAGAGGTTAAGAAACAAAGGATGGCTCTAGATGAAGTGTGAATTGCGCTGGCAGAATGAAAGACAGCTGCCATGTGGGGGAGAAGAAAAGAAGACACAAACAAAGAGTGTGGATAAAAAATATATATATGATAGGGGCCGAGATTATGATCTGAAATTGTTGAACTCTATGTTGAGTCCAGAAGGCTGTAGAGTGCCTAATCGGAAGATGAGGTGCTGTTCCTCGAGCTTACGCTGAGCTTCCGTGGAACAATGCAAGAGGCCGAGGATGGTGAGGCCTGAGTGGGAATGGAGCGGAGAATTAAAGTGACAGGCCACCGGAAGCTCGGGGTCCCCCTTACGGACTGAACGGAGGTGTTCCGCAAAGCGGTCACCCAATCTGCGTTTGGTCTCCCCAATGTAGAGGAGGCCGCATCGTGAGCAGCGAATACAGTATACTAGATTGCAAGAAGTACAAGTAAATCGCTGTTTCACCTGGAAGGGGTGTTTGGGGCCCTGGCCAGTGGGAAGGGGGGAGGTATAAGGGCAGGTGTTGCATCTCCTGCGCTTGCACGGGAAGGTGCCGGGCGAAGGGGAAGGGGTATATAAATGGAAACATAGAAACATAGAAGATAGGAGCAGGAGTTGGCCATTCGCCCCTCGAGCCTGCTCCGCCATTCGCCCCTCGAGCCTGCTCCGCCATTCGCCCCTCGAGCCTGCTCCGCCATTCGCCCCTCGAGCCTGCTCCGCCATTCGCCCCTCGAGCCTGCTCCGCCATTCGCCCCTCGAGCCTGCTCCGCCATTCGCCCCTCGAGCCTGCTCCGCCATTCGCCCCGCGAGCCTGCTCCGCCATTCGCCCCGCGAGCCTGCTCCGCCATTTAATCCAAACTCAGTACCCTGTCCCTGCTTTCTCCCCATATCCCTTGATCCCTTTAGCCTTAAGAAATATATCCAACTCCTTCTTGAATATATTTAATGAATTGGCCTCAACTGCCTTGTGTGGTAGAGAATTCCACAGGTTCACCACTCTCTGGGTGAAGAAATTCCTCCTCATCTCTGTCCTAAATGACTTACCCCTTATCCTTAGACTGTGATCCCTGGTTCTGGACTCCCCGACCATCGGGAACATCCTTCCTGCATCTAGTCTGTCTAGTCCTGTTAGAATTTTATAAGTTTCAATGAGATGTATAACAACGGAGGTATAACCTTTGACCCAATGCCAAGGTGCACCCGCCGTATTGAGTGTGCCGTTAACGTTGGAGGCAGTTGGCTTTGATTTGAAAATGCACGGCAGGGCACAACGTCCTCTCGCTCCGAGCCATTCGCTGCAGTAGGGGTGGGGGGGGGGGAAACGTTTGACTGTGCTGGCCCCTGCGAGTAGAGTCAGGGCTTGTTCACTTTTACATGATATGTGTTTAACCCCCTTGTCCCAGAAGTTTCTGAAGATAAATATTATAAAAATGGAAATAGAAAATCAGAGAAATTTGGATTCAGCCAGAATCTCCTGCCCCCTAGTGTTAGTTAGTTAAGAGTCTCCTGCCCGATGTCCCTAATTCGCACCAAGTCCCGTTCGCCCATCTCCCCTGTGCTCGCTGACCTACATTGGCTCCCAGTTAAGCAGCGCCTCGATTTCAAAATTCTCATCCTTGTTTTCAAATCCCTCCTTGGCCTCGCACCTCCCTATCTCTGTAATCTCCTCCAGCCCCACAACCCCCCCGAGATATCTGCGCTCCTCTAATTCTGGCCTCTTGAGCATCCCTGATTATAATCGCTCCACCATTGGTGGCCGTGCCTTCAGCTGCCTGGGCCCTAAGCTCTGGAATTCCCTGCCTAACCCTCTCCGTCTCTCTTTCCTCCTTTAAGACGCTCCTTAAAACCGGCCTCTTTGACCAAGCTTTTGGTCACCTGCCCTAATTTCTCCTTATGTGGCTCGGTGTCAAATTTTTTGTCTTAAAATACTCCTTTAACTACGTTTTACTACGTTAAAGGCGCTATATAATTGCAAGTTGTAGTGTTGTCAGTTAGTTAGAATATCCTGTACCTAGTGGCACATGAAAAAAAAAATCCCTTCCACGGCTGTCTATTCAGAGTGAGATATTTGACTGTGATCGGAGTGTCGTCTCCCCTCACATCCAGCAGATTGCGGGTCCCCACAGCTGATGTCTATATGTGCCAGTCTGTGACAGACTGGCCCTGTCTCTGGCTTGTTTCTGTAACGGGAGGCATTCTACAGTGGACAGGCTGTTAGCCTGACTCAAACTCCCCTCCCCAGAGGGCGGGGCGCAGCCGTTAGTCTGGCTCCGAACTTTCAAGCTGTCGGGCTTGGGTGGCCAGAGCAGGAGTTATACTCCTGCCAGCGCAGCTCCCGGGGGGGGTAGGGGGGCATCGGAGGAGGCAGTCACGGTGCATAACGAGGGAAGGAGCTTATCTAAAGACTTCCATTGGAGATGAAGGAGTTTGACTAATTTTTTCCCACCCTTCTTGACACTGTCCTTCACATTTCTCCCAGATTTTCAACAGCATGCTCCAGAACATTCGCATCACTCTGGAGATTGACAATGCCAAGTTGGCTGCTGAAGACTTCAGAAGCAAGTAGGTGATCCTCTTCCTTTCCAAAATCCCCACCCCGGCGTTCCTGGGTCTGTGAGTCTCCGTCAAGTTGGCAAGGAGTGGCACTCTGGGGGGTATTGATCCTCTCAACAGCGTCCTGTGATGGATTCGTTGGAGATCAAAGTGGCTGGAAGACCACTTCCTGCACTATAACCCAGACAACAACAACTTGCATTTATACAGCACCTTTAACATAGTAAAACGCCCCAAGGTGCTTCACAGGAGCGATTATCAGCCAAAGTTTGACACCGAGCCACATAAGGAGATATTAGGACAGGTGACCAAAAGCTTGGTCAAAGAGGTAGATTTAAACGAACGTCTTAAAAGAGGAGACACAAACTCCGTTCCCTAGCCACTGACTCCATCCCTCTCCCTAACATCTGTCTGAGGCTGAACCACACTGTTCGCAACCTTGGTGTCATATTTGACCCTGAAATGAGCTTCCGGCCACATATCCGCAGCATAACTAAGACCGCCTACTTCCACCTCCGTAACATCGCCCGTCTCCGCCCCTGCCTCAGCTCATCCGCTGCTGAAACCCTCACCCATGCCTTTGTTACCTCTAGACTCGACTATTCCAAAGCACTCCTGGCTGGCCTCCCACATTCCACCCTACGTAAACTTGAGGTCATCCAAAACTCGGCTGCCCGGGTCCGAACTTGCACCAAGTCCCGTTCGCCCATCACCCCTGTGCTCGTTGACCTACATTGGTTCCCGGTTAAGCAGCGCCTCAATTTCAAAATTCTTATCCTTGTTTTCAAATCCCTCCATGGTCTCGCCCCTCCCTATCTCTGTAATCTCCTCCAGCCCCACAACACCCCGAGATATCTGCGCTCCTTTAATTCTGCCCTCTTGAGCATCCCTGATTATAATTGCTCGACCATTGGTGGCCGTGCCTTCTGTTGCCTGGGCCCTAAGCTCTGGAATTCCCTCCCTAAACCTCTCCGCCTCGCTACCGCCCTCTCCTCTTTTAAGACGCTCCTTAAAACCGACCTCTTTGACCAAGCTTTTGGTCACCTGCCCTAATTTCTCCTTATGTGGATCGGAGTCAAATTTTTCTTTATAACACTCCTGTGAAGCACCTTGGGACGTTTTACTACGTTAAAGGCGCTATATAAATACAAGTTGTTGTTGTTGTTGAGAGAGAGAGAAAGAGGTAGCGAGGTGGATGAAAATCGGGTTGCGCAAGATTCCAGACTGGGCGGAGCGCAGAGATCTCAAAGGGTTGTAGGACTGGAGGAGGTTGCAGAGATGGGGAGGGGGCGAGGCCACGGAGGGATTTGAACACAAGGGTTGTTGCCAGGCCGGGAGCCAATGTAGGTCAGCGAGCACAGGGGGTGATGGGTGAACGGGACTTGGTGCGAGTTAGGGACACGGGGAAGCCGGGTTTTGGATGAGCTCGAGTTTACAGAGGCTGAAAGATGGGAGTGCGGCCAGGAGAGGGTTGGAATAGTCGAGTCTGGGGGTAACAAAGACATGGGTGAGGGTTTCGGCAGCCAAAACTGAAAAAAATCCACTTGAGGGTAGAAAGTCCGATGACAGGGACATAAACCAGGGACAAAGCCCGTCACTCCTTCGATCTGGTGTTGATTTTGTTTCCTCGGCCCTCCGTCTGTTTCAGGTGGGAGTCGGAACTGATGCTGAGGCAGTCGGTGGAGAATGAAGTCAACGGGCTCCGCCAACTGAAGGACACCTATATGCAGTTTCAGGCTAACCTGTCTAATGACATTGCTGGGCTGGAGGACGAGATTTCCTACCTGAGGAAGAACCACGATGAGGTGGGTTTCTGGGGTTAGGGTGTCCCATCGTCACAGACTGAGATTTACTACGATTGGCAGCAAGTATGGTCCTCCTGTGTGGCCCCGGTCGAAGACATTTATCGCTCCCCATCCCAGGGAATGGAGCGTCTCCCGACCCTCTCTGATCATAGAGGGTCGTATTAACATAAACCACCCAATGAGAGCCTGACGCCATCTGATTGGCTGCCTGATTTGACTTTCTATTGAGGTGAATGGAAATTGGGCGGGTGTGTAAAACAGGCGAATGATCTCATCCCCTCAGTTTCCCACCAGGTGGTTGGGTTAAAATCCCCCCGTAAGGTCCACTTGCTCCTTCAGCCTCTCTCCCACAGCCTCTCTCCCCCACAGCCTCTCTCCCCCACAGCCTCTCTCCCCCACAGCCTCTCTCCCCCCACAGCCTCTCTCCCCCCACAGCCTCTCCCCCCCCACAGCCTCTCTTTCTCCCCCCACAGCCTCTCTCCCCCCACAGCCTTTCTCCCCCCACAGCCTCTCTCTCCCCCCACAGCCTCTCTCCCCCCACAGCCTCTCTCCCCCCACAGCCTCTCTCCCCACAGCCTCTCTCTCCCACAGCCTCTCTCCCCCACAGCCTCTCTCCCACAGCCTCTCTCCCCCACAGCCTCTCTCCCCCACAGCCTCTCTCTCCCACAGCCTCTCTCCCCCACAGCCTCTCTCCCCACAGCCTCTCTCTCTCCCCACAGCCTCTCTCCCCCACAGCCTCTCTCTCCCCCACAGCCTCTCTCCCCCCACAGCCTCTCTCCCCCCACAGCCTCTCTCTCCCCCACAGCCTCTCTCTCTCCACAGCCTCTCTCCCCCCACAGCCTCTCTCCCCCCACAGCCTCTCCCCCACAGCCTCTCTCCCCCACAGCCTCTCTCCCCCCACAGCCTCTCTCCCCCACAGCCTCTCTCCCCCACAGCCTCTCTCTCCCCCCACAGCCTCTCTCCCCCCACAGCCTCTCCCCCACAGCCTCTCTCCCCCCACAGCCTCTCTCCCCCACAGCCTCTCTCCCCCACAGCCTCTCTCTCCCCCCACAGCCTCTCCCCCCACACAGCCTCTCCTTTTTCTGCCCCCTCAATCTCTCCCTCTCTTTTTCTGTCTGCTCCCTCTTCACTTGGCCTCCACGCGTCTCTTTATCTGTCTTTTTTTTCTCTCTGTCTGCCTCCTTCCTTTTGTTTTCTGTCTGTCCACTCCCTCTCTCCCTCTCATCCCTTTCTTCTTTCTGTCTTTCCATCTCTCTCTTTTTCTCTCTACCTCAGCCCCCTCTTTATCGCTCTCTCTGCCCTCCCCTCTCTCTTTGCACCACCCCTTTCTCTTTCTCTCTGCCGCTCTCTTTCTCGCCCTGGCTGCTCTTGCTCTCTCTCTGTCTCGTTCTCTTTCTCTCACTGTCCAGCCCCCTATCTCTTCCTCAGACCTTGTCCGTCTCTGCCCCTCCCTCAGTTTTATTCTCTCTCATTGTCACTGCCTCGTACAACTGCCACAACGGCTCTGTCTGTCACTATGAATGTGACCACTGCCTTGAATCATTTTTGGCACCGAATCCTTTCAAGGTGCCACATGGAATCTGTGAAGCATCACCCAAGAATCAGACTTTCCTGCCTTCAATCTGGAATGTGCTGCCTGAAAGGGCGGTGGAAGCAGATTCAATAGTAACTTTCAAAAAGGAATTGGATAAATACTTGAAGGGGAAAAATTTACAGGGCAATGGGCTAATGGCTGGGGAGAGTGAGTTTGATTAGATGGCTCTTTCAAAGACACGTTGGGACGAGTGGCTCTCCTTCTGTGCGGTATCATTCTACGATCTCTTCCCGGACGGTTTCCAGGTCTTCCTGTGAAAAGTTCACAGCCCTTTAGGCGTAGATGCTGCCCTGCCATGGTGCCCCATGGGCACAGCTGTCCCATGACTACTGATGGTTCTGCCATGAGGCGCTTCAGAGGAGGGTGGGAGATGCATTGAGTGAATAAAATGCAAAGATCTGGAGGGAAGAATCTCTGCGGCCTCCCCTCGACTGAGGACTGCAGCCTTTCAAGAGGCTGCACCGCCTCTGCACTGAAGTTTCCTGGGGCCTAAGATGCTCTCTGCACTTTTAGAATGCAATTATGCCACTTGGTATGGAAATAATCTTACCCAGGAAACTAGCATGCAACTCCCTCTGCTGATGAACGGCTTAAGATTCTGGTGGAGCAACGGCACAACCGACCTCGAGGAATGTTCGGACTAAGACGCCCCCTAGTGCCAGTGACACGGTTGTACAGTGACAGGGTGCTGCCCCCTGGTGGCAGTGGTGGGGTTGTACAGGCAGGGCGTTGCCCCCTGGTGGCAGTAATGGGGTTGTACAATGACAGGGTGCTGCCCCCCAGTGCCAGTGGTGGGGTTGTACAGACAGGGCGTTGCCCCCTAGTGCCAGTAATGGGGTTGTACAATGACAGGGTGCTGCCCCCTGGTGGCAGTGGTGGGATTGTACAATGACAGGGTGCTGCCCCCTAGTGCCAGTGGTGGGGTTGTACAGTGACAGGGTGCTGCCCCCTAGTGCCAGTGGTGGGGTTGTACAATGACAGGGTGCTGCCCCCTAGTGCCAGTGGTGGGGTTGTACAGTGACAGGGTGCTGCCCCCTAGTGCCAGTGGTGGGGTTGTACAATGACAGGGCGCTGCCCCCTAGTGCCAGTGGTGGGGTTGTACAATGACAGGGTTGTAAACATAGAAACATAGAAGATAGGAGCAGGAGTAGGCCATTCGGCCCCTCGAGCCTACTCCACCATTCAATGCGATCATGGCTGATCATCCAAATTCAGTACCCTGTCCCTGCTTTCTCCCCATACCCCTTGATCCCTTTAGCCTTAAGAAATATATCTAACTCCTTCTTGAATATATTTAATGAATTGGCCTCTACTGCCTTCTGTGGTAGAGAATTCCACAGGTTCACCACTCTCTGGGTGAAGAAATTCCTCCTCATTTCAGTCCTAAATGGCTTACCCCTTATCCTTAGACTGTGACCCCTGGTTCTGGACTCCCCGATCATCGGGAACATCCTTCCTGTATCCAGTCTGTCCAGTCCAGTACAATTACAGGGTGCTGCCACCTAGTGCCAGTGGTGGGGTTGTACAGACAGGGTGCTGCCCCCTAGTGCCAGTGATGGTGTTGTACAATGACAGGGTGCTGCCCCCTAGTGCCAGTGGTGGGGTTGTACAATGACAGGGTGCTGCCCCCTAGTGCCAGTGGTGGGGTTGTACAATGACAGGGTGCTGCCCCCTAGTGCCAGTGGTGGGGTTGTACAATGACAGGGTGCTGCCCCCTAGTGCCAGTGGTGGGGTTGTACAGACAGGGTGCTGCCCCCTAACGTCAGAGGTGGGGTTGTACAGTGACAGGGTGCTGCCCCCTAGTGACAGTGGTGGGGTTGTACAGTGACAGGGTGCTGCCCCCTAGCGTCAGAGGTGGGGTTGTACAGTGACAGGGTGCTGCCCCCTAGTGTCAGTGGTGATGATGTACAATGACAGGGTGCTGCCCCCTAGTGCCAGTGGTGGGGTTGTACAATGACAGGGTGCTGCCCCCTAGTGTCAGTGGTGGGGTTGTACAGTGACAGGGTGCTGCCCCCTAGTGTCAGTGGTGGGGTTGTACAATGACAGGGTGCTGCCCCCTAGTGACAGTGGTGGGGTTGTACAGTGACAGGGTGCTGCCCCCTAGTGCCAGTGGTGGGGTTGTACAGTGACAGGGTGCTGCCCCCTAGTGGCAGTGATGGGGTTGTACAGACAGGGTGCTACCCCCTAGTGGCCGTGGTGGGGTTGTACAACAGACAGGGTGCTGCCCCCTAGTGCCAGTGGTGGGGTTGTACAACAGACAGGGTGCTGCCCCCTAGTGGCAGTGGTGGGGTTGTACAACAGACAGGGTGCTGCCCCCTAGTGCCAGTGGTGGGGTTGTAGAATGACAGGGTGCTGCCCCCTGGTGGCAGTGGTGGGGTTGTACAATGACAGGGTGCTGCCCCCTAGTGCCAGTGGTGGGGTTGTACAATGACAGGGTGCTGCCCCCTAGTGCCAGTGGTGGGGTTGCACAATGACAGGGTGCTGCCCCCTAGTGCCAGTGGTGGGGTTGTACAACAGACAGGGTGCTGCCCCCTAGTGCCAGTAGTGGGGTTGCACAATGACAGGGTGCTGCCCCCTAGTGCCAGTGGTGGGGTTGTACAATGACAGGGTGCTGCCCCCTAGTGGCAGTGGTGGGGTTGTACAACAGACAGGGTGCTGCCCCCTAGTGCCAGTGGTGGGGTTGCACAATGACAGGGTGCTGCCCCCTAGTGCCAGTGGTGGGGTTGTACAATGACAGGGTGCTGCCCCCTAGTGCCAGTGGTGGGGTTGTACAATGACAGGGTGCTGCCCCCTAGTGCCAGTGGTGGGGTTGTACACTGGCTCCTTCCATCACACAGATGGGTTGCGCTGATCTAACGTTCTATTGCCCTTGTGTTTCAGGAGCTGAGGATGTTGCGGCAGCAGAAGACACTAGACGTCCAGGTTGAGGTGGAATCAATGCCTTCCGTCAACCTGTCTGATACCCTGCAGCAACTCCGAGACCAGTACACACAGCTTGCTGACAAGAACCAACAGGAATTGGATGTTTGGTACAAGGAACAGGTAGGATTGGATTCGTCATCAACAGCAGAGGCTCACACACTCTAAGGAGATGAGTGACTGGTTAATCTGGGTATTTTTCGGTGGTACTGATTGAGGGAGGAACGTTGGCCGAGGACTCTGGAGAACTCCTGGTGCAGTCAAAGGTAACCATTATACGCAGGTTACTGGGTTGTTCAGCCTCTCTCTTCAATCTGCAAAGGTGAGGCTGGAGTCAGAACTGGGAGAAACTCCAGCTTGTACCAGGGGATCTTTAACAACCCCATTCACTCGGACTGAGGCCATGGAAGGATTCCGACTCAGAGCTACATTCAAATGCTGATCGACCCGTGTGTTTCCACAACTTTCTTGTTATGCTGTGACTTCACCTCTCTCTAAAAGCCTTGTGCGGTCATTGCCAATGGTGACCACTGTGGATGGGTTGGTGTTCGTGGTTACCGTGTACAGTCACTCTCTGGCCAGCTTCATCCCAGTGCGGGGCCGGTTGTCTCGTGTACATCATCCTTCATCCCTGTAAACCTCTCTCTTTCTCTCTCATTTTTTCAGGTGGCGATTAACGTCACACAGACCACTCAGTCTAGCCAGGTTGTCGATGGTGCTAAAACCCAACTGAGCCAATTACGTCACCAAATGCAAAGCCTTGATGCTGAATATAACTCCTTAAATGGGAATGTAAGTGACTTTTGACAATACGCGGTCCGCGTGTTTGAGCGCGATGTTTATCGGAACTTCAATCCGATCGCTATTTGAAACCTGTTCTGAGCACTCCATTCAGACGGGCTCTAAACTGACTGAACTGTCTTTGGTGTTTCCAGTTAGCCGCTCTGCAGAACGCTCTGAACAACACAGAAGGGAGATACGCATCAGAGATTCAGCGGATAATGGGAAGTGCCTCACAGCTGGAAGGGGAACTGGGAGGCCTCAGGAACAGCCTGATGAGTCAGAGCCAGCAGTATCAGCAACTTCTGAACATCAAGATGCAGCTGGATTCTGAGATTCGCCAGTACAAAATTCTACTGGACGGAAGTAGCCAAAGGTAAGGCACAGACGACCGTACGAGCTAGGAATGTAGGAGCAGGAGGAGGCCATTCAGCCCCTCATGGCTGATCTGCACCTCAGCACCATTTTCCCACTGTCCTCCTGTATAGTCTGTCCCGGACCTATCCAAACAACCTCCATCTGTTATACCTTGCTGTCAAGCGAATCCAGAAGCTACAGGAAACTCTTTATTATCCGGCACTGACGGGACCGGCGTGGTGCCGGTTTATCAAAAAGTCCGGATTACAGAGAGGTATAGTTAAATGGTACGAGAGCTCCGTACACAGCAACAAATCCAGGCTTCCCTGTTGCTTAGCAACATGTGCAGGAACTCCGGCCACAGACCAAGCGTCCCTGTTGCTTAGCAACATGTGCAGGAACCCCGGTTACACGGCCACAGATCCAGGAACGGCCACTAATATGAAGTAAAACTTACCTGAACCTACTCCTGAATTTTGCCGGTTAACAGAGATTTCCGGTTATTTAGGTGCTGGTAAATCGAGAGGTTCCTGTACTCACTTAAGTGTACAGCATTCACTGCACTAAAGTGGCAACAAGATTATATTTCACACTTCATCTAGAGCCATTGTTTGTTTCTTTACCTGTCCTATTACCATCTCGTCTCACCTTGAATATCTCTTAATATCTCCTCTTTCATCCCCTCCCCCATTTCCCAGCCCCCAGACTGCCTTTTGTTTCATTTCCTGCCTTTTTTTCTCAGTCCTGACGAAGGGTTTCGACCCGAAACGTTGACTGTTTCTCTCCACGGATGTTGCCTGGCCTGCTGAGTTTTTCCAGCGTTTTCTGTTGTTATAACAAGATTACATTGCAGCACATTAGCAAGAAAAAGCTGGTTGCTCCGAAACTTCTATTTATCTTTGGGGCTCGATGGCTTCTGGCGTCCACTAGTTCTCTTCTGTTAGTTTAGTACAAAGAAATGCTCCTCGCCATCTAACGCATCCCATGCCTATCTCATGCCCCACCCCCCAGCCTCTCATCCTCTGTTACTCCCTTGAGAACACCACTTAGCCCCTGGTCTCTTCCTTAATAACACATCAGTTTACAGGTCTAGTGCTGTCCTTTGAACACTTTTCGAAGGTTATTAGACAGGCAGCCGATCCCATCCCGCCACTTTCCCGCCTGACGTGAAATCAACCCCCTTCATCTCTGAACCGTGGAGGGGTTTCGAATAGAGGGTGTTCCCTCCGTTGAGAGATCTTTATGATTGTGAAAGGGTTTGCTAGGATAGATGTAGAGAAATTGTTTCCGCTTGTGGGGATTCCAAAACACACGGCCATAAATAACAACAACAACAACTTGTATTTATATAGCACCTTTAACAGTGTAAAACCTCCCAAGGCGCTGCAAAGGAGAATTTTAAGACAAAAAATTTGACACCGATCCACATCAGGATAAATTAGGGCAGGTGACCAAAAGCTTGGTCAAAGAGGTCGGTTTTAAGGAGCGTCTTAAAGGAGGAGAGAGAGTTAGAGAGGCGGGGAGGTTTAGACAGGGAATTCCAGAGCTTAGGGCCCAGGCAACAGAAGGCACGGCTGCCAATGGTGGAGCGATTACAATCAGGGATGCTCAAGAGGGCAGAATTAGAGGAGCGCAGATATCTTGGGGGGTTGTGGGGCTGAAGGAGGTTACAGAGATAGGGAGGGGCGAGGCCATGGAGGGATTTGAAAACAAGGATGAGAATTTTGAAATCGAGGCGCTGCTTAACCAGGAGCCAATGTAGGTCAGCGAGCTCAGGGGTGATGGGTGAACGGGACTTGGTGCGAGTTAGGACACGGGCAGCCGAGTTTTGGATGACCTCAAGTTTACGTAGGGTAGAATGTGGGAGGCCAGCCAGGAGTGCGTTGGAATAGTCAAGTCTAGAGGTAAGAAAGGCATGGATGAGGGTTTCAGCAGCGGATGAGCTGAGGCAAGGGCGGAGACGGGTGATATTACAGAGGTGGAAGTAGACGGTCTTTGTTATGATGCGGATGTGTGGCTGGAAGCTCATTTCAGGGTCAAATATGACACCAAGGTTGCGAACAGTGTGGTTCAGCCTCAGACAGATGTTAGGGCGAGGGATGGAGTCAATGGCTAGGGAACGGAGTTTGTGGTGGGGACCAAAAACAATGGCTTCCGTCTTCCCAATATTTAATTGAAGAAAATTTTTGCTCATGATAAGATAGTATCAAGAAAATATAAGATAGTCACCAATAAATCCAAAGAGAATTCGGGAGAAACTTCATTACCCCGAGAGTGGTGAGAATGTGGAACTCGCTACCACAGGGAGTGGTTGAAGCGAATAGTATAGATACATGGCCTGTTTCTGTGCTGTATATATCCTATGCATTTAAGGGGAAGCTGGATAAACACAAGAGGGAAAAAGGACCAGAAGGATCTGCTGATAGGTTTAGCTGAAGAGGGGCAGCAGGAGGCTCGTGTGGAGTATAAATGCTGCTATAGACCAGTTGGGCCGAATGGCCTGTCTCTGTGCTGTAAATTCTATGTAATTCTATGTATTGAGCATTATAAATGATTCCCTCTCCTCAGGGACTGTCTCCTTCCTGTTCAAAAGTGCCACCATTTTCTCAGAAAGCCCATTCTCAGCCCCTCTGTGCCTGCTAACCACCACTCCATCTCCAGCCTCCCTTTCTCTCGAAAGTTCTTGAATGTGTTGTTGTCTCCCAAATCAATGTCCCTCTCTTCCACCGCTCCCGATTTGAATCTCTCCAGAGATTTCCACCCCTCCCGCAGCACTGACCAAAGTCTTGAGTGATATTCTCTGGGACTGTGAACCCATTTCTTTCTCCTTAACCTCTCTAGCTTTTGCCGTGGTTGACACCATCCTCCTCCAAAGCCTCTCTTCCATTGTCCAGTTGTCCAGTTGAACTAACCTCACTTGGCTCCGCTCTTACCTATGTAGCAACATAGGAACAGGAGGAGGCCATTCAGCCCCTGGAGCCTGTTCCGCCATTCAATGAGATCATGGATGCTCTGCGACCTAACTCCGTATACCCGCCTTTGCCCCATTTCCCTTAATACCTTTGGTTAACAGAAAGCTATCAATCTCCGATTTAAAATTAACAATTGATCGAGCATCAATTGCCGTTTGCGGAAGAGAGTTCCAAACTTCTACCACCCTTTGTGTGTAGAAGTGTTTCCTAATTTCACTCCTGAAAGGTCTGGCTCTAATTTTTAAGACTCTTCCCCCTAGTCCTAGAATCCCCAACCAGCGGAAATAGTTTCTCTCTATCTACCCTATCTGTTGCCCTTAATGTGTCAGCTGTGGCTCAGTTGGCAGCACACTTGCCTCTGAGTCAGAAGGTTGTAGGTTCATAGTCCCACTCCAGGGACTTGAGCATATAAAGCTAAGCTGACACTCCGATGCAGTGCTGAGGGAGTGCTGCACTGTCAGAGGTGCCGTCTTTCGGATGAGACATTAAACCGAGGCCCCGTCTGCTCTCTCAGGTGGACGTAAAAGATCCCATGGCACTAGTTCGAAGAAGAGCAGGGGGAGTTATCCCCGGCGTCCTGGGGCCAATATTTATCCCTCAATCAACATAACAAAAACAGATTATCTGGTCATTGTCACATTGCTGTTTGTGGGAGCTTGCTGTGTGCAAATTGGCTGCTGCATTTCCCACATTACAACAGTGACTCCACTTCAAAAGTATTTCATTGACTGTAAAGCACTTTGAGACGCCTGGTGGTCGTGAAAGGCGCTAAAGAAATGCAAGTCTTTAATATCTTGAAAACTTCGATCAGATCATCCCTTAACTTTCTAAATTCTAGGGAATACAAACCTAATTTGTGTAATTTCTCCTCGTAACTTAACCCTTGGAGTCCGGGTATCATTCTGCCGGCAGGAGGCCATGTGACCAAACCTCCTGGACTATCTCCAACTAGAGCTGGCACCCATACATTGGAGAGTTATTGTACCTCATAGCTCGTTAAAACCTGAGAACGATGGGTCACAGGGTTCTGTCCTTCAACAAAGTGGAAATCGGGGTCCGTACCAGGAGGAAGTTCGGGTCGGGGGGCGGGGGCAGGTACAGAACGGGGAGACAGCAAACTAGAAGCAGAATGTAGAAGGCACCATTTTAATAATAATTCCTTTATCTTCCTTTCAGCATCATCCAATCTGGCAGCTCCTCCTCGTCAATGGCCTCAGGATTTCAATCTAGTAAGTTTTCAAATGATTTTGGGTTGAGTGGTGTTACGTGGGTGACCAGCTGAGTGTGTGTCGTTGAGCCCATATCCATAATTCTATCTGCTCTAGCCCATGATGATGCGCCATATCCTGCCCAATCTGGACCAGTGTCTGCAATGCATGTGAGCTACCTCCTGGCACCAAGTCCCATTCACCCATCACCCCTGTGCTCGCTGACCTACATTGGTTCCCGGTTCCCAGAAACAGGGGTCACAGTCTAAGGATAAGGGGTAGGCCATTTAGGACAGAAATGAGGAGGAATTTCTTCACCCAGAGAGTGGTGAACCTGTGGAATTCTCTATCACAGAAGGCAGTAGAGGCCAATTCATTAAATATATTCAAGAAGGAGTTGGATATATTTCTCAAGGCTAAAGGGATCAAGGGATATGGGGAGAAAGCAGGGACCGGGTACTGAATTTGGATGATCAGCCATGATCGCATTGAATGGCGGAGCAGGCTCGAGGGGCCGAATGGCCTACTCCTGCTCCTATCTTCTATGTTTCTATGTTAAGCAGCGCCTCGATTTCAAAATTCTCATCCTTGTTTTCAAATCCCTCCAGGGCCCTCGCCCCCTCCCTATCTCTGTAATCTCCTCCAGCCCCACAACCCCCCGAGATATCTGCGCTCCTCCAATTCTGCCCTCTTGAGCATCCCTGATTATAATCGCTCAACCATTGGTGGCCATGCCTTCAGCTGCCGAGGCCCTAAGCTCTGGAATTCCCTCCCTAAACCTCTCCGCCTCTCTAACTCTCTCTCCTCCTTTAAGACGCTCCTTAAAACCTACCTCATCTGCCCTAATACCTCCTTAAGTGGCTCTATGTCAAATTTTGTCTGATGACGCTCCTGTGAAGCACCTTGGGAGGGTTTTACTATGTTAAAGGCGCGATATAAATGAAAGTTGTTGCTGTTGTTGTTGTTAGTAGCGACTTTTAAAATAATTTCGTTGGCGGGATGTGGGCATCGCTGGCAAGGTCGGCATTTATTGCCCATCCCCAGTCGCCCTTAGAAGGTGGTGGTGGGCCGCCTTCGTCTTGGAACGGCTGCGGTCCTTGTGGCGCTGATGCTCCCACAATGGGAGGGGATTCCAGGATTTTGACCCAGCGACGATGGAGGAACGGCCGACACGTGGCCAAGTCGGAATGGGTGTGAGACTTGGAGGGGACCTTGGCGGGGCTGTTGTTGCCAAGGCATTGCTGCCCTTGCCCTCAGTGGTGGAGGCTGCAGGATGGGAGGTGCTGCTGTAGTCAGCTGGGCGAGAGGGCGAGAGGGCGATGTGCCACTCGCCTGACCTCTAACCCAGTTTTTATGCCTTTTAAAATGATGTTGCAAAATGTCCTTCCAGTGTTCTCTTTTGCGGTTGGTTAACTGCTCTGTATTATTCTTCCTATTTCAGGCTTGACTGCAGGTTCCACAACAAGCACGTGAGTTGATCTTATTGTTTTATTGTGACAGCAGACATTACTAGTGGGAATGGCGAAAGAGCCACTGTGATTGAACATAAGAACATAAGAAATAGGAGCAGGAGTAGGCCAATCGGCCCCTCGAGCCTGCTCCACCATTCAATAAGATCATGGCTGATCTGATCCTAACCTCAAATCTTCTATCACTCTGCATCCACCCGAACCCATGTGATCTCCCGGGAGAGGCGAAAAACCAGATAAAGACCCAATGGCCAATTTGGGAGAAAAAAATCTGGGAAATTCCTCTCCGACCCATCTAGGCGATCGAAATTCTTCCAGGAGATCACTCTGTCCCTATATTTTCTACAGTACTTACCTTCTGTAAAGGCGATCTCCACCCCAGCCAGGAACAGGAATAAAACCATCTCCTGAAATCTAACAGAATTAGAACACAGTAGGAGCAGAACAAGGCTACACGGCCCCTGGGCCCGCTCCACTACCCACAGGGCCATGACCATTCCGAACCCAGACTCATGTCCAATTTCCTGCCCGCTCCCCGTAACCCTTTATTCCCTTTACTTCTAGGAAACTATCTATTTCTGTTTTAAATTTATTTAATGATGTAGCTTCCACAGCTTTCTGGGGCAGCAAATTCCACAAACCTA
This sequence comes from Somniosus microcephalus, assembly GCF_052327205.1. NCBI lineage: Eukaryota > Metazoa > Chordata > Chondrichthyes > Squaliformes > Somniosidae > Somniosus > Somniosus microcephalus. The sequence continues at coordinate 23,174,751 of NC_141017.1, read as the reverse complement.
CCACCCTCTGAGTGAAGAAGTTTCTCCTCACCTCAGTTTTGAATGAGCAGCCCCTTATTTTAAGATTATGCCCCCTAGTTCTAGTTTCACCCATCATTGGGAACATCCTCACCGCATCCACCCGATCAAGCCCCTTCACAATCTTATATGTTTCAATAAGATCGCCTCTCATTCTTCTGAACTCCAATGAGTAGAGTCCCAATCTACTCAACCTCTCCTCATATGACCACCCCCTCATCCCCGGGATTAACCGAGTGAACCTTCTTTGTACTGACTCGAGAGCAAGTATGTCTTTTCTTAAGTATGGACACCAAAACTGTATGCAGTATTCCAGGTGCGGCCTCACCAATACCTTGTACAACTGCAGCAATACCTCCCTGTTTTTATATTCCAACCCCCTAGCAATAAAAGCCAACATTCCATTGGCCTTCTTAATCACTTGCTGCACCTGCATACTAACTTTTTGAGTTTCGTGCACCAGGACCCCCAGATCCCTTTGTACTACAGTACTTTCCAGTTTCTTGCCATTAAGATAATAACTTGCTCTATGATTTTTCCTGCCAAAGTGCATAACCTCACACTTTCCAGTATTGTATTCCATCTGCCAAATCTCTGCCCACTTACTTAGCCTGTCTATGTCCCTTTGCAGGTTTTTTATGTCCTCCTCACTCACTACTTTCCCTCCCATCTTTGTATCATCTGCAAACTTTGATATGTTACACTCGGTCCCCTCCTCCAAATCGTTAATATAGATTGTAAAGAGTTGGGGACCCAGCACTGACCCCTGCGGAACACCACTAGTTACTGGTTGCCAATCTGAGAACGAACCATTTATCCCAACTCTCTGCTTTCTGTTAGAGAGCCAATCCTCCACCCACGCCAGAATATTACCCCCAATCCCGTGATTTTTTATCTTGAGCAATAATCTTTTGTGTGGCACCTTGTCAAATGCCTTTTGGAAGTCTAAATACACTACGTCCACTGGTTCCCCTTTATCCACCCTGTATGTTACTTCCTCAAAAAACTCAAGCAAATTTGTTAAACATGACTTCCCCTTCATGAAACCATGCTGAGTTTGCCCTATTAAATTATGTTTATCCAAATGTCCCGTTACTGTCTCCTTAATAATGGACTCTAACATTTTACCAACCACAGATGTTAGGCTAACAGGTCTATAGTTTCCAGCCTTCTGCCTACTACCCTTTTTAAATAAGGGTGTTACATTAGCAGTTTTCCAATCTGCCGGGACCTTTGCTGAGTCCAGTGAGTTTTGGAAAATTATTACCAATGCATCCACAATCCCTACTGCTACTTCCCTCAAGACCCTGGGATGCAAGCCATCAGGTCCAGGGGATTTATCCGCCTTGAGTCCCATTATTTTACCAAGTACCACTTCCTTAGTGATTTTAATCGTATTTAGTTCCTCCCCCCCTAGAGCCCCCTGTTTGTCCAGTGTTGGGATATTCTTAGTGTCCTCTACTGTAAAGACTGATACAAAATAATTGTTCAGTGTTTTTGCCATCTCCATGTTTCCCACCATTAATTTCCCGGTCTCATCCTCTAAGGGACCAACATTTACTTTAGCCACCCTTTTTCTTTTTATATAACTATAGAAACTTTTACTGTCTGTTTTTATATTTTTGCTAATTTACTTTCATAATCTATCTTCCCTTTCTTAATCAATCTTTTTGTTATTTTTTGCTGTCTTTTAAAGACTTCCCAATCTTCCATCCTCCCACTAGATTTGGCTACCTTATATGCCCTTGTTTTTAGTCGGATACTATCCTTAATTACTTTACTTAGCCACGGATGGCTATCTTTTCTTTTACACCCTTTTTTCCTCAGTGGAATATATTTTTTTTGGAAGTTGTAAAATAACTCCTTAAATGTACACCACTGGTCATGTACCGTCTTACCCTTTAATCTATTTTCCCAGTCCACTCTAATTAATTCCGCTCTCATACCTTCATAGTCTCCTTTATTCAAGCTCAGCACGCTTGTTTGAGATCCAACCTTCTCACCCTCTAATTGAATATGGAACTCAACCATGTTATGGTCACTCATTCCAAGGGGATCCTTTACTAGGACATTTTTAATTAATCCTGTCTCATTACACAGGACCAAATCTAAGGTTGCTTGCCCCCTGGTCGGTTCAGTTACATACTGCTCAAGAAACCCATCCCTAATACACTCAATGAACTCTTCCTCAAGGCTGCTCTGCCCAATTTGATTTGTCCAGTTAATATGATAATTAAAATCCCCCATAATTATAGCTGTTCCCTTATTACAAGCCTCAACTATTTCCTGATTAATACTCCGTCCAACAGAGTTGCAACTGTTCGGAGGCCTATAGACTACACCCACTAGTGTTTTTTTCCCCTTATTATTCCTTACCTCCACCCAAACTGTTTCACTATCCTGCTCCTTTGACCCAATATCATTTCTCTGTATTATAGTGATTCCTTCCTTTATTAACATAGCCACCCCACCTCCTCTCCCTTCCTGCCTGTCCTTCCTGATTGTTAAATAACCTGGTATGTTTAATTCCCAGTCATGGTCACCCTGCAGCCATGTTTCTGTAATGGCCACAAGATCATACCCATATGTCATTATTTGTGCCGTTAACTCATTCATTTTGTTACGAATGCTACGTGCATTCAGATAAAGAACTTTCAAATATGTTTTGTAACACTTAGTTCCTGTTTTTTCCCTTTTTAGTACTTTACTTTTTACTCCATACCTTCTGTCCCTTCCTGACACATTCTGTTTTTTAATTCCCCCACTGCTACCTAAGTCTATGACCTTCTCTGTTGTCATTTCTATTATTTGCTCTCTAGAAACCTCCCCCCCACTAATTAGTTTAAAGCCCTCTCTACAGCCCTAGTTATATGATTCGCCAGGACTCTAGTCCCAGCACTGGCCAAGTGGAGTCCGTCCCAACAGAACAGCTCCCTCCTGTCCCAGTACTGGTGCCAGTGTCCCAAGAAGCAAAACCCATTTCTCCCACACCAGTCTTTGAGCCACGCATTTAACTCTTTAATTTTATTTATCCTAGCCAAATTCGCTCGTGGCTCAGGTAATAACCCAGAGATTATTACCCTTGAGGTTCTGTTTTTTAATTTGACCCCTAGCTGCTCATACTCCTTTAACAGAACCGTCTTCCTTGTCCTATCTACGTCGTTTGTACCAACATGGACCACGACAACTGGATCCTCCCCCTCCCACTGCAAGTTTCTTTCCAGCCCAGAAGAGATGTCCTTAACCCTGGCACCAGGCAGGCAACACAGCCTTCGGGACTCCCGCTCTTGACTGCAGAGAACCCTATCTATCCCCCTAATGATACTATCCCCTACCACTACAACATTTCTTTTTACTCCCTCCACTTGAATGGCCCCCTGTACCACGGTGCTGTGGCCAGGTTGCTCATCCTCCCTGCAGTCCCCGCTCCCGCCCTCACAGGGAGTAAGAACCTCGATCCTGCTGGACAAGAACAAGGGCTGCGTCTCCTTCAACACTACATCCTGGATCCCTGTACCTTCCTCACTCGTAGTCACACCGTCCTGTCCCTGACCACGGACTACATCTGCAGTAATTAACTTCATAGGTGTGACCATCTCCTGAAACATAGAGTCCAGGAACTTCTCCCCCTCCCTGATGTGTCGCAGTGTCCGAAGCTCGGTCTCAAGCTCCATAACATGGAACTTGAGTTCCTCTAGCAGCAAACACTTGTCGCAGATGTAATCACCGTTAGCCTCAATGGGGTTCACCGGCTCCCACATCTCGCAACAGTAACACATCACCTGCTCCATTCTATATAATTAATTAAATTTCTTATTATTAGTTATGAAGACCCTGCCCGGATATATATGATAATATCACACCACTATTCAATAGGACTTACCAACTTAAAGGTATGAAAGAGAAGAGAAGGAAGAAAACCAACCAACCAGCTGATCACCAACCTCCTCCTTGAATACTGTCTGTGGAGCCTGTTTGGTTGACTCGTCTCGCTGCTCCGCCTCCGCAGTGCTGTCTAAGCCTGGGAGTGGGGAATAAAACAGAGCAAAAAACACACCCTCACCTCCCACTTATCCGAACTCTCCCACTTAGCAAAACTCCAGCACCACTCAATGCACAAAGCACTCCGTGCACCGCACTAGCCCCTCCCCTTTTATACCTGGATTCTACTTCCTGTTTAAACTGCCCAAGAGTTTAAAAAACCCTTAAAAAATTAAACTTACTTCAAATAATTGACTTCTTAACACACTAAAATTCACAAAATACACTTAAATGATTTTTCTCCCACTTAGCAAAACTCCAGCAGCACTCAATGTCCAAATAGTCCTAGTCTTGAGTGGGGAAAGTCACGCAGAGCGCCAACACAAACAGGGATTGGTCCCTTCAAACACTCCCAGGGCAGGTACAGCACGGGTTAGATACAGAGTAAAGCTCCCTCTACACTGTCCCATCAAACACTCCCAGGGCAGGTACAGCACGGGTTAGATACAGAGTACAGCTCACTCTACACTGTCCCATCAAACACTCCCAGGGCAGGTACAGCACGGGTTAGATACAGAGTAAAGCTCCCTCTACACTATCTCATCAAACACTCCCAGGGCAGGTACAGCACGGGTTAGATACAGAGTAAAGCTGCCTCTACACTGTCCCATCAAACACTCCCAGGGCAGGTACAGCACGGGTTAAAGACAGAGTAAAGCTCCCTCTACACTGTCCCATCAAACACTCCCAGGGCAGGTACAGCACGGGTTAGATACAGAGTAAAGCTCCCACTACACTGTCTCATCAAACACTCCCAGGGCAGGTACAGCACGGGTTAGATACAGAGTAAAGCTCCCTCTACACTGTCCCGTCAAACACTCCCAGGGCAGGTACAGCACGGGTTAGATACAGAGTAAAGCTCCCACTACACTGTCTCGTCAAACACTCCCAGGGCAGGTACAGCACGGGTTAGATACAGAGTAAAGCTCCCTCTACACTGTCCCATCAAACACTCCCAGGGCAGGTACAGCACGGGTTAGATACAGAGTAAAGCTCCCTCTACACTGTCCCATCAAACACTCCCAGGGCAGGTACAGCACAGGTTAGATACAGAGTAAAGTTCCCTCTACACTGTCCCATCAAACACTCCCAGGGCAGGTACAGCACGGGTTAGATACAGAGTAAAGCTCCCTCTACACTGTCCCATCAAACATTCCCAGGGCAGGTACAGCACTGGTTAGATACAGAGTAAAGTTCCCTCTACACTGTCCCATCAAACACTCCCAGGGCAGGTACAGCACGGGTTAGAGACAGAGTAAAGTTCCCTCTGCACTGTCCCATCAAACACTCCCAGGGCAGGTACAGCACAGGTTAGATACAAAGTAAAGCTCCCTCTACACTGTCCCATCAAACACTCCCAGGGCAGGTACAGCACGGGTTAGATACAGAGTAAAGCTCCCTCTACACTGTCCCATCAAACACTCCCAGGGCAGGTACAGCACGGGTTAGATACAGAGTAAAGCTCCCTCCACACTACCAACCACGTGCCTCATTCCCTACCACAAAGTCCGCACATAACAATGTTACTGGTTAACGATATTGGACCTGAAAGTTTGCATAAACTTTGCTTCTCTTCCCTTGAGTTTAGAAGATTAAAGGGTGATCTGATCAAGGTGTTTAAATTATTCAAAGGATTTGGCCCATCGTGTCCGTGCCGGCCGACAAAGAGCTCTCCAGCCTAATCCCACTTTCCAGCTCTTGGTCTGTAGCCCTGTAGGTTACAGCACTTCAAGTGCATATCCAAGTACTTTTTAAATGTGATGAGGGTTTCTGCCTCTACCACCCTTTCAGGCAGCGAGTTCCAGACCCCCACCGCCCTCTGGGTGAAAAAAGTTCTCCTCGACATCCCTCTAATCCTTCCACCAATTACTTTAAATCTCTGCTAGGGGAAATAGGTCCTTCCTATCCACTCTATCTAGGCCCCTCATAATTTTATACACCTCAATCAAGTCTTCCCTCAGCCTCCTCTGTTCCCAAGAAAACAACCCCAGCCTACCCAATCTTTCCTCATAGCTAAAATTCTCCAGTCCTGGCAACATCCTCGTAAATCTCCTCTGCACCCTCTCTAGTGCAATCACATCTTTCCTGTAATGTGGTGACCAGAACTGCACGCAGTATTCTAGCTGCGGCCTAACTAGTGTTTTATACAGTTCAAGCATAACCTCCCTGCTCTTATATTCTATGAATCGGCTAATAAAGAAAAGTATCCCGAATGCCTTCTTAACCACCTTATCTACCTGTCCTGCTACCTTCAGGGATCTCTGGACATGCACTCCAAGGTCCCTCTGTTCCTCTACACTACTCAGTGTCCTACCATTTATTGTGTATCCTCTTGCCTTGTTAACCCTCCCCAAATGGATTACCTCAAACTTCTCCGGATTGAATTCCATTTGCCACTTTTCTGCTCACCTGACCAGTCCATTGATATCTTCCTGCCATCTACATCTTTCTTCCTCACTATCAACCACACGGCCAATTTTTGTATCATCTGCAAACTTCTTAATCATGCCCCTTACATTGGAGTCTAAATCATTGCTATATACCACAAAGCAAGGGACCTAGTACTGAGCCCTGTGGAACCCCACTGGAAGCAGTTGACCGTTACCCTTTGCTTCCTGCCACTGAGCCAGTTTTGGATCCAACTTGCCACTTTCCCTTGGATCGCAAGGCTTTTACTGGGACCTTGTCAAAGGCCTTGCTAAAATCCATGTAGACTATATCAAACGCGCTCCCCTCATCAACCCTGCGCATTACCTCCTCAAAAAATTCAATCAAGTTAGTCAGACACCACCATGCTGACTGTCCTTGATTGATCTGTGACTTTCTAAATGACGATTTATCCTGTCCCTCAGAATTTTTTCCAATAATTTGCCCACCACCGAAGTTAGGCTGACTGGCCTGTAATTACTCAGTCTATCCCTTTCTCCCTTTTAAAACAATGGCACAACATTAACAGTCCTCCAGTCCTCTGGCACCACGTCTGTAGCCAGAGAGGATTGGAAAATGATGGTCTGAGCCTCCACTTTTTCCTCCTTTGCCTCTCTTAACAGCCTGGGATACATTTCATCCGGGCCTGGTGATTTATCTAATTTCAAAGATGCTAAACCTCTTAATACTTCCTCTCTCTCTATGTTTATCCCATCTAATATTTCACACTCCTGCTCCTTAACTACAATGTCTGCATCGTCCCTCTATACTGTGAAGACAGGCACAAAGTACAGGAAACTCTTTTTTATCCAGCACCGACGGGACCGGCATGGTGACGGTTGATCAAAAGGTCCGGATTACAGAGAGGTATACTTACCAAGGTACGAGAGCCCCGTACACGGCCACAGATCCAGGAGCCCCAGTTACACGGCACTTGTGCAGGAGTCCCGGTTACACGGCCACAGATCCAGGAGCCCCGGTTACACGGCACTTGTGCAGGAGTCCCGGTTACACGGCCACAGATCCAGGAGTCCCTGTTGCACGGCCACAGGTGCAGGAACCCCGGTTACACGGCCACAGATCCAGGAGTCCCTGTTGCACGGCCACAGGTGCAGGAACCCCGGTTACACGGCCACAGATCCAGGAGCCCCGGTTACACGGCACTTGTGCAGGAGTCCCGGTTACACGGCCACAGATCCAGGAGTCCCTGTTGCACGGCCACAGGTGCAGGAACCCCGGTTACACGGCCACAGATCCAGGAACCCCGGTTACACGGCCACAGATCCAGGAACCCCAGTTACACGGCCACTAATATATAGTAAAACTTACCTGAACCTACTCCTGAATTTTGCCGGTTAAGAGAGATTTCCGGATGTATTTAGATGCCAGTTAAAGAGAGTTCCCTGTATCCATTAAGAACCATACCCACGTCTTCCGCCTCCACACACAGGTTACCTTTTTTGCTTCTAATAGGCTCTACTGTTTCTTTAGTTATCCCCTTGCTCTTGATGTATTTATAAAACATCTTTGGGTTTTCCTTGCTTTTACTTGCCAATATTTTTTCATGCCCTCTCTTTGCTTTCCTAATTTCCTTTTTAATTTCACCCCTGCACTTTCTATACTCCACTAGGCTTTCTGCAGTATTGAGCTCTCGGTATCTGACAAAAGCGTCCCTTTTTTTCCCTTATCCCGCCCTGTATGCTCCTTGACAGCCAGGGGGCTCTAGATTTGGGAGTCCCAACCTTTTTTCCTTGTGGGAACATAGGAGGGAAATCGGGAAGCACATCTTCACACAAAGGGTCGTGGAAATCTGGAATTTTCTGCCCCAAAAGGCCATGGATGCTGGGGGACAATTGGAGCTTTCGAGGCTGAGATCGCTAGATTTCTGTTGGCTAAGGGCTATGAGCAAAGGCAGGCAAATTGTGTTGAGGTACAGATCAGCCATGATCTAATTGAGTGACGGAGCAGGCCTGCGGGGCTGAATGGCCTCCTCCTGTTCCTATACATCATTAGAAGGGAAAGTAACTGTCATGAATCTCATCATTCATGAAGAAATGACTCATGAAGTAACACTGGGCGGCCAGCTGGTGGCGCCATCCAAGGAGTATAAATACTCGGGTGTGGGCCCAGCTTGCTCAGGATGTTTTTGTAACCAGGAACTAGTGAAGTAACTAGACTCTCATAGTTGTGAAACAGTTGATTAAAGCCTTGTTTTATACTCCAACCAAGTGCTTAGTCATCTTTTTACATCAGTAACGACATCACATAATTGGACACCACGTGGCTCAAAGTTTATGCAAACTTTCGAACTGGGTTCTAATATTTGATCTGACTCTATGAGGCAGACACTAATTTCTTTTGTCCTTTTCTCTCTCCTTTACAGAACCAAAGTTGTCACAGGTAATAAAACTTGCTTGTTAGTTTCTGATAAGTCTGTGTTGGTAGGGAGTCAGTTGGGGAATGCGATGCCAAGCGTGGCACTGAGTCCCATAGACCAAGGAGGTCTGGGATGAGCTGTCCGATCCCAGTCGGGAGTGTGTTGAAAATATTTCAGGGTTTTTTTTTTACAAGATGGTTTAAGGATTTGATAGGGTTGAAAGAGAGAAACTATTTCCTCTGGTGGAGGACGGGGGCATAACCTTAAAATTAGAGCCAGGCTGTTCAGGGGTGATGTGAGGAAGCACGTCTTCACACCAAGGGTAGTGGAAATCTGCCACTCTCTCCCCCAAAAGCTGTTGAGGCTGGGGGTCAATTGAAAATGTCAAAACTGAGATGGATAGATTTATGTTAGGCAAGGGTATTAAGGGTTACGGAACCAAGTCGGGTCGATGGAGTTAAGATACAGGTCAGCCGTGATCTAATTGAATGGCAGAACAGGCTCGAGGCGCTGAATGGCCTCCTCCTGTTTCCTATGTCCCCATGTATCGAGCAGGGTGCCTGTCTCAGAGAGCTCTGTTGGAAAATCAACAGGTGTGAGCGTCAGATGAACGCAGCGTATTCTATGACAGGGGTGATAGTCAGTGGGATACAGTCACGTCACCAGCTGGCTACCTGTTTATGTCATTGTGACTCAATGCAAAAGGAAATCTCACCCCAATAAGCACATACTACAAAGCTGAACTAATGGTTTCACCTGGCAGGATCAGAGTGGACTTTCCCCCCCTTCCTCTCGTCCTCTCTTTTAACAGGTGTCAGGGACCCTTCTGTATGTCGTCCAGACTGCCATCTCTCCTGTGGGAGACTGGGAGCCCTGATACTGAGTGTTAGCGGGCTGTGTGAGTGTGAAAGGTGGAGTGGAGGCCAAACCTGTCCAAACAAAATACACACAACACACAACACACACACAAAACACACAGCCCCACACGAGAACGTTAGTGTAGTGGTTATGTTACTGGGCTAGTAATCTAGAGGCCTGGATTAATGATTCATGAGACGTGAATTCAAATCTCACCACCATTCAGTTAATTAAATAAATCTTGAATAAAAAGCTAGTATCAGTAATGGTGATTGTTGTAAAAACCCATCTGGTTCACTAATGTCCTTTAGAGAAGGAAATCTGCTGTCCTTACCCGCTCTGGCCGATATGTGACTCCAGACCCACAGCAATGTGGTTGGCTCTTAACTGCTCCTCTGGAATGGCCCAGTTGTACCAAACCGCTTAAAGAAGTATCACCACAGAGACTGCAGCGGTTCAAGAAGGCAGCTCACCACTACCTTCTCAATTAGGGACGGGCAGTAAATGCTGGCCTTGCCAGCAATGCTCACATCCTGTGAAAAAATAAAGAAAAACCACACACGTACCCAGAAAACAGACACAACACACACGAAACAGACACACACCTTTCTGCAGGGTGTCACTGGAGTGCGATCAGGAGCTCATTCCCCACCACCCCCCCCTCCAGTAGTGCTGAGCTCAATTTATGGGCCCCCAATTTCTGTCCCAGAGGAGATGAGCCTTCGGCCTTCTGGTTCTCTCATCACGCCGACCCAAGAAGCCTCGTTAACTGTCAGCATTGAACCTTCATCCATATTGGCTCCAAGCTCCGTCTCCTGAGGGAGTGGCTCAGCAGGAATGGACTCCGACCTGCAGTCAGTGAGAGACAGATTCCCCGCACGTGTCTGTCCCGCTCGACAGTAGAAACGCAGATTGCTGCAGAGAGTCCGGTCAAGACAGAAATAAGTCGCTTACGAAACCTGCAGCAATTTTTCTATTTCTAGTGCAGGACAGTTTACGTTTGCTTTTGAAGGTGAACAAGTGAAGTTTGACATCTCTTTTTTTTGGTCCCTTTGCAGAACGTGTAAGTCGTTACTAAAGAGGGTGACTGGCGTCGTGGCTCTCTCCGAGGGACCTGCTGGGACTCCCCAAGTCCGAGGCGCCACAACTCCTATTTGCTGCCAGTGTCTCGGGGATGTGGGCTTTTCGGTTGCGAGCTTCCTCTCTCATGGCCCTAAATCTTATCGCTCTGGTGCTTTTGTTAAAAATGGAAGACGTAACGGGGCACCCCAGGCTCCCTTCAGATGGAATCGCTCCGTTTCCAAATCAAACGCACGGGTTGCCATGGAGACTGAAAACACCCCCACCCCCCATCAGCCGTTGCGCCCCCACCTGCCGCTTCTTTCCTTAAAAGGGAAGCTGACCCCTGTGCTGACCCCCAACCCCTGTGCTGGGCGACGACCTCTGCGCTGACCCCTGCGCTGGGCGCTGACCCCTGTGCTGGGCGACGACCCCATGCGATGGCTCTTGTCGCTGGCCAGTTTGCTGATCCACAGCTAACGCCATAAACACGCTGTTGCTATGGAGACGACGTAAAATATTCCCGTCTCTTCCACGTGCTGCGGGAACATCCCGACCAGCTGACAGGAGGCCCTGCCCATGGAGTAGATCCTTTGTCCAGGGGCCTAGGGAGTCTGGTGACTGCACCGTCCCCAGTAGGACTGATCCAACAAGTGGAGTTGGCCTGTGATTCCCAGACTGGCCGGGATCTCAACGGGCCTGTTTATCTGGGAAGGGCCGAACCCCCAACCCAGACTGTTTGTGTTTTAAGGTGCCAATCGGGCACTGCCTGCGAACCGCCATCTCACTGCTGTACCAGCAGCCGACACGGAGCAGGGTGTCTCACTGAGTCCCAGCTGCAACGTGTCGTGGTGACGAGCTTCATGGCAGTGGGAGCAGGACCAGCCCAACCCTGTGGGAGCCCTGGGTTGCTCTGAAGTTCCACGTCTTTTCGCATGCTGACTTTCTGTTTAAAGCTAATCAATAAACACCTTTTCTGATTTAACCGCAACGCTGTCGTGTGCCGGCATTATGTGAAATGAGCAATAACTCCATTGCACCGATGGTCTGTTGGGTGGCATTCATTCTCGGGACATGGGCGCTGCTGGCATTTATTGCCCGTGTCTAGTTGCCCTTGAGAAGGTGGTGGTGGTGGGCCGGCGCCGCCTTGAACCGCTAATGCAGATGACCACACGGACTGTAGCGTTAACGAAGGCGGCTCACCACCACCTTCTCAAGATTGAATAGAAAAAAAAACTGATCAGTGAGAGATCAGGAGCACAGCACACTTTTATAGGCTGGGTACAAATCTCTGATATTAGGCCGACACTTGTATTGCAGGCAATAGGGAAATAAGCAGACATAGACAGGCTGGTAGAATGGGCGGACACATGGAGGAGGATGGAGTGGTCAATCGTGGCAAAGGCTGCAGTCAGGTCGGGAATGACGAGGAGGGACAGTTTACCTTTGTCACAGTAACAAAGGATGTCATTTGTGACTTTGATGAGAGCCATTTCGGTACTGTGGCAAGGGCGTAAACCGGATTGGAAGGATTCAAACATGGAGTTCCGGGAAAGATGGGCACGGTTTTGGGAAGCGACAACATGTTCAAGGACTTTGGAGCGGAAAGGGAGGTTGGAGATGGGGCGGTAGTTTGCAAGGACGGAGGGGATCAAGGGTTGTTTTTTTGAGGAGAGGGGTGATGACGGCAGATTTGAAGGAGAGGGGGACAGTACTTGAGGAGAGAGGACTGTTAACAATGTCAGCTAACATGGGAGCCAGAAAAGGAAGTTGGGTGGTCAGCAGTTTAGTGGGAATAGGGTCGAGGGAGCAGGAAGTGGGTCTCGTGGACAAGATGAGCACGGAGAGGTCATGAGGGGAGATCGGAGAGAAACTGGAGAAAGATGCGAGTTCAGGGCTAGGGCAGGAGGAAGTTTGGCCCGGTAGGCTAGGGGAAGGAAGGGAAGTGGCAGAGGCAGCTGATCGGATGGTCTCAATCTTAGAGACAAAGAAGTCCATGAGCTCCTCGCACTTGTTGTTGGAGGTGAGGATGGAGGAGATAGGGGAGAGGGGTTTAAGAAGACGGTAGAAGTTAGCTGTAGAAAATAGTAGCCCGCGGTTATCTTTGCATTCCAGAATGATTCTGGAATAGTGAGCGATTTTGGAAGATGGGAGCAGGACTCGATAATGCTTTACGTGGTCCAGCCAGATCTGGCGGTGAATGACTAAACCAATTGTCCACCATATCCGTTCAAGTTTGTGTCCCTTGGACTTAAGGGAGCGAAGATGAGGGCCGTACCATGGGGAACGGCCAGGGTGAGAGTGAGTCATGGTTTTAATAGGGACTAGGGCATGAAAGGTGGTGGTGAGGGTGTGGTTGAGCAGATCGGTAGCTGCAGAAATATCATGGTGAATGGAGGGCCAAGTGTTGGACAGTTGGGATTTCATAAATGCCATTGTAAGAGAGATGGGGGAGAGTTTCTTTCCAGGGGCGGGCACAGAAGGAAGTAGGGTTGGGTGGGGGAAGGGGGATGTGGGTGTAGAGCGATGCGAGGAAGTGGTCAGAGATGGCCTTATCTTCGATTGACACAGTGGGAGTAGCGAGGCCACGAGAGACGTCAAGGTCAAGGGGGTGGCCGTGAATATGGAGGGAGAGATTAAGGGAGGATAGGAGGCTAGTGAACTCAGAGGAGAGAGAGCATGATGGAGGTTGAAATCACCGAGGATGAGAAGTCGCTCGGTGTAGAAGCTGAGGAAGGAAAGCACTGATGATATCTCGGTGATAACATTTTTATGGTCCTTGGGTGGGCGGTAGAGAATGAGAATTTTAAATGAGAAGTGAGAGGGTGGAATAAGGTGAGATGCTCAAAGGAGGAGAAAGTGCCGGAGGAGTAGGGGGACAGACCGAGGTGTGATTTGGTGATGGGAGCCACACCGCCACCACGGTGGTCAGGGCAGGATAGGTGGTGGAAGGTATAGCCAGGTGGGGAGGCTTCATTTAAGGGTAAGGTGACATCACCCCTCAGCCAAGTTTCTGTCAGGGCCACGATGTTAATGCAATCATCCTCGATAAGCTCATGGATGGCAAGGGCCTCGTTCGCAAGTGAACGGACATTCTGCAGGGAGATGCGGAGAGGGTGGGTGATGGCTGCCCCACTGCCAGCATCCACAGGGTCAACGCTTGAAGGGGTGAGTTGGATGGGGAGGAGATTGGCAAGATTAGCCCCCACCCCCCCCCCCGCAGGCATGCTGGACGGGAAGGGGAAGGTCGGTGAGAGAGTAGGATGGGACAGTTGGGGTTGCTACTCGTGAGGAGACAGCGACGAGTGCCAAGGTGGGCCCTTCGGAGGATGCCAAGAGAGGCACGGAGGAAAGCTGCAGGCTCATCGAAGAGGGAGACAAGCCTGGGACGGTGGCAGGAGCGTAGGAAGGTCGTAGAGCGTTGAAGGGATGGGGTAGGGATTTGGGAGGGCGGAGTATCCGAGAGAGGAGAGATGAAGGGCGGCATGACGACAGGAGAGAGCAGTCAGGGAGGAAAGAAAAAGCGGGAGAAAAACGTGGAAATAGAAGCGAACAGCTCGGGTCCAGAGCGGCAACCAAAATACGCACGTGAGTGGACACAGGGAAAAACTCAAGTTACATAGGCCTTGCTATGTAGCAATTATAGGGATGCATATTTCCTGGTCGTAGCGGAGTGGGTTGGTGACAGTAGTAGGGAGTCCAGAGTTAAAGTCCGAGGTCCCATGGAGGGAAACATTTGACGCAGGAAGGATGAAGTCGGCATGGAGCATCGACGACCTGTTTTCCAAGTTCGGAGAAAGGTGTAGCGGACGAGCGAAGCCCAGAAGCTATTTGAAGGAAATAAAAACAGAAAATGCTGGAAATGCTCAGCAGGTCAGGCAGCATCTGTGGAGAGAGAAACAGAGTTAATGTTTCAGGTCGATGACCCTTCGTCAGAACTGGAAAAAGCTGGAGATGGAACAGGTTTTTAAGCAAGTGTAGGGGCAGGGAAAGGGAGGAGGGGAGGAAGGAACAAAAGGGAAGGTCTGTGATAGGGTGGAAGGCAGGAGAGATTAAGAGAGATTAAGAGCTGGTGCAAGGCAAAAGGAGATGTGTAAGAAGTCACACAACACCAGGTTATAGTCCAACAGCTTTATTTGAAATCACAGGCTTTCGGAGCGCTGCTCCTTCGTCAGGTGAAGTGAAGAGATGCATATAGACACTGCATATATAGTCAGGGAACATTGCCTTTCCCCGTCTAGCCTATCCAAACCCGTCATAATCTTGTACACCTCGATCAAATCACCCCTCAACCCCCTTAGCTCTAATGAAAACAAATCCAGCTTCTTCAACCTGTCCTTGTAGCTAAGATCCCCCATCCCCGGAACCATTCTGGTAAATCTCCTCTGCACCCTCTCGAGGGCCTTCAACATCCTGCCTAAAGTGTGGTGACCAGAACTGGACGCAATACTCTGTAACTTGTAGTTAACTTGTAGTTAGAGCTAAAATGCACCAACTGTTGGAACCAGGGGAACTTGAACAGTGGGAGCCAGGAGATTTGGGAGAGAAAAGGCAAAGGATGGCCGGAGATTCCCACGGATTGAGGTGAAGTCCTCCAGAGCTCCTTATGGAATGGCCAGCCGAGCGGCAGCCATCTCACACACAACCATTCGGCCCAGCTGGTCTATGACAGCGTTTATGCTCCACTCGAGCCTTCTCCCATCCCTCTTCATCTAACCCTATCAGCGTGATCTTCCATTCCTTTCTCCCTCATATGCTTATAGACTTTATTTATGGAAGTGGGAAGACACGGTCAGAAACTTTGGCCTAGAAATTGAGTGGGCTTTGCGCCCATTTTGCGGCGCTAGAGGTCATTGCGCTGGACTTACAGCCGGTTCAGAAATTCCCTGGGGCCCTACCATCGGCGGTAGACCGGTTGCGCTGCGCCGGCACCGATGACGTCATCGGTGTGCGCAGCGTCCCGGTTGCCGTGGTGACGGGCCCCAGCGCCGAAATTGAGTTGTGGCCGCCTCGCCCGTGGCAGCCGCAACTAAGACTCTGGCAACCGAGTCTTACAGGAGTTTGCGCCGGCGCATTAAGGTCGCGCGGCGGCCGGTCGCTTTCCCGCCGGCCGCCTGCCCGCACCTCCCTCCCCGGACTCCTCCACCCCCCCCCGCGGAACAGATGCTTCTGGGCTGCGAGCCCGGCACTTCCCCGAGGTGCCGGGCTCATTTTTGTGAAGATTTTACCGGCCAGCGGGCGGGTGCAGGCAGCTCCTCCTTAACTGAAGGAGGAGGCCTGCACTTCCCGAGCCTGCCGCACTGCATCGGGCGCCGCAGCGCCAGAATAGCGCCGCAATGCGGCAGGTAGCGCCCATTTTCAGGCGCAAACACCCTTCAGTAGCGCCGGCAGCCGTTTGGGCGCGGCGCTACTGAATTTTTGGCGCGCGCAGGGGGACTTAGCGCCGGCGCTAACTTTCCGGCGCTAAAGCCCTGGCGCGGCGCCAACTGAATTTCTAGGCCATTAAGTGCAGAACTTAAAATGTTAAACAAAGCCAGTCCTCAAGGGGTTAAAATGGCCTCTTCTACAATCTATTTCTTATGCAAGAATTTTGGATTAAAGCGATGCCCGTGGTCCTTCACGATGCAATGACGGACATGATGTTCTCCACATATTTCTTCCAGCAAGGCTACATTGTCATTTAGTAACACTGGGTTTGATTGCAGATTTGATCCAGCATATGGTGATGGGAGCTCGGGTTACATAGAATTACAGGACATTCGGTCCAACTGGCCTATGCTAGCACTTACGCACCACACTAGCCTCCTCCCACCCCTCTTCATCTCACACTATCTGCATACATAATATTACATCGGATATACGGCACAGAAACAGGCCATTCGGCCCAACCAGTCCATGCCGGCGTTTATGCTCCACATGAGCCTCCTCCCATCTTTCCTCATCTAACTCTATCAGCGTAACCCTCTATTCCCCTCTCCCTCAGATGCTTGTCTAGCCTCCCCTTAAATGCATCTATACTATTCGCTTTAACCACTCCCTGTGGTAGCGAGTTCCACATTCTCACCACTCTCTGGGTAAAGAAGTTTCTCCTGAATTCCCTATTGGATTTCCTGGTGACTATCTTATATTGACGGCCACTAGTTTTGCTCTTCCCCACAAGTGGAAACATTCTCTCTGTATCCACTCTATCAAAACCTTTCATCATTTTAAAGACCTCTATTAGGTCACCCCTCAGCCTTCTTTTTTCAAGAGAAAAGAGACCCAGCCTGTTCATCCTTTCCTGATATGTATACCCTCGCATTTCTGGTATCATCCTTGTAAATCTTCTCTGCACCCTCTCCAGTGCCTCTATATCCTTTTTATAATATGGCGACCAGAACTGTCCGCAGTACTCCAAGTGTGGTCTCACCAAGGTTCGATACAGGTTTAGCATAACTTCCCTACTTTTCAATTCTATCCCTCTAGAAATAAACCCTAGTGCCTGGTTTGCATTTTTATGGCCTTGCTAACCTGTGTCGCTACTTTTAGTGATTTGTGTATTTGTACTCCGAGATCCCTTTGTTCCTCTACCCCACCCAGACTCGCACCCTCCAAGTGACAGGGTAACACAAAGAATTCGACCCAACACAATCGTCGCTAAGCAAAAGGAAAAATATCTGACATATTGGGCAGAAACAACAAAAACCCAAAGCAAACTCAATTGCTACTTGGCCCTAAACAGACAATACAACATAGCTGATTACCTGACCATGGTAAAGGATAACAAACTGAGAAGAACCTTGACAAGGTACAGACTTAGCGAACATAGCCTAGCGATCGAAAAAGGCAGACACAGGCAGACCAGGCTGCCAAGAGAGGACAGGATATGCTCTCACTGCAGTCAGGGAGTGGTGGAGACAGAGATGCACTTCCTCACAGCTTGTGGAAAATATCAGGGCATCAGGGAGAATTTCTACCAAAAATTCTCACAAATATGCCCTGATTTCAGAAATCTGAATGACAACCAAAAACTCCCATTCCTACTGGGAGAGGAGAGAAGCTGTATAACACTGGCGGCGCACTATGTTACAGCTTGCCATGAACAGAGGGACAACCAGTAAACTAAGAAAAAAAATATATATAAACAATGCGAATGTATATTTATACACTCAGGGATATACCTGTTTATACACTGTATGAATAGAACTGCGTTTATGTGCTAAACCATAAATGTATTTTGATGCTTTGGCAACATAAGATGTAACTTATCATGCCAATAAAGCGATTTAAATTGAAATTGAAAGCGATTTAAATTGAAATTGAATTGATAAGTGACCTCCCTATTCTTCCTACCAAAATGTAACACCTCACATTTATCTCTGTTGAAATTCATTTGCCAATTATATGCCCATTCTGCAAGTTTATTAATGTCCTCCTGTAACTTGTTGCAGTCCTCCTCAGTATTAACTACACCCCCCCCCAATTTGGTGTAATCCGCAAATTTAGAAATTGTGTTTTTGATTCCAAAGTCTAAATAGTTAATATAAATTGTAAACATCAGTGGTCCCAGCACTGATCCTTGTGGAACACCACTACCCACCTTCTGCCACTGTGAATAGCTACCCTTTACTCCTACTCTCTGCTTTCTGTCTTGAAGCCAGCCAGCAATCCATTCTGCTACTTATCAAAGGCCTTGTGAAAAATCGAGATAAATTACATCACATGACTCCCATGTGATGCCCATGTCACGTGACGCCCACGAGCGGCCTACGTCACGTGACTCCCATGTGCAGCCCACGTCACGTGACTCCCACGAGCAGCCCACGTCATGTGACTCCCATGTGCAGCCCACGTCATGTGACTACCATGAGCAGCCCACGTCATGTGACTCCCATGTGCAGCCCACGTCACATGACTCCTGTGCTCGGTCAGGTAGATTGGAGCGATAGCAGAGGTTTTCTTGTGGTGCATGGTTGTACTACTTAGCAGAGCTCTGGTGGGATTGGTGGTCGGAGGGGATGTTATATTAGAACCATTTGTTGGGGCACAGTGAGGGGCAGGGATCTCGCAGCAGGCGCGCGTCACCAAGTGAGCATCAAGCTACTGCTGATGGACAACCAAAAGGTTGGGGGGGTGGAAGGTGTGGTTGGAAGCTAAAAGGAAGGTCTTGAGTGAGTGCTAATGGCTGGCAGTTTGTCACGGTGTGTATGGTAGCGTAGTGGTTACTTTACTGGACTCGGCATCCCCCTGGAATAAACCCTACATCCTGAATTAGGTTTAAGAAGTTTGTGCTGAATTCCCTATTGGATTTATTAGTGACTATCTTACATTAATGACCCCTTGCTCTGGTCTCCCCCACAAGTGGAAACATCTTCTCTGCGGCTACCTTAGCAAACCCCTTCATAATCTTAAAGACCTCGATTAGCCTTCTCTTTTCTAGAGAAAAGAGCCTGTTCAGCCTTTCCTGATGAGTGTATCCTTTCACTTCTGGTATCATCCGTGTGAATCTTTTAATATGGAGACCAGAACTGAGGCCAAAACCTCGTGTCTTCCTTCAGGATTTCGTGCACCTTTGCTTTTCTTTCCGGCCCTCTGGTACAAGTGAGAGAATGTTGGACGTGCCCACAGCTTCAGTTAGGCCAGGCTGGCGGCCCACCACACTCTCAGTCCAGTTACACGTCAAGAGATAACATTGAGAGCTGGCGCTCGCATGTGAGATACAACCGGCGCCACCCAAGATAAACCTGGCCGAGGATAGAGTCACCAGGATCTCTGCGTAGTCCGATAGAATCATCGAATAGTACAGCACAGAAAGAGGCCATTCGGCCCATCGAGTCTGCGCCGGCTCTTTCGAAGAACAATCCAGTTAGTCCCACTCCCCCGCTCTTTCCCCATATCCCTGTAACTTTTTCTCCCTCAAGTATTTATGCAATTCCCTTTTGAAGGCTGCTATTGAATCTGTATCCATCGCCCTATCAGGCAGCGCATTGCAAATCTTAGCCACTCGTTGTGTGAAAAGTTTTTCCTCATGTCGCCTCTGGTTCTTTTGCCAATCACGTTAAATCTGTGCCCTCTGGTTATCGACCCTTCAGTCATTGGAAACAGTTTCTCTTTATTTACTCTATTTAAACCCTTCATGATTTTAAACACCTCGATCAAATCTCCTCTTGGCCTTCTCTGCTCCAAGGAGAACCTCCGCTTCCCCAGTCTATCCACATGATTGTAATCCCTCCTCCCTGGAACTATTCTAGTAAATCCCTTCTGTACCCTCTCCAAAGCCTTCATGTCCTTCCTAAAGTGTGGTGCCCAGAATTGGACACAATACTCCAACTGGGGCCAAACTAGTGTTTTATATGAGTTTAGCATAACTTCCTGGCTTTTGCACTCTATGGGCTGGATTTTGCCAACCCTGGGGAGGTGGGTTTGGAGGCAGGACTGCCGGGAAAATGGCAGAATTTGGGGGCAGGTGCCCAACCCGCCCCCATGCCATCTTGCCAGGAGGCGGGTAGCCGACCTGCGCTGGGTCCCGTCTCCTTGAGGTGGGAAGGGGATTAATGCCAATTAACTGGCAGTTTTTTGGCTAATCCCTATTTTGAGCCCTGAAGTGTGGGCTTCCCGATGACTCCGAACCCCGCCAGGGTCAGCGAGGCAGGCCGTCGGTCTGCGGGGGTCAAAGGAGCCGAGATGTCCAGTGTACAGGTGAGTGGTGGGTGCATGTTTGCATAGGTAAGTGTGTGAGGTGAGTGTAAAGTGTTTTAATAAGTTTTACTTACCTTTAGTTCTTCCTACAGGCTTCCTCCCTCCAGGTCTCGGGAGGCCCTCAGCTCACCGGCACAGAAAGCAGAATGGCCGCTGAACTGTCAAAAGCGGCAGCCTTCTGCTTTCTGGTCAGGAAGGCTTTCTAATTGAGTCTTGGGTAAAGACACAACTTAGAAGACAGATTGTCAGTGTTTGACAGCTTCACAGAGCCGTCAAATGATGACATTTCATCTGTCAAAAGCACTTGACAGATGAAACGGCACCTGTAACTGGCTTTCCCTTAATTGGCCTGCTGAGCCCACTGGGGGCGGGCTTAACAAGGTCAATCAAGGGAAAATAGCGTGGGTTGGCCACAAGTCGATGGAGGTGGGACTGAAACCCAACAAGTGGGTGTCCCGCCTCCTAAAGCTCCTCATTGACAAAAATCCAGCCCTGTGCCTCTATTTATAAAGCCCATATACTTCCACTAACTACTTTGTTAACCTGTCCTGCCACCTTCAAATATTTGTGCACAAGCACCCCCAGGTCTCTCTGTTCTTGCACCCCCTTTAAAATTGTACCATTTAGTGTGTAGCATCTCTCCTCATTCTTCCAACCAAAGTGTATAACCTCTCACTTCTCTACATTGAATTTCATCTGCCATGTGTCCACCCATTCTACCAGCATGTCTATGTCTTCTTATTTCCCTATTGCCTGCAATACAAGTGTCGGCCTAATATCAGAGATTTGTACCCAGCCTATAAAAGTGTGCTGCGCTCCTGATCTCTCACTGATCAGTTTTTTTTCTATTCAATCTTGAGAAGGTGGTGGTGAGCCGCCTTCGTTAACGCTACAGTCCGTGTGGTCCTCTGCATTTAGCAGTTCAAGGCGGCGCTGGCCCACCAACACCTTCTCAAGGGCAACTAGACGTGGGCAATAAATGCCGGCCCCGCCAGCAGCGCCCATGTCCCGAGAATGAATGCCACCCAACAGACCATCGGCGCAATGGAGTTATTGCTCATTTCACATAATGCCGGCACACGACAGCGTTGCGGTTAAATCAGAAAAGGTATTTATTGATTAGCGTTAAACAGAAAGTCAGCATGCGAAAAGACGTGGAACTTCAGAGCAACCCAGGGCTCCCACAGGAGGTGCGGAGCTGGTCTCGGACGGACAGGGTTGGGCTGGTCCTGCTCCCACTGCCATGAAGCTCATCACCACGACACGTGGCAGCTGGGACTCAGTGAGACACCCTGCTCCGTGTCGACTGCTGGTACAGCAGTGAGATGGCGGTTCGCAGGCAGTACCCGATTGGCACCTTAAAACGCAAACAGTCTGGGTTGGGGGTTCGGCCCTTCCCAGATAAACAGGCCTGTTGAGACCCCGGCCAGTCTGGGAATCACAGGCCAACTCCACTTGTTAGATCAGTCCTACTGGGGACGGTGCAGTCACCAGGCTCCCTAGGCCCCCGGACAAAGGATCTACTCCATGGGCAGGGCCTCCTGTCAGCTAGTCAGGATGTTCCCGCAGCGCGTGGAAGAGACGGGAATATTTTACGTCGTCTCCGTAGCAACAGCGTGTTTATGGCGGTAGCTGTGGATCAGCAAACTGACCAGCGACAAGAGCCATCGCATGGGGTCGTCGCCCAGCACAGGGGTCAGCGCAGGGGGTCGGGGTACAGCGCAGGGGTCGGGGGTCAGCTTCCCTTTTAAAAGGAAAGAAGCGGCAGGTGGAGGCGCAACAGCTGGCCGGGGGAGGGGGTGAGGGGTTTCTGTCTCCATGACAACCCGTGCGTTTGATTCGGTAACGGTGCGATCCTGTCTGAAGGGAGCCTGGGGTGCCCTGTTACACATTCCATTTTCAACAAAAGCATTAGAACGTCGAGCATTAAGAGTGGAGGCCGTGAGGGAGGAAGTTCGCAACCGAAGAGCCCACATCCCCAAGACTCCAGCAGAAACGACAGCAGCAAGTACGAGTTGTGACGCCTCAGACTCGGGGGTTCCCAGCAGATCCCTCACGGATGGCGAGAGAGTCTTCAGTTCATAATTCCTGCAATAACCAAATAAACCCCAGGTTAACTTAAAAAAAAAAGAGTTTTACAGCACAGGATATGACCTCCCTTCTGAATTTAGACCCCTCTTGTCCCATTTTCCTGCTTTTCCCCCCTCAGTCTCTGTTACCGCCTAATTTAAGTAGATTGACTGCAACAAGGATTGACTTGGATTCAATTATTTTCCGTTCCATTTTGATTTCACGCGAACCTATTTTTTCCCCTCAATTGTTGATAACACAAAGTCCCGAAAACTGGAAGCGATTTCTGCCAACGCTTTTTAAATGTGCTCGAGCACTTAACACATCTTAGGGCATTTTATCTGTCGCTATTTTAACGGAGGCATTAACCTATTAAATATAATGCAGCCCATAATCCAGGCGGACACTCCCAGTGCGGTACTGAGGGAGCGCTGCACGGTCAGAGGTGCCGTCTTTCGGGTGAGACCCTAAACTGAGACCCCGTCTGCCTGTTCCAAGGGATGCTAATAATCCTGTCACACAGAGCTCTCCCGCTGTCCCGACCAACACCACCACCAAAAACCGATCCAACTGCTCATTTATGTTGATGCTTTTATATGGGATCCTGCTGTGTGCATGCGGGACTCTGCAGTTGGCTGTGGAATAATAGTGGCCCTACTTCAAAAGTAATTCCTTGCATATGAAGTACTTTGAGATGATAAGGCACTATATAAAGGCAAGTATTTGATTTAGTATTTAAAAGTTTGTATCCTACTATGAACTTCCACCTCTCGCTCCTTCTCAGCTCCAATATATTGTCTTCTAACTCTTCATCTTCACGCTGTTGAAATAAAGACCTCAAATTCTACCACTTGAACCATCCCAATATAGGACCCCCCAAACCTCCCTCGGTCATTGCTTATTTCTATCAGAGGTTCATGGTGCCCGTCCCACTACTTCCGGTTTACCTCATTATCTCTTCAACCTTGGGTAGTGGCCTGTACTGTGGGACTTGACCTTTCACCCTGCTGGGAAATAAATGGTCAACCTCCTTCGCTCTAGTAGCCAGCTTTGTTATTCAACAGTTGTGTGTGTGTGTGTGTGTGACTGACGTTAAAAGGTCCAATACACCAAGCTCCACACAAGTCTGGTCAGTCCCTCAGCCCAGTTTCTTCTTCTGTTTCTGCCCCATTTCTCCCCTCGTCCCTTTAAAAGCACCAACACATTCTAAGGTGGGGGGGCGGGGGGGGTTCCCCCATGGGGCACAGTGGCCCTCCAGTATCTCGCTTGTTTGCTCATGTCTTTCTGGGTGAAGACAGAGAGTGAGCACTGGCAGGCTATTCAATCGCAGCCAAGCTCGACCTTGCCCTTGCCCCAACTAGCAACGCTCACGCACCTTCCAAGAGAAGTCACACAGGAGTGGGAACCCTGCCCAAAATCCCCACCCTCCCTGCTTGGCCTAGGACTGTTTCTATCACATTGCATACCCCACGCGATAAGGTGGATTAGTTGCAATACTAGTTAGTAGCCCCACTGGCAATTTGGTTTCAAAGAGCCACAGACAAAATTTGGCTCTGGACTTCTGATAAGCCCCCAAAGAACCTTCTTTACCCAGAGAGTGGTGAGAATGTGGAACTCGCTACCATAGGGAGTTGAGGAGAATAACACTGATGCATTTAAGAGGAAGCTAGGCAAGTACATGAGGGAGAGGGGAATAGAAGGATATGCTGAAAGGGTTGAGATGAAGTAGGGTGGGAGGAGGCTGGTGTGGTGTATAGACATGGACCAGTTGGGCCGAATGGCCTGCGTCTGTGCTGTACATGCCAAGTACGAGTTTGTGTTCTGATGCCAATATTGACTCGGAGACCCTCCGAGATGAATGGCAGAGACACATTACACCCAACTAACAATCACAGGCCTGCGCCCCCACCCCCCCCCCCCAAACCGTCTCTGTCCCATGGGCACTGACCCATGCCCTTATACAGTTCGACAGGAACCAGCACACCTGACATTGGGGGCATGGGCTGCATCTGGGAGCCAATAAATTGCCTCGATGGGGCATCCCCTGCTCACCCCGCACCTCCCCTTTGATTCCGGGTGAATCGACCGAGATCGACAGACTTTTGTCAGGCGAGGGAAGTGGAGCTAAAGCGGGGAGAGGGAGTCGAGGGACGGATCAGCCAGGACCTAACCGAATGGCGCAACCGGCTCGAGGGATCCGAATGGCCTCCTCCTGTTCCTACAAACCCCCTTTCCCTTCTGATAGGCCACGGGTTGGAGGTCACGGGTTGGAGGTCACTAACGCAGCAGTCAGGTTAATGAGATTGACTTACAGGTGAGTGGCCGGTTACAACACCTCCACCTAAAATGGAAAATGCCAGAGGGGATAGCAAACAACAAAGAAAACGTTTGAAGGACTGTTTGAAGCAACGTGTGACCGTTCTTCATGTGCGAGGACAGTGTCAGACGTTGTCCACACACGCACGTTCTGCCTGGAATCACTGCTGGGAACACAGGCCGAGTTATTTATTGTCTTTTTCTAGCTGAGGCCAATTGTACTTTATAAAGCGCTGGTTAGGCCACAACTGGAGTATTGCCTCCAGTTCTGGTCACCACACTTTAGGAAGGATGTGAAGGCCCTCGAGAGGGTGCAGAGGAGATTTACCAGAATGGTTCCGGGGATGGGGGATCTTAGCTACAAGGACAGGTTGGAGAAGCTGGATTTTTTTTCATTAGAGCAAAGGAGGTTGAGGGGAGATTTGATAGAGGTGTACAAGATTATGACGGGTTTGGATAGGCTAGACGGGGAAAGGCTGTTCCCACTAGTTGATGGTACAAGGACTACGGGACACAGGTTTAAGGTTCTGGGCAAGAGATACAGGGGGGATGTGAGGGAAAACTTTTTTATGCAGCGAGTAATGAGGACCTGGAACTCGCTGCCGACGGAAGTGGTGGAAGCGGAGACACTCAATGTTTTCAAGGGGAGACTGGATAGGCACTTGAGGGAAATAAACTTGCAGGGCTACGGGGATAGCGCGGGGGAATGGGACTGACTGGATTGCTCTGCAGAGAGCCGGCGCGGACTCGATGGGCTGAATGGCCTCCTTCTGTGCCGTTATGACTCTGGTTCTACTACACCCACCATTTCCCTGGCTGAATTCAGGCAACTTGCATTTATACTGCACCTCAAACATAGATTCAAACTTCCCAAGGTGCAGCACAGACCAAGGATCAAACCCGGGCCCTTGAGCGTCCGTGTACTCAGTGCCACACTGTACATTACCATCAAACAAAAGGTTAAGAAGGGTGAAGAAGAGCTTTAATTACCTCTCTTTTCAGTTGTGGTGGTGCTAAAAGAGAACAAAAAGGACAACAGAATCAGTTAACATCAGCTGCGCACACAGTCAGTTCATAAACAAACCATCCCACCTCAATCCCTGGTGTAGGCCTCAAACAAACAAACCATTCCACCTCAATCCCTGGTGTAGGCCTCAAACAAACCATCCCACCTCAAACCCTGGTGTAGGCCTCAAATTTTAAGCCATTGAGTTTAAAGCTCATGTGTTGCAATTTTTAATCCCCTTCTTGGTCGTCAGTCTTTAACCACAGAAACATAGAAGCAGGAGTAGGCCATTCGGCCCCTCGAGCCTGCTCCGCCATTCAATGCGATCATGGCTGATCATCCAAATTCAGTACCCTGTCCCTGCTTTCTCCCCACATCCCTTGATCCCTTTAGCCTTAAGAAATATATCTAACTCCTTCTTGAATATATTTAATGAATTGGCCTCTACTGCCTTCTGTGGTAGAGAATTCCACAGGTTCACCGCTCTCTGGGTGAAGAAATTCCTCCTCATCTCAGTCCTAAATGGCTTACCCCTTATCCTTAGACTGTGACCCCTGGTTCTGGACTCCCCCGCCATCGGGAACATCCTTCCTGCACCAATAGCATAGTTGCAGACTATTTACTGTTCTATAAAATTATCTTCATTATTTCTGGCTTTTTCTCCCCCATTAAGGTCTCACGAGAATATTCGGAGAGCTAAAGGGCCAACGTCTCTAGAAGCTTGGCAATCCATTGGTCTGTATTTGGTGGCTTGTGAGCAGCGTCCTTCCACTGAGTGCGCGAGGCAGCTCTGCTCCCTCCGCTTCCTATCCCAACCCCGTTTCCCCAGGATGGACATCTTCAGCATAAAGAAGCAACTGTAAATTTACTGAAGTCATTCAGAAGGATCAGCGACGCAGGGCATGCTGGGAGGGGAGGGGGGAGGGGAGGCTGGCAACACTTGGAATTCATTCTAACATTTCGGGCATAACTCTTTGATCAGCCCCCCAACCTCCACCTCTTCTCGTGGGCCAAGGATTGACGTGCAATAAGAGTGACTTACGTTACGACTGTGGTGGTACCTCCCAAGCTCTTACCTAAATTGGACGGAAAATAGAGAGCAGTTAAGCCAATTACATGAAGAACCAGTTCAAAATGGCTGACAGGCAGGTGGGCCCCACTAACCACCACCCCCCCAAGTCTGGGGTCAGTCATCCCCAACAAGAAATGGAGGAGTCGATAATAACAGGGAAATGGCTACTGTGGTCACCAGTCATGAGATTTTATTGTGAAACACAGTTCAAGGGTCAAGGATGAAGGCCCACAGCAGGGCAACACCAAGGTTAAGAAGAGTAGGTGAGGCAGTGATTTAAATATGAAGTGGAGCTCAGTGACGCCAAGCTTAGGTTCAATAGCCTGCGGAGAGTAGGAAGAAGGAAGAGAGGAGAGGAGAGATGCATCCTTTGTGGCCTGGGGAAGAAAGAGAGAGAGATGATGCAATGTCATGGAATGGAATAACAAAGGAAAGCTCATTGTAGGGCTGACTGTAGTGGTATCGATCAAAGGAGAAGAAATAAGAAATACCAGGTCACAGACAGAGATAAAGATAGAGGGAGAGAAACAGAAGAGAGAGAGAGAGAGAGAGACACACACAAAGCAAAGGAGAGACAGGGAAAGAGACAGAGAAAGAGAGACAGATAAAGAGACAGGGAGAGAAAGAAAGAAAGACAGATAAAGAGACAGGGAGAGAGAGAGAGAGAGAGAGAGAGAGAGAGACAGGGAAACAGAGACCGAGACAGTAAGAGACAGACAGAGGGAGCGACAGACAGAAGGAGACTACAGCAGGTCCTTGTACTCTGTACAGCAGTGTTTTGCGGGAGTAACTTTGTGGACTGTCATGGATTACAGAAGAATTCAGGCCCAGGATACGCAAACCTCCTCTCTCACGAGTCACGTCACGTCACGTCACTCAACTTCAAACTTACCAGACACATTCGATGAGAAGCTGGAGGAAGACGATCCGCCACTAATCAGGCTGGATGGGGGGGAAAAGAGAGAAAACAAAAAATTCTTAACATTGTGCACTGCAAAATGGAGCCTGTAGTAAATTTAACCCGCTGGGATGAGAGGGGGAGAGGCACAGGGCATCAGCACGGCCAAGTGAGCCACTGCCCTACCCGGTTTGTGTCTTGGCCAATGGAGATGTCCCAAGAGTCTTCCTGTGGATTTTTCCTGCTAATGACGTTGGGGATGCAGCATCAGATGGTCCTCTCCCAGGAAACCTCAACAAGAACTGGTGAAATCCCACTGGGCTTCATCCAGCGGGTGTTGACAAAGGGTTGGCACTCTACCACGGAACCTCTCGGTCTCTCGTTGGCCCGTTGACAAAGGACTCCTGATAGTTTGCCGCAGTTTTCATAGGAAAGTCACTTCTTTTTCCAGAAATCATTTGCCCTCCAATTTCCACCCCCCAAACCCCGGCCACAAAACATGCCGACACTGAAGAGGTTCGACGGCAGGGATCTGGTTACCCAGCAGACCGGCCCTACTCAGCTGTTCAACCACAAGGATGGTCATCCCCATCTCAGCCTGGTCAGTTCCTCGTCCAACATTCTCGCTTCCCAGCGATCAGGGGCAGGAACCGTGGATGATTTCCCCTCCCTCCTTTCTTGGCCCAAAAGGTGCCTAGGTCAAATCTAATGCCCCCTACTTGGCTGCGATCAGCTAAGGCACCACGGTGAGGAATCCTGGGGGCTTCCAACTGGGACTTCTTTTCAAGCTTGCCTGAAAAACTACCGGCATGAATAAGTGCATTGCCAGTGAGGGCCAGGCACACAATGAACATGGACTATGGGACGCCTCTGTGGTTTACCTTTGGTTACCTCCGTTCAGTAGAAGATTGTACTGCTGTAGCTCAGCATCCAGCTTCATCTTGATGTTAAGAAGCTGCTGGTACTGTTGGCTCTGATTCATCAGGTCTTGCCTGGTGCCTCCCAGTTCCCCTTCCAGCTGTGAGACGCTTCCCATTACCCGCTGAAGCTCCGATGCGTATCGCCCTTCTGTGCTGTTCAGAGCGTTCTGCAGAGCGGCTAACTGGAAACATCAAAGACAGTTTGGTCAATTTAAGGCCCGTCTGAATGGAGTGCTCAGAACAGGTTTCAAATAGTGATCGGATTGAAGTTCTGATAAACATCGCGCTCAAACCCGCGGACCACGTATTGTCAAAAGTCACTTACATTCCCACTTAAGGAGTTATATTCAGCATCAAGACTTTGCATTTGGTGACGCAATTGACTCAGTTCAGCTTTAGCACCATCGGCAACCTGGTTAGTCTGAGTGGTCTGTGTGACTTTAATCGTCACCTGAAAAAAGGAGAGAGAGAGAGAGAGAAAAAAAGAGGTTTACAGGGATGAAGGATGATGTACACAAGACAACCGGCCCCGCACTGGGATGAAGCTGGCCAGAGAGTGACTGTACACGGTAACCACGAACACCAACCCATCCACAGTGGTCACCATTGGCAATGAGCGCACAAGGCTTTTAGAGAGAGGTGACGTCACAGCAGAACAAGTTGTGGAAACACACGGGTCGGCCAGCATTTGAACGTAGCTCTGAGTCGGAATCCTTCCATGACCTCAGCCCGAGTGAATCTCAGAGACAGCTTTCACTGTGTGTGTAGGTGGAGGTTGCGTTGCATCAGTACACAATTACTAGGGACAGTATACACTAGGGTTGAGTTCATAATCTAGGCTGACTCCATGAGGGAGTGCGGTGTTATCGGAAAAAGAAAAAAAAGTGTTACATTTACATAGCACCTTTCACCACCCCATGACGTCCCAAAGAGCTTTGCTGCCAAGGCCGTACTTTTTTGGGTTTGACTGCACCAGGAAAAGTCACTGAGAAAGAGAAGGGCCAAGTAGTAATACACAACACACCTTCCAAAAAAATAGGCTGTGCCCAACAAATTCTATAGGGTTTTTTGAGGAAGTCACCAGGACAGTGGATGAGGGAAATCCCGATAGACTTAGACTTTGAGAAAGCCTTTGATAAGGTGAGGTTTTCCCCAGAGAGTAGGGAGTCTCTGGAATGTGTTGTCGGCCGGTGTGCTGGATGCTAACTCTCGGTCTTCAGGAAGGAGCTAGGCCGGTTCCTGACTGGGGCGGAGATCGCATCATATAGAAGGTCAGTGTCTACAGAGAACACTTGGTCCATGTCATCTCCTGGACTGGTTTCAATCACCTGAGGAGGTTGGGGTGGAATTTTCCAGATATTCTTTTCCCTTTGATTTTTCTCTTTTTTTGGTTCACCCAGGAGATTACATGGTTGTGGGGTCAGGGTTCAGGGGCTTGGGGGGGGGGGGGGGCGTGGGGAGAGGAGGGAGGCAGGGTGGTGGAGTGTCCAGTCAGGTTGGTCTTTTCCTACCTGTCTCCAAAGTCCTCAGCCAACGTTCCTCCCTCCATCAGTACCACGGGGGAAGAAAACCCAGATTAACCAGTCACTCATCTCCTTGGAGGAGTGCGAGAGCCTCTGCTGTTGATGGTGAATCCAATCCTACCTGTTCCTTGTACCAATTATCCAATTCCTGTTGGTTCTTGTTAGCAAGATCTGTGTACTGGTCTCGGAATTGCTGCAAGGTCTCAGACAGGTTGACGGAAGGCATCGAGTCCACCTCAACGTGGACATCTTGTGTCTTCTGCTGCCGCAATATCTTCAGCTCCTGAAACACAAGGGCAATAGAACGTTAGATCAGCGCAACCCATCTGTGGGGCACAATGTGCTAAATGTCAGTCTCCTCAATCTTTTCCAGTGGAATAACGGTGTAAGTGCTGAATATAGCAAGGAAATTTAGGGCCAAAACCGTAGCAATTAATTATTGAGACTTACAGAAAGCGACCAACAGAACTGACAGGAGAGATGGTAACAGGGACCAGTATTGCACATCTTGCCCTGTGTTATAAATCTCATCATTCATTAAGAAACTACTCCTGAAATAATGCTGGACGGCCAGCTGGTGGCGCCGTCCAAGGAGTATAAATACTCGGGCGTGGACCCAGCTTGCCAGGGACATTTTGTAAGACAGGAACTAGTGAAGTACAACTAGACCTCCATGTTCTGAAACAAGTTGATTAAAGCCTTGCTTTATACTCGAACCAAGTGCGTAGTGAGTTTTATTACATTACCCCCTGTACTTACGAGTTTCCAGGAATTCAAGATTAATCTCGACATTGCTGCGAGCAAGACTCAGGAGTAAAATGATTGGGGAAATTTTATAAAGTCATCTTTATTTCTCATTTTCTTTGTTTATTAGTTATATAAATAGTTAAGAATGACTCCGTCGGGTAACGAACGGTCTGTTCGCCCTCCAGTCAGTGTGCCACAAGGATGGACGTATCGGGCGACCAAGGTCGTGTGATAAGACCTTCAGGGTAACGCCCAACAGGAGTTGACAGGTCTACCTGGGCTGTGCACAGTTTAAAAGATCAGTGATGGTCCTTATAGTGAAGATGGTAATGGACTCACGGGTCCCAAACACGTTCAAAGGAACAGACTTCAAAAAGGACCCTAGGAAGGACAGAGGATCAGAGAGACCTTGGTGTGCATGTACATAGATCCCTGAAGGCAGCAGGACAGGTAGATAAGGTGGTTAAAAAGGCATATGGGATACTTGCCTTCATTAGCCGAGGCATAGAATATAAGAGCAGGGAGGTTATGATGGAACTGTACAAAACGCTAGTTAGGCCACAGCTGGAATACTGTGTGCAGTTCTGGTCGCCACACTATAGGAAGGATGTGATTGCATTGGAGAGGGTGCAGAGGAGATTCACCAGGATGTTACCTGGGCTGGAGCGCTTCAGCTATGAAGAGAGACTGGACAGGCTGGGGTTGTTTTCCTTAGAGCAGAGAAGGCTGAGGGGGGACCTGATTGAGGTGTACAAAATTATGAGGGGCATAGATAGGGTAGGTAGAAAGGAACTTTTCCCCTTAGTAGAGGGGTCAATAACCAGGGGGAATAGTTTCAAGATAAGGGACAGGAGGTTTAGAGGGGATTTGAGGAAAAACTCTTTCACCCAAAGGGTGGTTGGAATCTGGAACTCACTGCCTGAAAGGGTGGTAGAGGCAGGAACCCTCACAACATTCAAGAAACATTTAGATGAGCACTTGAAATGCCATAGCATACAAGGCTACGGACCAAGTGCTGGAAAATGGGATTAGAATAGACAGGGCTTGATGGCCGGCGTGGACACGATGGGCCAAAGGGCCTCGTTCTATGCTGTATAACTCTATGACTTTGCGAAGAGTTTGAAATGAATCTTCATAGAAAGCTCTTGACACAGGGGTTACAAGGCACCTTTGAACCCGCGCGGAGCTCGCATTATTGCACGATGGTTTGTTGGTGCCAATTTGCCACAGGGGAATTAGGGTCGGAAAGCCAGCAAGCAGGTGGGCACAGAGGGGCAGAGAGAAAGAGGGCTGAGAAAAACCAAAGGGCCAGAGGAAGGAGATAGGGGGGGCTTGGCAGAGAAAGAAAGTGAGTGGGCAGACAGAGAATGGGGAATAAGGAACAAATGGAAAGAGAATAGGGGCGGAGGGCGAGAGGAGGCAGTCAGAGATAGAGAGAGGGCACAGAGACAGAGAGCTGGACAGACAGAAAGAAGAGTGGAAAGCGAGAAAGAGAGCAAAGGGCAGGTAGAAAGCAAAAGAAAGACGGCAGACGGAGAGAAAAAAAAAGACAGGGCAACGAGAGAGAGAGAGAGAGAGAGAGAGAACGAGAAAGGAAAATAAAGAGAAGAGTAGCAACAAAGTAAAAGTGAGGAGAGGGCAGGCAGAGAATGAGAGCGAGGTTGAGGGGGGCAGATAGAGAGCACGAGAGAAAGATAGATAAAAGGAGAGAAACAACCTGTAGGAGCGCGCGAGAGAACGCTGTGGGGGGGAGAGGGCGCGCGATGAGAACGCTGTGGGGGGGGGAGAGGGCGCGCGAGAGAACGCTGTGGGGGGGGGAGAGGGCGCGCGAGAGAACGCTGTGGGGGGGGGGGGAGAGGGCGCGCGAGAGAACGCTGTGGGGGGGAGAGGGCGCGCGAGAGAACGCTGTGGGGGGGAGAGGGCGCGCGAGAGAACGCTGTGGGGGGGAGAGGGCGCGCGAGAGAACGCTGTGGGGGGGAGAGGGCGCGCGAGAGAACGCTGTGGGGGGGAGAGGGCGCGCGAGAGAACGCTGTGGGGGGGAGAGGGCGCGCGAGAGAACGCTGTGGGGGGGAGAGGGCGCGCGAGAACGCTGTGGGGGGGGGAGAGAGCGGCGGGAGAACGCTGTGGGGGGGGAGAGAGCGCGAGAGAACGCTGTGGGGGGGGAGAGAGAGCGCGAGAGAACGCTGTGGGGGGGGAGAGAGCGCGAGAGAACGCTGTGGGGGGGGAGAGAGCGCGAGAGAACGCTGTGGGGGGGAGAGAGCGCGAGAGAACGCTGTGGGGGAGAGAGCGCGAGAGAACGCTGTGGGGGAGAGAGCGCGAGAGAACGCTGTGGGGGAGAGAGCGCGAGAGAACGCTGTGGGGGAGAGAGCGCGAGAGAACGCTGTGGGGGAGAGAGCGCGAGAGAACGCTGTGGGGGAGAGAGCGCGAGAGAACGCTGTGGGGGAGGAGAGCGCGAGAGAACGCTGTGGGGGAGAGAGCGCGAGAGAACGCTGTGGGGGAGAGAGCGCGAGAGAACGCTGTGGGGGAGAGAGCGCGAGAGAACGCTGTGGGGGAGAGAGCGCGAGAGAACGCTGTGGGGGAGAGAGCGCGAGAGAACGCTGTGGGGGAGAGAGCGCGAGAGAACGCTGTGGGGGAGAGAGCGCGAGAGAACGCTGTGGGGGAGAGAGCGCGAGAGAACGCTGTGGGGGAGAGAGCGCGAGAGAACGCTGTGGGGGAGAGAGCGCGAGGAGAACGCTGTGGGGGAGAGAGCGCGAGAGAACGCTGTGGGGAGAGAGCGCGAGAGAACGCTGTGGGGGAGAGAGCGCGAGAGAACGCTGTGGGGGAGAGAGCGCGAGAGAACGCTGTGGGGGAGAGAGCGCGAGAGAACGCTGTGGGGGAGAGAGCGCGAGAGAACGCTGTGGGGAGAGAGCGCGAGAACGCTGTGGGGAGAGAGCGAGAGAACGCTGTGGGGGAGAGAGCGAGAGAACGCTGTGGGGGAGAGAGCGAGAGAACGCTGTGGGGGAGAGAGCGAGAGAACGCTGTGGGGGAGAGAGCGAGAGAACGCTGTGGGGGAGAGAGCGAGAGAACGCTGTGGGGGAGAGAGCGAGAGAACGCTGTGGGGGAGAGAGCGAGAGAACGCTGTGGGGGAGAGAGCGAGAGAACGCTGTGGGGGAGAGAGCGAGAGAAACGCTGTGGGGGAGAGAGCGAGAGAACGCTGTGGGGGAGAGAGCGAGAGAGAGAGAACGCTGTGGGGGAGAGAGCGAGAGAGAACGCTGTGGGGGGAGAGAGAGAGAGAACGCTGTGGGGGGAGAGAGAGAGAACGCTGTGGGGGAGAGAGAGAGAACGCTGTGGGGGAAGAGAGAGAGAACGCTGTGGGGGGAGAGAGAGAGAACGCTGTGGGGGGAGAGAGAGAGAACGCTGTGGGGGGAGAGAGAGAGAACGCTGTGGGGGAGAGAGAGAGAGAACGCTGTGGGGGGAGAGAGAGAGAACGCTGTGGGGGGAGAGAGAGAGACAACGCTGTGGGGGGAGAGAGAGATCGAGTGGGGGGGGAGAGAGACGCGTGGGGGAGTAGAGAGGGGGGGGAGTGAGAGAACGAGCTGTGGGGGGAGAGAGAGAGAACGCTGTGGGGGAGAGAGAGAGAACGCTGTGGGGGGGAGAGAGAGAGAACGCTGTGGGGGAGAGAGAGAGAACGCTCTGTGGGGGAGAGAGAGAGAACAGTGGGGGAGAGAGAGAACGCTGTGGGGGGAGAGAGAGAGAACGCTGTGGGGGGAGAGAGAGAGAACGCTGTGGGGGGAGAGAGAGAGAACGCTGTGGGGGGAGAGAGAGAGAACGCTGTGGGGGGAGAGAGAGAGAACGCTGTGGGGGGAGAGAGAGAGAACGCTGTGGGGGGAGAGAGAGAGAACGCTGTGGGGGGAGAGAGAGAGAACGCTGTGGGGGGAGAGAGAGAGAACGCTGTGGGGGGAGAGAGAGAGAACGCTGTGGGGGGAGAGAGAGAGAACGCTGTGGGGGGAGAGAGAGAGACGCTGTGGGGGAGAGAGAGAGAACGCTGTGGGGGAGAGAGAACGCTGTGGGGGGAGAGAGAGAGAACGCTGTGGGGGGAGAGAGAGAACGCTGTGGGGGGAGAGAGAACGCTGTGGGGGGAGAGAGAGAGAACGCTGTGGGGGGAGAGAGAGAGAACGCTGTGGGGGGAGAGAGAGAGAACGCTGTGGGGGGAGAGAGAGAACGCTGTGGGGGGAGAGAGAGAGAACGCTGTGGGGGGAGAGAGAGAGAACGCTGTGGGGGGAGAGAGAGAGAACGCTGTGGGGGGAGAGAGAGGAGAGAACGCTGTGGGGGGAGAGAGAGAGAACGCTGTGGGGGGAGAGAGAGAGAACGCTGTGGGGGAGAGAGAGAGAACGCTGTGGGGGAGAGAGAGAGAACGCTGTGGGGGGAGAGAGAGAGAACGCTGTGGGGGGAGAGAGAGAGAACGCTGTGGGGGAGAGAGAGAGAGAACGCTGTGGGGGGAGAGAGAGAGAACGCTGTGGGGGGAGAGAGAGAGAACGCTGTGGGGGGAGAGAGAGAGAACGCTGTGGGGGGAGAGAGAGAGAACGCTGTGGGGGGAGAGAGAGAGAGAACGCTGTGGGGGGAGAGAGAGAGAACGACTGTGGGGGGAGAGAGAGAGAACGCTGTGGGGGGAGAGAGAGAGAGAACGCTGTGGGGGGAGAGAGAGAGAACGCTGTGGGGGGAGAGACGAGAGAGAGAGAGAGAACGCTGTGGGGGGGAGAGAGAGAGAGAGAGAGAGCGCTGTGGGGGAGAGAGAGAGAGAGAACGCTGTGGGGGGAGAGAGAAAGAGAACGCTGTGGGGGAGAGAGAGAAAGAGAACGCTGTGGGGGAGAGAGAAGAGAACGCTGTGGGGGAGAGAGAAAGAGAACGCTGTGGGGAGGAGAGAGAACGCTGTGGGGGAGAGGAGAGAGAGAACGCTGTGGGGGAGAGAGAGAGAGAACGCTGTGGGGGAGAGAGAGAGAGAGAACGCTGTGGGGGGGGAGAGAGAATGCTGTGGGGAAGAGAGGCTGTGCACTCAGCATGAAGATGTAAGTGGACATTAAGGGGGAATTTTAACCTAACACCAGAAACCCACCTCATCATGGTTCTTCTTCAGGTAGGCAATCTCGTCCTCCAGCCCAGCAATGTCATTAGCCAGGTCAGTCTGTAACTGCATATAGGTGCCCTTCAGTTGGTGGAGCCCGTCGATATCATT
>NC_141017.1:23110720-23138029 GCF_052327205.1 Somniosus microcephalus | reverse complement strand
GGCGAGATATCGGGGAGGGAGAGGGCGGGGAGATATCGGGGAGAGAGAGAGGGCGGGGAGATATCGGGGAGGGAGAGGGCGGGGGAGATATCGGGGAGTGAGAGGGCGGGGAGATGTCGGGGAGGGAGAGGGCGGGGAGATGTCGGGGAGGGAGAGGGTGGGGAGATATCGGGGAGGGAAGAGGGCGGGGAGATATCGGGGAGGGAGAGGGCGGGGAGATATCGGGGAGAGAGGGCAGGGAGATATCGGGGAGGGAGAGGGCGGGGAGATATCGGGGAGAGAGAGGGCGGGGAGATATCGGGGAGAGAAGGGGGCGGGGAGATATCGGGGAGGGAGAGGGCGGGGAGATATCGGGGAGGGAAGAGGGCGGGGAGATATCGGGGAGGGAGGGGGCGGGGAGATATCGGGGAGAGAGAGGGCGGGGAGATATCGGGGAGAGGGAGGGCGGGGAGATATCGGGGAGTGAGAGGGCGGGGAGATATGGGGGAGGGAGAGGCCGAGGAGATATCGGGGAGGGAGCGGGCGGGGAGATATCGGGGAGGGAGAAGGCGGAGAGATATCGGGGAGGGAAGAGGGCGGGGAGATATCGGGGAGGGAGAGGGCGGGGAGTTATCGGGGAGGGAGAGGGCGGGGAGATATCGAGGAGAGAGAGGGCGGGGAGATATCGGGGAGGGAGAGGGCGGGGAGATATCGGGGAGGGAGAGGGCGGGGAGATATCGGGGAGGGAGAGGGCGGGGAGATATCGGGGAGAGGGAGGGCGGGGAGATATCGGGGAGAGAGAGGGCGGGGAGATATGGGGGAGGGAGAGGCCGGGGAGATATCGGGGAGGGAGAGGGCGGGGAGATATCGGGGAGGGAGAAGGCGGAGAGATATCGGGGAGGGAGAGGGCGGGGAGATATCGGGGAGGGAGAGGGCGGGGAGATATCGAGGAGAGAGAGGGCGGGGAGATATCGGGGAGGGAGAGGGCGGGGAGATATCAGGGAGGGAGAGGGCGGGGAGATATCGGGGAGGGAGAAGGCGGGGAGATATCAGGCAGGGAAGAGGGCGGGAAGATATCGGGGAGAGATAGGGCGGGGAGATATCGGGGCTAGAGAGGGCGGGGAGATATCGGGGAGGGAAGAGGGCGGGGAGATATCGGTGAGGGAGAGGGCGGGGACATATCAGGGAGGGAGAGGGCGGGGAGATATCGGGGAGGAAGAGGGCGGGGAGATATCGGGGAGGGATGAGGGCGGGGAGATATCGGGGAGGCGAGAGGGCGGGGAGATATCGGGGAGAGAGAGGGCGGGGAGATATCGGTGAGAGAAAGGGCGGGGAGATATCGGGGAGGGAGAGGGCGGGGAGATATCGGGGAGAGAGAGGGCGGTGAGATATCGGGGAGAGAGAGGGCGGGGAGATATCGGGGAGGGAGAGGGCGAGGAGATATCAGGGACAGAGGGCGGGGAGATATCGGGGAGGGAGAGGGCGGGGAGATATCAGGGAGAGAGGGCGGGGAAATATCGGGGAGGGAGAGGGCGGGGAGATATCGGCGAGGGAGAGGCGGGGAGATATCGGCGAGAGGAGAGGGCGGGGAGATATCGGGGAGCGAAGAGGGCGGGGAGATATCGGGGAGGGAGAGGGCGGGGAGATATCGGGGAGGGAGAGGGCGGGGAGATATCGGGGAGGGAAGAGGGCGGGGAGATATCGGGGAGGGAGAGGGCGGGGAGATATCGGGGAGGGAGAGGGCGGGGAGATATCGGGGAGAGAGAGGGCGGGGAGATATCCGGGAGGGAGAGGGCGGGAGATATCGGGAGGGAGGAAGCGGAGGGCGGGAGATATCGGGGAGGGAGAGGGCGGGGAGATATCGGGAGGGAGAAGGCGGGGAGATATCGGGGAGGGAGAGGGCGGGGAGATATCGGGGAGAGAGAGGGCGGGGAGATCGGGGAGGGAGAGGGCGGGGAGATATCTGGGGAGAGAGAGGGCGGGGAGATATCGGGGAGGGAGAGGGCGGGGAGATATCGGGGAGTGAGAGGGCGGGGAGATGTCGGGGAGGGAGAGGGCGGGTGATATCGGGGAGGGAGAGGGTGGGGAGATATCGGGGAGGGAGAGGGCGGGGAGATATCGGGGAGGGAGAGGGCGGGGATATATCGGGGAGAGAGGGCAGGGAGATATCGGGGAGGGAGAGGGCGGGGAGATATTCTGGAGAGAGAGGGCGGGGAGATATCGGGGAGAGAGAGGGCGGGGAGATATCGGGGAGGGAGAGGGCGGGGAGATA
Organism: Somniosus microcephalus; assembly: GCF_052327205.1. Lineage (NCBI taxonomy): Eukaryota > Metazoa > Chordata > Chondrichthyes > Squaliformes > Somniosidae > Somniosus > Somniosus microcephalus. The sequence continues at coordinate 23,135,778 of NC_141017.1, read as the reverse complement.
TCGGAGAGGGAGAGGGCGGGGAGATATCGGGGAGGCGAGAGGGCGGGGAGATATCGGGGAGGGAGGGGGCGGGGAGATATCAGGGAGAGAGAGGGCGGGGAGATATCGGGGAGAGGAGAGGCGGAAGATATCGGGGAGAGAGAGGGCGGGGAGATATCGGGGGAGGGAGAGGCCGGGGAGATATCGGGGAGGAAGGAGGGCGAGGCGGGAGATATCGGGGAGGGAGAAGGCGGAGAGATATCGGGGAGGGAGAGGGCGGGGAGATATCGGGGAGGGAGAGGGCGGGGAGATATCGGGGAGGGAGAGGGCGGGGAGATATCGGGGATGGAGAGGGCGGGGAGATATCGAGGAGAGAGAGGGCGGGGAGATATCGGGGAGGGAGAGGGCGGGGAGATATCGGGGAGGGAGAGGGCGGGGAGATATCGGGGAGAGGGAGGGCGGGGAGATATCGGGGAGAGAGAGGGCGGGGAGATATCGGGGGAGGGAGAGGGCGGGGAGATATCGGGGAGGGAGAGGGCGGGGGGATATCGGGGAGGGAGAGGGCGGGGAGATATCAGGGACAGAGGGCGGGGAGATATCGGGGAGGGAGAGGGCGGGGAGATATCAGGGAGAGAGGGCGGGGAGATATCGGGGAGGGAGAGGGCGGGGAGATATCGGGGAGAGAGAGGGCGGGGAGATATCGGGGAGAGAGAGGGCGGGGAGATATCGGGGAGGGAGAGGGCGGGGAGATGTCGGGGAGGGAGAGGGCGGGGAGATATCCGGGAGGGAGAGGGCGGGGAGATATCGGGGAGGGAAAGGGTGGGGAGATATCGGGGAGGGAGAGGGCGGGGAGATATCGGGGAGAGAGAGGGCGGGGAGATATCCGGGAGGGAGAGGGCCGGGAGATATCGGGGAGGGAGAGGGTGGGGAGATATCGGGGAGGGAGAGGGCGGGGAGATATCGGGGAGGGAGAAGGCGGGGAGATATCGGGGAGGGAGAGGGCGGGGAGATATCGGGGAGAGAGAGGGCGGGGAGATATCGGGGAGGGAGAGGGCGGGGAGATATCGGGGAGAGAGAGGGCGGGGAGATATCGGGGAGGGAGAGGGCGGGGAGATATCGGGGAGTGAGAGGGCGGGGAGATGTCGGGGAGGGAGAGGGCAGGGAGATATCGGGGAGGGAAAGGGTGGGGAGATATCGGGGAGGGAGAGGGCGGGGAGATATCGGGGAGGGAGAGGGCGGGGATATATCGGGGAGAGAGGGCAGGGAGATATCGGGGTGGGAGAGGGCAGGGAGATATTCTGGAGAGAGAGGGCGGGGAGATATCGGGGAGAGAGAGGGCGGGGAGATATCGGGGAGGGAGAGGGCGGGGAGGTATCGGGGAGGGAGAGGGCGGGGAGATATCGGGGAGGGAGGGGGCGGGGAGGTATCGGGGAGGGAGAGGGCGGGGAGATATCGGGGAGGGAGGGGGCGGGGAGATATCGGGGAGAGAGAGGGCGGGGAGATATCGGGGAGAGAGAGGGCGGGGAGATATCGGGGAGGGAGAGGCCGGGGAGATATCGGGGAGGGAGAGGGCGGGGAGATATCGGGGAGGGAGAAGGCGGAGAGATATCGGGGAGGGAGAGGACGGGGAGATATCGGGGAGGGAGAGGGCGGGGAGATATCGGGGAGGGAGAGGGCGGGGAGATATCGGGGAGGGAGAGGGCGGGGAGATATCGAGGAGAGAGAGGGCGGGGAGATATCGGGGAGGGAGAGGGCAGGGAGATATCGGGGAGGGAGAGGGCGGGGAGATATCGGGGAGGGAGAGGGCAGGGAGATATCGGGGAGGGAGAGGGCGGGGAGATATCGGGGAGAGCGAGGGCGGGGAGATATCGGGGAGAGAGGGCGGGGAGATATCGGGGAGAGAGAGGGCGGGGAGATATCGGGGAGAGAGAGGGCGGGGAGATATCGGGAAGGGAGAGGGCGGGGAGATATCGGGGAGAGAGAGGGCGGGGAGATATCGGGGAGAGTGGGCGGGGAGATATCGGGGAGAGAGAGGGCGGGGAGATATCGGGGAGGGAGAGGGCGGGGAGATATCGGGGAGGGAGAGGGCGGGGAGATATCGGGGATGGAGAGGGCGGGGAGATATCGGGGAGGGAGAAGGCGGGGAGATATCGGGGAGGGAGAAGGCGGGGAGATATCGGGGAGTGAGAGGGCGGGGAGATATCGGGGAGAGAGAGGGCGGGGAGATATCGGGGAGAAAGAAGGCGGGGAGATATCGGGGAGGGAGAGGGCGGGGAGATATCAGGGAGGGAGAAGGCGGGGAGATATCGGGGAGGGAGAAGGCGGGGAGATATCGGGGAGGGAGAGAGCGGGGAGGTATCGGGGAGAGAGAGGGCGGGGAGATATCGGGGAGAGAGAAGGCGGGGAGATACGGGGAGGGAGAGGGCGGGGAGATATCGGGGAGGGAGAGGGCGGGGAGATATCGGGGAGGAAGAGGGCGGGGAGATATCCGGGAGAGAGAGGGCCGGGAGATATCGGGGAGGGAGAGGGCGGGGAGATATCGGGGAGAGAGAGGGCGGGGAGATATCGGGGAGGGAGAGGGCGGGGAGATATCGGGGAGTGAGAGGGCGGGGAGATGTCGGGGAGGGAGAGGGCGGGGAGATGTCGGGGAGGGAGAGGGTGGGGAGATATCGGGGAGGGAGAGGGCGGGGAGATATCGGGGAGGGAGAGGGCGGGGAGATATCGGGGAGAGAGGGCAGGGAGATATCGGGGAGGGAGAGGGCGGGGAGATATCGGGGAGAGAGAGGGCGGGGAGATATCGGGGAGAGAGGGGGCGGGGAGATATCAGGGAGGGAGAGGGCGGGGAGATATCGGGGAGGGAGAGGGCGGGGAGATATCGGGGAGGGAGAGGGCGGGGAGATATCGGGGAGGGAGAGGGCGGGGAGATATCGGGGAGAGCGAGGGCGGGGAGATATCGGGGAGAGAGGGCGGGGAGATATCGGGGAGAGAGAGGGCGGGGAGATATCGGGGAGGGAGAGGGCGGGGAAATATCGGGGAGAGAGAGGGCGGGGAGATATCGGGGAGAGAGGGCGGGGAGATATCGGGGAGAGAGAGGGCGGGGTGATATCGGGGAGGGAGAGGGCGGGGAGATATCGGGGAGGGAGAGGGCGGGGAGATATCGGGGATGGAGAGGGCGGGGAGATATCGGGGAGGGAGAAGGCGGGGAGATATCGGGGAGGGAGAAGGCGGGGAGATATCGGGGAGTGAGAGGGCGGGGAGATATCGGGGAGAGAGAGGGCGGGGAGATATCGGGGAGAAAGAAGGCGGGGAGATATCGGGGAGGGAGAGGGCGGGGAGATATCAGGGAGGGAGAAGGCGGGGAGATATCGGGGAGGGAGAAGGCGGGGAGATATCGGGGAGGGAGAGAGCGGGGAGGTATCGGGGAGAGAGAGGGCGGGGAGATATCGGGGAGAGAGAAGGCGGGGAGATATCGGGGAGGGAGAGGGCGGGGAGATATCGGGGAGGGAGAGGGCGGGGAGATATCGGGGAGGGAGAGGGCGGGGAGATATCCGGGAGAGAGAGGGCCGGGAGATATCGGGGAGGGAGAGGGCGGGGAGATATCGGGGAGAGAGAGGGCGGGGAGATATCGGGGAGGGAGAGGGCGGGGAGATATCGGGGAGTGAGAGGGCGGGGAGATGTCGGGGAGGGAGAGGGCGGGGAGATGTCGGGGAGGGAGAGGGTGGGGAGATATCGGGGAGGGAGAGGGCGGGGAGATATCGGGGAGGGAGAGGGCGGGGAGATATCGGGGAGAGAGGGCAGGGAGATATCGGGGAGGGAGAGGGCGGGGAGATATCGGGGAGAGAGAGGGCGGGGAGATATCGGGGAGAGAGGGGGCGGGGAGATATCGGGGAGGGAGAGGGCGGGGAGATATCGGGGAGGGAGAGGGCGGGGAGATATCGGGGAGGGAGGGGGCGGGGAGATATCGGGGAGAGAGAGGGCGGGGAGATATCGGGGAGAGGGAGGGCGGGGAGATATCGGGGAGTGAGAGGGCGGGGAGATATGGGGGAGGGAGAGGCCGAGGAGATATCGGGGAGGGAGCGGGCGGGGAGATATCGGGGAGGGAGAAGGCGGAGAGATATCGGGGAGGGAGAGGGCGGGGAGATATCGGGGAGGGAGAGGGCGGGGAGTTATCGGGGAGGGAGAGGGCGGGGAGATATCGAGGAGAGAGAGGGCGGGGAGATATCGGGGAGGGAGAGGGCGGGGAGATATCGGGGAGGGAGAGGGCGGGGAGATATCGGGGAGGGAGAGGGCGGGGAGATATCGGGGAGAGGGAGGGCGGGGAGATATCGGGGAGAGAGAGGGCGGGGAGATATGGGGGAGGGAGAGGCCGGGGAGATATCGGGGAGGGAGAGGGCGGGGAGATATCGGGGAGGGAGAAGGCGGAGAGATATCGGGGAGGGAGAGGGCGGGGAGATATCGGGGAGGGAGAGGGCGGGGAGATATCGAGGAGAGAGAGGGCGGGGAGATATCGGGGAGGGAGAGGGCGGGGAGATATCAGGGAGGGAGAGGGCGGGGAGATATCGGGGAGGGAGAAGGCGGGGAGATATCAGGCAGGGAGAGGGCGGGAAGATATCGGGGAGAGATAGGGCGGGGAGATATCGGGGCTAGAGAGGGCGGGGAGATATCGGGGAGGGAGAGGGCGGGGAGATATCGGTGAGGGAGAGGGCGGGGACATATCAGGGAGGGAGAGGGCGGGGAGATATCGGGGAGGAAGAGGGCGGGGAGATATCGGGGAGGGAGAGGGCGGGGAGATATCGGGGAAGGAGAGGGCGGGGAGATATCGGGGAGAGAGAGGGCGGGGAGATATCGGTGAGAGAAAGGGCGGGGAGATATCGGGGAGGGAGAGGGCGGGGAGATATCGGGGAGAGAGAGGGCGGTGAGATATCGGGGAGAGAGAGGGCGGGGAGATATCGGGGAGGGAGAGGGCGAGGAGATATCAGGGACAGAGGGCGGGGAGATATCGGGGAGGGAGAGGGCGGGGAGATATCAGGGAGAGAGGGCGGGGAAATATCGGGGAGGGAGAGGGCGGGGAGATATCGGCGAGGGAGAGGCGGGGAGATATCGGCGAGAGAGAGGGCGGGGAGATATCGGGGAGCGAGAGGGCGGGGAGATATCGGGGAGGGAGAGGGCGGGGAGATATCGGGGAGGGAGAGGGCGGGGAGATATCGGGGAGGGAGAGGGCGGGGAGATATCGGGGAGGGAGAGGGCGGGGAGATATCGGGGAGGGAGAGGGCGGGGAGATATCGGGGAGAGAGAGGGCGGGGAGATATCCGGGAGGGAGAGGGCCGGGAGATATCGGGGAGGGAGAGGGCGGGGAGATATCGGGGAGGGAGAGGGCGGGGAGATATCGGGGAGGGAGAAGGCGGGGAGATATCGGGGAGGGAGAGGGCGGGGAGATATCGGGGAGAGAGAGGGCGGGGAGATATCGGGGAGGGAGAGGGCGGGGAGATATTGGGGAGAGAGAGGGCGGGGAGATATCGGGGAGGGAGAGGGCGGGGAGATATCGGGGAGTGAGAGGGCGGGGAGATGTCGGGGAGGGAGAGGGCCGGGTGATATCGGGGAGGGAGAGGGTGGGGAGATATCGGGGAGGGAGAGGGCGGGGAGATATCGGGGAGGGAGAGGGCGGGGATATATCGGGGAGAGAGGGCAGGGAGATATCGGGGAGGGAGAGGGCGGGGAGATATTCTGGAGAGAGAGGGCGGGGAGATATCGGGGAGAGAGAGGGCGGGGAGATATCGGGGAGGGAGAGGGCGGGGAGATATCGGAGAGGGAGAGGGCGGGGAGATATCGGGGAGGGAGAGGGCGGGGAGATATCGGGGAGGGAGGGGGCGGGGAGATATCAGGGAGAGAGAGGGCGGGGAGATATCGGGGAGAGGGAGGGCGGAAGATATCGGGGAGAGAGAGGGCGGGGAGATATGGGGGAGGGAGAGGCCGGGGAGATATCGGGGAGGGAGAGGGCGGGGAGATATCGGGGAGGGAGAAGGCGGAGAGATATCGGGGAGGGAGAGGGCGGGGAGATATCGGGGAGGGAGAGGGCGGGGAGATATCGGGGAGGGAGAGGGCGGGGAGATATCGGGGATGGAGAGGGCGGGGAGATATCGAGGAGAGAGAGGGCGGGGAGATATCGGGGAGGGAGAGGGCGGGGAGATATCGGGGAGGGAGAGGGCGGGGAGATATCGGGGAGAGGGAGGGCGGGGAGATATCGGGGAGAGAGAGGGCGGGGAGATATGGGGGAGGGAGAGGCCGGGGAGATATCGGGGAGGGAGAGGGCGGGGAGATATCGGGGAGGGAGAAGGCGGAGAGATATCGGGGAGGGAGAGGGCGGGGAGATATCGGGGAGGGAGAGGGCGGGGAGATATCGGGGAGGGAGAGGGGAGGGAGATATCGGGGAGGGAGAGGGCGGGGAGATATCGGGGAGGGAGAGGGCGGGGAGATATCGGGGAGGGAGAGGGCGGGGAGATATCGGGGAGGGAGAGGGCGGGTAGATATCGGGGAGGGAGAGGGCGGGGAGATATCGGGGAGGGAGAGGGCGGGGAGATATCGGGGAGGGAGAGGGCGGGGAGATATCGGGGAGGGAGAGGGCGGGGAGATATCGGGGAGGGAGAGGGCGGGGAGATATCGGGGAGGGAGAGGGCGGGGAGATATCGGGGAGGGAGAGGGCGGGGAGATATCGGGGAGGGAGAGGGCGGGGAGATATCGGGGAGGGAGAGGGCGGGGAGATATCGGGGAGGGAGAGGGCGGGGAGATATCGGGGACAGAGAGGGCGGGGAGATATCGGGGAGGGAGAGGGCGGGGAGATATCGGGGAGAGAGATGGCGGGGAGATATCGGGGAGGGAGAGGGCGGGGAGATATCGGGGAGCGAGAGGGCGGGGAGATATCAGGGACAGAGGGCGGGGAGATATCGGGGAGGGAGAGGGCGGGGAGATATCGGGGAGGGAGAGGGCGGGGAGATATCGGGGAGAGAGAGGGCGGGGAGATATCGGGGAGAGAGAGGGCGGGGAGATATCGGGGAGGGAGAGGGCGGGGAGATGTCGGGGAGGGAGAGGGCGGGGAGATATCGGGGAGGGAGAGGGCGGTGAGATATCGGGGAGGGAGAGGGCGGGGAGATATCGGGGAGGGAGAGGGCGGGGAGATATCGGGGAGGGAGAGGGCGGGGAGATATCGGGGAGCGAGAGGGCGGGAGATATCGGGGAGGGAGAGGGCGGGGAGATATCGGGGAGGGAGAAGGCGGAGAGATATCGGGGAGGGAGAGGGCGGGGAGATATCAGGGAGGGAGAGGGCGGGGAGATATCGGGGAGGGAGAGGGCGGGGAGATATCGGGGAGGGAGAGGTCGGGGAGATATCGAGGAGAGAGAGGGCGGGGAGATATCGGGGAGGGAGAGGGCGGGGAGATATCAGGGAGGGAGAGGGCGGGGTGATATCGGGGAGGGAGAAGGCGGGGAGATATCAGGCAGGGAGAGGGCGGGGAGATATCGGGGAGAGATCGGGCGGGGAGATATCGGGGAGAGAGAGGGCGGGGAGATATCGGGGAGGGAGAGGGCGGGGAGATATCGGGGAGGGAGAGGGCGGGGAGATATCAGGGAGGGAGAGGGCGGGGAGATATCGGGGAGGAAGAGGGCGGGGAGATATCGGGGAGGGAGAGGGCGGGGAGATATCGGGGAGGGAGAGGGCGGGGAGATATCGGGGAGCGAGAGGGCGGGGAGATATCGGGGAGAGAGAGGGCGGGGAGATATCGGGGAGGGAGAGGGCGAGGAGATATCGGGGAGGGAGAGGGCGGGGAGATATCGGGGAGGGAGAGGGCGGGGAGATATCAGGGACAGAGGGCGGGGAGATATCGGGGAGGGAGGGGGCGGGGAGATATCAGGGAGAGAGGGCGGGGAAATATCGGGGAGGGAGAGGGCGGGGAGATATCGGGGAGGGAGAGGGCGGGGAGATATCGGCGAGAGAGAGGGCGGGGAGATATCGGGCAGCGAGAGGGCGGGGAGATATCGGGGAGGGAGAGGGCGGGGAGATATCGGGGAGGGAGAGGGCGGGGAGATATCAGGGAGGGAGAGGGCGGGGAGATATCGGGGAGGGAGAGGGCGGGGAGATATCGGGGAGGGAGAGTACGGGGAGATATCGGGGAGAGAGAGGGCGGGGAGATATCCGGGAGGGAGAGGGCCGGGAGATATCGGGGAGGGAGAGGGCGGGGAGATATCGGGGAGGGAGAGTGCGGGGAGATATCGGGGAGGGAGAAGGCGGGGAGATATCGGGGAGGGAGAGGGCGGGGAGATATCGGGGAGAGAGAGGGCGGGGAGATATCGGGGAGGGAGAGGGCGGGGAGATATTGGGGAGAGAGAGGGCGGGGAGATATCGGGGAGGGAGAGGGCGGGGTGATATCGAGGAGAGAGAGGGCGGGGAGATATCGGGGAGGGAGAGGGCGGGGAGATATCGGGGAGGGAGAGGGCGGGGAGATATCGGGGAGAGGGAGGGCGGGGAGATATCGGGGAGAGAGAGAGCGGGGAGATATGGGGGAGGGAGAGGCCGGGGAGATATCGGGGAGGGAGAGGGCGGGGAGATATCGGGGAGGGAGAAGGCGGAGAGATATCGGGGAGGGAGAGGGCGGGGAGATATCGGGGAGGGAGAGGGCGGGGAGATATCGGGGAGGGAGAGGGGAGGGAGATATCGGGGAGGGAGAGGGCGGGGAGATATCGGAGAGGGAGAGGGCGGGGAGATATCGGGGAGGGAGAGGGCGGGGAGATATCGGGGAGGGAGAGGGCGGGGAGATATCGGGGAGGGAGAGGGCGGGGAGATATCGGGGAGGGAGAGGGGGGGAAATATCGGGGAGGGAGAGGGCGGGGAGATATCGGGGAGGGAGAGGGCGGGGAGATATCGGGGAGGGAGAGGGCGGGGAGATATCGGGGAGGGAGAGGGCGGGGAGATATCGGGGAGGGAGAGGGCGGGGAGATATCGGGGAGGGAGAGGGCGGGGAGATATCGGGGAGGGAGAAGGCGGGAAGATATCGGGGAGGGAGAAGGCGGGGAGATATCGGGGATGTAGAGGGCGGGGAGATATCAGGGAGGGAGAGGGCGGGACATATCAGGGAGAGGGCGGGGAGCCAAGTACATCGTTTCAAAATAAGAGGAATAAGAGGAATCTCGAACTAGGGGGCATAATTTCAGAATAAGAGGTCGCCCATTTAAAACTGGGATGAGGAGGAATTTCTTCTCTCAGAGGGTCTGTGGAATTCTCTTCCCCAGAGAGCTGTGGAGGCTGGTCATTGAATATATTGAAGGTGGAGATAGACAGATTTTTGAATGATAAGGGAGTCGAGGGTTATGGGAAGCAGGCAGGGAAACGGAGCTGAGGCCAAGATCAGATCAGCCATGATCTCATTAAATGGCGGAGCAGGTTCGAGGGGCCGAATGGCTGACTCCTGCTCCTATTTCTTATGTTTCGGAGTTTGTAACAGAAGCGCCCAGGAGGTCCTCACCCTTGGTTTGGAGGTGAGTTTCCCATTAATCTGCAGACGGCACAAGCTGCTGATTGCCGGTGTTCTGGTTTCGGGTTTACCCGCCGGTGAGGAAGCAGCCCTGTCCAAAAACCTGCAGTCCCAGGAATGTCAACCAAGACAAGCAGAAACAGGGTGACCTGCCTGAGCTTTGAACAGAGATTGCCAGAGCTCTGGGCCGCATGGAGATTGAACTGCCCTGCCCTGTTTCCCCTTATCTTCATAGTTTCATTGGAATGAAAGTAGAATGCTGCCACTCCACTATTGCACAACTGAAATCACAAAGGACAGGCACTGAGCCAAGGTCCGAGACACCATCTGGCCGCCCTGGTGTACAGCCTCCCTCGCGTACTCTGATTCGTGACGCTTCAGTGCAGTGCTGCGGGAGTGCTGCGCTATCTCTGCAACTTCCTCCAGCCCTACCACCCTCCGAGATCTCTGCGTTCCTCCAATTCTGGCCTCGTGCATCCCTCACTCCCTTCACCCCCTCCATTGACGGCCATGCCTTCAACTGCCTGGACCCTAAGCTCTGGAATTCCCTCCCTAAACCTCTCCGCCTCTCTCTCCTCCTTTAAGACGCTCCTTAAAACCTACCTCTTTGACCAAGCTTTTGGTCATCAGTCCTTATGTGACTCGGTGTCAAGTTTTGTTTGACAATGCTCCTGTGAGCTTGGGACGTTTTACTACGTTAAAGGCACGATACAAATGCAAGTTGTTGTTGTAGTAGTAAGCGCCGTCTTTTGGATGAGGCATTAAATCGAGGCCCCATCTCAGGTGGACATAAGCGATCCCATGGCACTGTTTCGAAGAAGAGCAGGGGGAGTTCTCCCCGGTGTCCTGGCCAATATTTATCCCTCAACCAACATCACTTCAAAAAAAAAACCCAGATGAGCTGGTCATTGCCTCATTGCTGTTTGTGGGATCTTGCTGTGCACGAGTTGGCTGCCGCGTTTCCTACAGTGCAGCAGTGACTACACTTCAAAAAAGTAGTGCATCGGCTTTGGGACGTCCTAAGGTCATGAAAGGCGCTCAAAATAGTGCCACCGGATCACTTATGTCCACCTGAGATGGGACCTTGGTTTATTGACTCATCCGAAAGACGGCACCTACTAATACAACAACAGAAATGCAAGTGAAAAGACCTGAGAGTAAATCCCAGATGTATAGAGTCATAGGCCTAGAAATTCAGTGGGCTGCGCCACCCGTTAGCGCCTTAAGAGGGCGCTATGTGGGTCGGAAGCCACTGGCCACGCCTCCCGCTAAATTTAGCGGGATGCTAATGGCGGCGCTAGCCGTTAGCGCAGCACCACTACCGATGATGTCATCGGTGTGCGCAGGGCCCCGCTAACGCCCCGATCGCGATATTTAGTTGCGCCCCTGCTTTAACGCCGGATGCTATTTGCGACCGGTTCAGGGGGCCTACCTGCGGCGGTAGAGGTGCTAATTAAAGGAGAGGTGAGGGGCGGCCATTTTTTTTGCTGGCCGCCTGCCAGCACCTCACCGCGCTGCCGTCCCCGGCCTCCTGAGCCCCCCTCCCCCCGCGGAGTGCCGACTGCATTCCAAGAACCCGGCACTTCTCCTCGGTGCCGGGCTCTTTTGCCGGCACTCGCGATCCTTGATCGCGCTGCACAAGGCCCCTCCCCTTTAAGAAGGGGAGGAAGGCCTGCAGTACCGCAGCGCGCCGTGCCGCAGCGTGTGGCACTGCGGCACGTTGCGCAGCGATCTTCAGCTGCAGCGCCCCAAGAGGGATGCGGGGCACCTCCAGTAGTGCCACGCTTCCCTCTGGGGCGCTCCAACTGAATTTCCGGCGGGCGGCCGCGACTACTTCCGGGGCGCTACTTTTAGCGCCCTGGCGAGGCTGGTGCCCCAAACGGGGCGCTACTGAATTTCTAGGCCATAGAGTTATACAGCACAGAAAGAGGCCCTTCGGCCCATCGTGTCCGCACCGGCCATCAAGCCCTGTCTATTCTAATCCCATTTTCCAGCACTTGGTCCATAGCCTTGTATGCTATGACGTTTCAAGTGCTCATCTAAATGCTTCTTGAATGTTGTGAGGGTTCCTCCCTCTACCACCCTTTCAGGCAGTGAGTTCCAGATTCCAACCACCCTCTGGGTGAAAAAGTTTTTCCTCAAATCCCCTCTAAACCTCCTGCCCCTTACCTTGAAACTATGCCCCCTGGTTATTGACCCCTCTACTAAGGGGAAAAGTTCCTTTCTATCTACCGCCCCTCATAATTTTGTACACCTCAATCAGGTCCCCCCCTCAGCCTTCTCTGCTCTAAGGAAAACAACCCCAGCCTGCCCAGTCTCTCTTCATAGCTGAAGCGCTCCAGCCCAGGTAACATCCTGGTGAATCTCCTCTGCACCCTCTCCAATGCAATCACATCCCTCCTATAGTGTGGTGATAAGAACTGCACACAGTATTCCAGCTGTGGCCTAACTAGCGTTTTGTACAGCTCCATCATAACCTCCCTGCTCTTATATTCTATGCCTCAGCTAATGAAGGCAAGTATCCTATATGCCTTTTTAACCACCTTATCTACCTGTCCTGCTGCCTTCAGGGATCTATGTACATGCTCCCTCTGATCCTCTGTCCTTCCTAGGGTCCTACCATTCCTTGTGTATTCCCTTGCCTTGTTAGTCCTCCCAAAATGCATCACCTCACACTTTTCAGGGTTAAATTCCATTTGCCACTGTTCTGCCCATCTGACCAACCCTATATCGTCCTGTAGCCTGAGGCTTCCCTCCTCGCTATTTACCACTCCACCAATTTTCGTGTCATCTGCGAACTTACTGATCATACCTCCTACAATCATATCTAATGTACTCGAGCTTTCTCCGGCCGGCGAGCCTGGCCAATCTCAATCAGGTATTCGGTGGAGCAAGAGTTGGCCCAAGAACTAACTGGCTTGCACCACCAGCCTGCTCCCCACCCCCAACCAAGGGGCATTAAAAGAGTAAGGAGGCTTAGTGAGGGTGAGGGAAAACAAGGGGTGGCCACGTTGGGGAAAGAACAGGAAACAGATTGGCTGCACAAGTCCATCGGCTGGGTGGCACGTCTAAATGTCTGGCCAGTGGTGTCACGTCCTCCTCGCTCGGGTTCCGACAAGTTCTAGCCGTTGAAAACTGCCTGGAAACTGCTGGTTAGATCATCGACTGCGCTGTGTAAACTAAATAAAGTCAAGCAGCCTTTCACGGTCACACCCAAACGAACTGGTTATCACCGGGATGAGGAAAAATGCACCAACATCAGCACTTTGTGTGAGACGAGCCGCTCCCAGACACGTCAGCTCAGGAACCACCTGGCAGATGGGAAACAGAAAAAGCTATTGTTCTCACACACCAGTTCACCTGGGGACTGACAGAACACGTTCAATTGTGAACGGGAGGCTCAGGCAGTGAAATTATTGGAGAAAGATTTTTTTGTCTGCGTTACACACACAGGATCCTTTTCTAGAATCTAACGCATTGCAGTATTTCTTTCATTGTGCCTGAACGTCTCTGCAAGAAAGCATCAGAAGGCACCAGCATAGAAGATAGGAGCAGGAGTAGGCCATTTGGCCCCTCGAGCCTGCTCCGCCATTCAATGCGATCATGGCTGATCATCCAAACTCAGTACCCTGTCCCTGCTTTCTCCCCATATCCCTTGATCCCTTTAGCCTTAAGAAATATATCTAACTCCTTCTTGAATATATTTAATGAATTGGCCTCTACTGTCTTCTGTGGTAGAGAATTCCACAGGTTCACCACTCTCTGGGTGAAGAAATTCCTCCTCATTTCTGTCCTAAATGGCTTACCCCTTATCCTTAGACTGAGATCCCTGGGTCTGGACTCCTCGACCATCGGGAACATCCTTCCTGCATCTAGTCTGTCCAGTCCTGTCAGAATTTTATAAGTTTCAATGAGATCCCCTCTCATTCTTCTAAACTCCAGCGAGTATAAGCCCAATCGACCCAATCTCTCCTCATACGTCATTCCTGCCATCCCAGCGACAGACACGTTCTTTGTGCATGGGAGAGCGTGCACATATGTGCATGTGAGTGTGCACAGGCGTGTTCGTTTGCTTCTGTGCATGTGTTGCATATGTGCGTGTCTTTCTGTTGCCTTTGTTACCTCTAGACTTGACTATTCCAACGCACTCCTGGCTTGCCTCCCATGTTCTACCCTACGTAAACTTCAGGCCATCCAAAACTCGACTGACCGTGTCCCTAACTCGCACCAAGTACCGTTCGCCCATCACCCTCTGTGCTCGCTGACCTACATTGGCTCCCGGTTAAGCAACGCCTCGATTTCAAAATTCTCATCCTTGTTTTCAAATCCCTCCATGGCCTCGCCCCTCCCTATCTCTGTAATCTCCTCCAGCCCCACAACCTCCTGAGATCTCTACGCTCCTCTAATTCTGCCCCCTTGAGCGTCCCTGATTATAATCGCTCCACCATTGGTGGCCGTGCCTTCTGTTGCCTAGGGCCTAAGCTCTGGAATTCCCCCCCTAAACCTCTCCGCCTCTCTCTCCTCCTTTAAGATGCTCCTTAAAACCCACCTCTTTGACCAAGCTTTTGGTCACCTGTCCTAATATCTCCTTATGTGGTTCGGTGTCAAATTTTTTGTTTGATAACGTTCCTGTGAATGTTTTACGATGATAAAGGCGCTATATAAATACAAGCAGTTGTTGTTTCTGTTGTTGTGTAGGTGTATGCATGTATGTGTGTGTGTGTGTTGTAGGATCCATTCCTCCCCCACCAACGGTAAAAATTGGACGATGAAATATAAAAACCCAGAACTGCAGAGCCCGCAAAAAGGGCTCGGCAATAAAGGGTTAATTCAAACATTGCAGCCAAAACTACGACTGGATGACAATCTAAAATCTGAACAAGAACATTTGCATATTCATGTACCTTAAGGGGTTACATTGTTTACCTTGGACCATGGTATCAGTGCAGGCCTAGGCAATGGGCCCGGCCTTGAATCATTTGAATACAAATGCTAACAGAAACCAACAACTTCGCATATGCAGTCACTTTGGGAAGGCCCCGCCTGGTTGAGGGTGGCCGCCAAGGCGAAGTCAGACGCATCACTTTCCACTTGAAATGGAGTGTTCTCGTCCACTGCCTGTAGCGTGGCCCGCTCAATATCCTGCTTAATGCTTTTGAAGGCGGCGTGGGCCTCAGCAGAGAGCGGAAAAGAGGATGCTTTCAAGAGGGGGCGGGCTTTGTCGGAGTAGTTGGGGACCCATTGAGAATAATAAGAAAATAACCCCAGGCACCTTTTCAGGGCTTTGGGAGTGTTGGGCAGGGGCAGCTCCCGTAGGGGGCGCAATCGGTCGGGGTCTGGTCCGATTTCCCCATTCTCCACCACGCTGCCTAGTATGCAGAGGCGCGTGGTGTTGAAAACGCACTTGTCCTCGTTGTAGGTGAGGTTGAGTTTTTGTGCGGTTTCCAGGAACCTCTCGAGGTTCGAGTCGTGATCCTGCTGATTGTGGCCGCAGATGGTGACGTTGTCGAGGTAGGGGAAGGTTGCCTGCAAGTGGTGGTCATCGACCATGCGGTCCATCTCCCTCTGAAAGACCGAGACCCCATTCGTCACCCCAAAGGGGACTCTGAGGAATTGGTAGAGGCGTCCGTTCGCCTCGAAGGCGGTGTATGGGCGGTCCTCTGGTCTGATAGGGAGCTGGTGGTACGCTGACTTGAGGTCGATGGTGGAGAACACCCGGTATTGGGCGATTTGGTTCACCATTTCTGATATGCGGGGTAGCGGGTAGGCATCTAGTTGGGTGTACCTGTTGATCGTTTGACTATAGTCGATCACCATCCGTTTCTTCTCGCTACCCCTTACCACTACCACTTGGGTGCGCCACGGGCTGTTGCTGCGTTCAATAATGCGCTCTTTCAGGAGCCTGTCTACCTCGGTCGCGATAAACCGCCTGTCCTCCCAGCTGTACCTCCTGCTTTTGGTCGCTATTGGCCGGCAGTTAGGGGTAAGGTTCGCGAATAGCGAAGGCGGCTTTACCTTCAGGGTAGCCAGACCGCAAACTGTGAGGGGCGGCTGGGACCCACCGTACTTGAGCGTGATGCTTTGCTGGTTGCACTGGAAATCCAGGCCCAAGATCACGCTCGCACATAGGTTCTTCATGATTAATACTTTAAAATTATCGTATACAGTTCCGTTAACGCCCAATTGTACCGTGCAGTAACCCAGAATGGTCGATGTCTGGGTTTTATCAGCCATAGAGATGGTACTCTGAGCAGGGACCACCTTTAGGGAGAGTTGTTGTGCCAGTTCAGGGTGGATAAAACTCTCCGTGCTTCCACTGTCAATTAAACATTTAACCCGGCACCCGTTTACCTCGATGTCCACCATTGATTTGGATAGCGGGTGCGGCCTGGTCTGGTCCACTGTGACCGATGCCACTGTAGGGCCCTGATCGATACAAGATGGCGTCCACGCTGTCTGCTCATAAGATGGCGGACCCCACGAGGTCGGGCAAGATGGCGTCCAAGATGGCCGCTCCTACGGCGCACACGCGGCGGTGGCGGGTTTTCCGGCGGGGTTCCCTCTGCACACCTTCCCGAAGTGCCCCTTCTTACCGCACTTAAAGCAGGTGGTGCCTTTCGCCGGGCACAGGTTTCTGGTGTGTTTTGGCTGCCCGCAGAAGTAGCAGTTGGGTCCCTGGCGCGTCGCGGCTGTCATAGGGCTTCTGGGGGGAGAGCGGGGCCCCGACGGTGTCGGGCTGCCGGGCGGGGAAGATGCCTTCCAAGATGGCGGCGCCCTTGGTGCACACGTGGCGGCGTGGGCGGCGCGGGCCGAAGAGTAGGCGTCCGAGTTTCTCTGGGCCACATCCAGGGATCGCGCGGTGTCCGCAGCCTGTTTCAGGTCCAACCCCGTTTTTTCCAGCAGTCTTTGCTGGATGTAAGTGGAGCTGAGGCCTGTGATAAAGGCATCATGAACAAGCTCGTCAGTGTACACTGTGGCTTTTACATCTCGGCACTTGCAGTCTTTGCCAAGCATTTTCAGGGTGCTTAGGAACTCTCCACCGATTCCCCAGGTCGCTGTGCGCGAGTAGCGAGCAGATGCCTAGCATACACCTCATTCGTAGGCTGCTGGTAATGCGCCTTTAAGATGTCGCAGGCGGCCAGGTACGTATCGGCATCTTGGATGAGGGGGTAAACCCGGTGGCTTACCCAATTCCGCAGAATTCCGAGTCTCATCCTCGCAGCGTCCGTAGCGTCTTTGACGGCTGCGGAATTGTCCAGGAAGAATTCCATACACTCAAACCAGTGTCCGAAGCGTGCTGATGCGTCCGGAGCATGTTGATCCAAATCCAAACGTTCGGGTTTCAGGAGTTGATCCATAGTGTTGAAAAATAAGTTAATAAAATTGATGTGCCTCAATAATTCCGAGACTCGATGTTAGCGAAACAAAACAAGGCTTTAATTAACTTAGAAAGTAACACGTAAGAGAGAGAGGTATCTTCCTTCTGGAGACTGAGGCCAGACTGAGCTAGCTTACAAAAGGGGCCAGGTATGGGCGGAGCCCTACACACAGCACATTCCAGCACATTCCAATAAACAATACAATGAGGACTGGGGGAAGGGAAATGACACTGAAACCGACCACAGTCACAGGCAGTGATCAATGGAATATTTCATCACATTCACCCCTTCTATAGATTTAGTCTGTTCGGGGGTTTGATAGTCCTCTGCGACCGACGTGGCTGTTGTGGTGCCGCGGGTGTCGGCTGGGTGTCCCCGGTAGCCTCCTGGGTCTCTGCCGGGGGTGCCGCCAGGGTTGTTGAAGGGGTAGTTGGTGGGGGTGCCGTTGGTCGATGTTCTTCCGGGGGTGATGAAAGAGTAGTGGGTGGGTAAGAGTTGCTGTGATCGTTGTTGCTGCTATTGCCGTGGTTGTTGTCGATGCCGGCTGGGGCGACGTCTTTTATGGACACGGTGTCCTCCCTTCCGTCGGCGTGCCGGACATATGCGTATTGGGGGTTGGCGTGGAGTAGGTGTACTGGCTCCACGAGAGGGTCCGTCTTGTGGCCCCTCACATGCCTTCGCACGAGTACCGGACCTGGGGTGAAGAGCCATGACGGCATGGATACGCCTGAGGTGGATTTCCGGGGAAAGACAAACATTCGTTCATGAGGCGTGGCATTAGTGGCCGTACACAATAGCGACCGTATCGAATGGAGCACATCCGAGAGGACTTCCTGCCAGCGGGAGATAGGGAGGCCCTTGGTCCTTAGAGCTAGAGTGACTGCTTTCCATACTGTCCCGTTCTCTCGCTCCACTTGGCCGTTACCCCGGGGGTTATAGCTGGTGGTACGGCTCGTGGCGATCCCCTTGGACAGCATGTACTGGCGTAGCTCTTCACTCATGAAGGACGCCCCCCTATCCGTATGGATGTAGCTCGGCATACCGAACAGGCTGTTGAGGCATTTAATGACCGTGGCGCTGGTCATGTCTGGGCAGGGGAAGGCGAATGGGAACCGGGAGTATTCGTCCACAATGTTCAGGAAGTAAACATTGCGGTCGACGGACAGGAGGGGGCCCTTGAAATCTAAGCTGAGCCGCTCAAAGGGCCGTGTAGCTTTGATTAAGTGGGCTCTATCTGGGCGGTAGAACCGAGGCTTGCACTCAGCGCAAGTGCGGCAGTTCCTGGTCAGAGACCGAACTTCCTCAATCGAGTAGGGTAAGTTACGGGACTTTATGAAGTGGAACAGCCACGTGACCCCTGGGTGGCAGAGGTCGTTGTGGAGGGTCTGTAGCCGATCCCCGGTGGCGCTGGCACACATCCCTCGTGAGAGGGCGTCGGGGGATTCGTTAAGGGCCCCTGGCCGGTAAATGATGTCATAATCGAAGGTGGAGAGCTCGATCCGCCACCTAAGAATCTTATCATTTTTAATCTTCCCCCTCTGTTTATTATTGAACATAAACGCTACCGACCGCTGGTCGGTAAGTAGGGTGAAGCGTTTGCCGGCTAGGTATTGGCGCCAGTGGCGCACAGCCTCCACGATGGCTTGGGCCTCCTTTTCCACGGAGAAGTGTCTGATCTCGGGCCCTTGGAGGGTCCTCGAGAAGAAAGCTACGGGCTGCCCCGCCTGGTTGAGGGTGGCCGCCAAGGCAGTCAGACGCATCACTTTCCACTTGAAATGGAGTGTTCTCGTCCACTGCCTGTAGCGTGGCCCGCTCAATATCCTGCTTAATGCTTTTGAAGGCGGCGTGGGCCTCAGCAGAGAGCGGAAAAGAGGATGCTTTCAAGAGGGGGCGGGCTTTGTCGGAGTAGTTGGGGACCCATTGGGAATAATAAGAAAATAACCCCAGGCACCTTCTCAGGGCTTTGGGAGTGTTGGGCAGGGGCAGCTCCCGTAGGGGGCGCAATCGGTCGGGTCTGGTCCGATTTCCCCATTCTCCACCACGCTGCCTAGTATGCAGAGGCGCGTGGTGTTGAAAACGCACTTGTCCTCGTTGTAGGTGAGGTTGAGTTTTTGTGCGGTTTTCAGGAACCTCTCGAGGTTCGAGTCATGATCCTGCTGGTTGTGACCGCAGATGGTGACGTTGTCGAGGTAGGGGAAGGTTGCCTGCAAGTGGTGGTCATCGACCATGCGGTCCATCTCCCTCTGGAAGACCGAGACCCCATTCGTCACCCCAAAGGGGACTCTGAGGAATTGGTAGAGGCGTCCGTTCGCCTCGAAGGCGGTGTACGGGCGGTCCTCTGGTCTGATAGGGAGCTGGTGGTACGCTGACTTGAGGTCGATGGTGGAGAACACCCGGTATTGGGCGATTTGGTTCACCATTTCTGATATGCGGGGTAGCGGGTAGGCGTCTAGTTGGGTGTACCTGTTGATCGTTTGGCTATAGTCGATCACCATCCGTTTCTTCTCGCTACCCCTTACCACCACCACTTGGGCGCGCCACGGGCTGTTGCTGCGTTCAATAATGCGCTCCTTCAGGAGCCTGTCTACCTCGGTCGCAATAAACCGCCTGTCCTCCCAGCTGTACCTCCTGCTTTTGGTCGCTATTGGCCGGCAGTTAGGGGTAAGGTTCGCGAATAGCGAAGGCGGCTTTACCTTCAGGGTAGCCAGACCGCACACTGTGAGGGGCGGCTGGGACCCAGCGTAATTGTGCGTGATGCTTTGGTGGTGGCACTGGAAATCCAGGCCCAAGATCACGCTCGCACATAGATTCTTCATGATTAGTACTTTAAAATTATCGTATACAGTTCCGTTAACGGACAATTGTACCGTGCAGTAACCATAATGGTCAATGTCTGGGTTTTATCAGCCATAGAGATGGTACCCCGAGTAGGGACCACCTTTAGGGAGAGTTGTTGTGCCAGTTCAGGGTGGATAAAACTCTCCGTGCTTCCACTGTCAATTAAACATTTAACCCCGCACCCATTTACCTCGATGTCCACCATTGATTTGGATAGCGGGTGCGGCCTGGTCTGGTCCACTGTGACCGATGCCACTGTAGGGCCCTGATCGAGACAAGATGGCGTCCACGCTGTCTGCTCACAAGATGGCGGACCCCACGAGGTCGGGCAAGATGGCGTCCAAGATGGCCGCTCCCACGGCGCACACGCGGCGCTGGCGGGTTTTCCGGCGGGGTTCCCTCTGCACACCTTCCCGAAGTGCCCCTTCTTACCGCACTTAAAGCAGGTGGTGCCTTTCGCTGGGCACAGGTTTCTGGTGTGCTTCGGCTGCCCGCAGAAGTAGCAGTTTGTGTCCCCGACGCGTTGCGGCTGTCGTAGGGCTTCTGGGGGGAGAGCGGGGCCCCGACGGTGTCGGGCTGCCGGGCGGGGAAGATGCCTTCCAAGATGGCGGTGCCCTTGTTGCACACGTGGCGGCGTGGACGGCGCGGGCTGAAGAGTAGGCGTCCGAGTTTCTCTGGGCCACATCCAGGGTTCGCGCTGTGTCCACAGCCTGTTTCAGGTCCAATCCCGTTTTTTCCAGCAGTCTCTGCCGGATGTAAGTGGAGCTGAGGCCTGTGATAAAGGCATCGCGAACAAACTCGTCAGTGTACACTGCGGCTTTTACATCTTGGCACTTGCAGTCTTTGCCAAGCGTTTTCAGGGTGCCTAGGAACTCATCCAGCGATTCCCCAGGTCGCTGTGCGCGAGTAGCGAGCAGATGCCTAGCATACACCTCATTCGTAGGCTGCTGGTAATGCACCTTTAAGATGTCGCAGGCGGCCGGGCACGTGTCGGCGTCTTGGATGAGGGGGGTAAACCCGATGGCTTACCCAATTCCGCAGGATTCCGAGTTTCATACTTGCAGCGTCCGTGGCGCCTGTGACGGCTGCGGAATTGTCCAGGAAGAATTCCATACACATAAACCAGTGTCCGAAGCATGCCAATGCGTCTGAAGCATGCTGGTCCAAATCCAAACGTTCGGGTTTCAAGAGTTGATCCATTGTGTTGAAAAGTAAGTTAATAAAATTGATGTGCCTCAATAAATCCGAGACTCAATGATAGCGGAACAAAACAAGGCTTTTATTAACTTAGAAGGTAACACACAGTGGAGAGGTATCTTCCATCCAGAGGTCTGCTGTACTGGATGTGAGGCAGGCTGGGCCTGCTTACATAGGGGCCAGGTATGGGCAGAGCCCTACACACAATACAATACGATGGTGAGGAAACGGAACTGAGGTAAGGGAAATGAAACTGAAACTAAACCACAGTCACAGGCAGAGAATACCGATGAGTGATGAATGGCATATTTCATCACAAGAGCAACACACACTGAGGAGAGAGAGAGAGAGAGCAACACACACTGGGGGAGAGAGAGAGAGAGAGAGCAACGCACACTGGGGGAAGAGAGAGAGAGAGCAACACGCACTGGGGGAGAGAGAGAGAGAGAGCAACACACACTGGGGGAGAGAGAGAGAGAGCAACACACACTGGGGGGGAGAGAGAGAGAGCAACACACACTGGGGGAGAGAGAGAGAGAGAGAGAGAGCAACACACACTGGGGGAGATAGAGAGAGAGAGAGCAACACACACTGGGGGAGAGAGAGAGAGACAGAGCAACACACACTGGGGAGAGAGAGAGAGAGAGCAACACACACTGGGGGAGAGAGAGAAAGAGAGAGCAACACACACTGGGAGAGAGAGAGAGAGAGCAACACACACTGGGAGAGAGAGAGAGAGAGTGCAACACACTGGGAGAGAGAGAGAGAGCAACACACACTGGGGAGAGAGAGAGAGAGAGAGAGCAACACACACTGGGGAGAGAGAGAGAGAGCAACACACACTGGGGGAGAGAGAGAGAGAGAGAGCAACACACACTGGGGGAGAGAGAGAGAGAGCAACATACACTGGGGGAAAGAGAGAGAGAGTGCAACACACACTGGGGGAGAGCGAGAGAGAGAGAGAAAGAGCAACACACACTGGGGGAGAGAGAGAGAGCGCAACACACACTGAGAGAGAGAGAGAGAGAGCAACACACACTGGGAGGGAGAGAGAGAGAGCAACACATACTGGGGGAGACAGCGAGCGAGACAAGCAGAGGGAGGGAGAGTTCCTGTCGGCCTGTGATGTGAGCTGTTGTATTGCTTTGTTCTGGGCTTCGGGCATATTCGGTTCTTCACCTTGTGGACATGTGAGCTGTTGTATTGCTTTGTTCTGGGCTTCGGGCATATTCGGTTCTTCACCTTGTGGACAGAACCCGAGCTCTCTGAAGCGGAGTTTCAGTGGTGGGGTGCGGGAGTCAGTGAATTGAACTAGGTGTGATTTTATTTATCACTAGCTGGGGGGGCCCGGCGTTGCCAGGGCTTTTTTGGGCCATGCGGTTTACGGCCGGCCGCTGCCGCTCCCCCGCTCTGTGTCTCGGGCCGCGCGGTTCACGGCGGGCTGCTGCCGCTCCCCTGCTCTGTGTCTCGGGCCGAGCGGTTGTCAGGCCCGGCCCGAGTGACCCCAACTCACCTCCCGCTCCGGCGGGCCGGGAGCGGGATACTGTGCCGGAGCCGCAATGTGGGGGTTTGTTGTGCTGGTGCTGTCACTGTCGGGATTTTAAAAATGGCGGCGAATTTTTGGGAGGCTGCAGGATTAGGCCCGCCCACACACAGAATGAAATGCCCCCCCGTGACGCACCAATTGGTCAACCATCAGGTCACTGAACTGTAGGATTGGTCAACCATCACGTCACTCAACCCTAATGAGCGGTAGGATTGGTCAACCGCTAATGAGCGGATTTTTGAACGTTTTTTGTATACTGTCCGACCAATTTTTGTCTGAAAAAAATAAATATGCCTATGACACTCCCCTGATCATCAGCTTTCTTTTGATATAACATATGTGTAGGTACGCTCTATAACTTTTGAGTGTATAGCGGACAGACAGACATACATACAGACAGACAGACGGACAGACAGATGGACAGACAAACCAAGCGCTTTCCCGGCGTTGCCAAGTCTTTTTTGTAAAACGGCAGTTTACAGGGCCGTGTGGTTTACGGCTGGCTGCTGCCGCTCCCCCGCTCTGTGTCTCGGGCCAAGCGATTGTGAGGCCTGGCCCGAGTGACCCCAACTCACCTCCCGCTCCGGCGGGCCGGGAGTGGGATACTGTGCCAGAGCCGCACTGTGGGGGTTTGTTTTGCTGGTGCTGTCGCTGTCGGTATTTTAAAAATGGCGGCGACGTTTCGGGAGGCTGCAGGATTAGGCCCGCCCACACATGGAATGAAACGCCCCCCGTGATGCGAGAGAGAGAGAGAGACTGGGGGAGAAGAGAGAGAGAGAGAGGGAAGGAGAGAGAGGGAAAGAGAGAGAGAGAGAGGGAAGGAGAGTGAGAGAGGGAAGGAGAGAGAGAGACAGAGAGAGGGAAGGAGAGAGAGACAGAGCGAGAGAGGGAAGGAGAGAGAGACAGAGAGAGAGTGGGAAGGAGAGAGAGAGAGAGGGAAGGAGAGAGAGAGAGACAGAGACAGAGAGGGAAGGAGAGAGAGAGACTGGGGGGAGAGAGACTGGGGGGAGAGAGTGAGACGGGGAGAGAGAAAGAGTAGAGAGACTGGGGGAGAGAGGGAGAGAGAGAGAGAGACGGGGAGATAGAGAGAGAGACTGAGGGGGAGAGAGCGCGACTGAGGGGGAGAGAGACTAGGGGAGAGAGAGAGAAACGGGGGAGAGAGAGAGAGAGAGTAGAGAGACTGGGGGGAGAGAGAGGAGAGAGACTGGGGGAGAGAGAGACTGGGGGAGAGAGATGGGCGAGAGAGAGAGAGAGAGAGGCTGGGGGGAGAGAGAGAGAGAGACTGGGGGAGAGAGAGAGAGACTGGGGGAGAGAGAGAGAGAGAGAGAGACGGGGGAAGGGAGAGAGAGACTGGGGAGAAAGAGAAGAGACTGGGGAGATAGAGAGAGAGAGAGAGAGAGAGAGAGAGAGAGAGTGAGAGAGAGACTGGGGGGAGAGAGAGAGACCGGGGGGGGTGGGGGGGAGAGAGAGAGAGACTGAGGGGAGAGAGAGAGAGATGGGGAGAGAGAGAGAGAGAGACTTGGGGGGAGAGGGAGAGAGTGGGGGAGAGAGAGACTGGGGGGAGAGAGAGACTGGGGGAGAGACTGGGGGAGAGAGAGACTGGAGGAGAGAGAGTCTGGGGGGAGAGAGAGAGACTGGGGGAGAGAGAGAGAGACTGGGGGAGAGAGAGAGAGAGACTGGGGGAGAGAGAGAGAGACTGGGAGAGAGAGAGCGACTCAGGGGGAGAGAGAGAGACTGGGGGAGAGAGAGAGACGGGAGAGAGAGAGAGAGTAGAGAGACTGGGGGGAGAGACAGGAGAGAGACGGGGGAGAGAGAGGAGAGAGACTGGGGAGAGAGAGAGAGACTGGGGAGAGAGAGAGAGAGACTGGGGAGAGAGACGGGGAGAGAGAGAGAGAGACTGGGGGAGAGAGAGAGAGCGAGAGAGATGGGGGAAGGGAGAGAGAGACTGGGGAGAGAGAGAGATAGAGAGACTGGGAGACAGAGAGAGAGATAGAGAGACGGGGAGTGAGAGAGAGATTGGGGGAGAGAGAGAGATGGAGAGAGAGAGAGACTGGGAGAGAGAGACTGGAGGAGGGAGAGTCTGGAGGAGAGAGAGAGACTGGGAGAGAGAGAGACTGGGAGATAGAGAGAGAGAGAGAGAGACTGAGGGGGGAGAGAGAGAGAGACGGGGAGAGAGAGAGAAACTGGGGGAGAGAGAGAAAGAGAGACTGGGGGAGAGATAGAGAGACTGGGAGACAGAGAGAGAGATAAAGAGATGGGGAGAGAGAGAGATTGGGGGGAGAGAGAGGGAGAGGGCTAGAAATTCGGTATCGCCCCGTTTGGAGAGGGAAGGAGAGAGACAGAGAGAGAGAGGGAAGGAGAGAGAGAGAGAGAGAGAGGGAAGGAAGAGAGAGACAGACAGAGAGGGAAGGAGAGAGAGACGGGGAGATGGAGAGCGAGAGAGAGAGAGCGAGAGACTGGGGAGATAGAGAGAGAGACTGAGGGGAGAGAGAGAGAGAGAGAGAGAGGGAAGGAGAGAGAGAGAGGGAAGGAGAGAGAGGGAGAGAGGGAAGGAGAGAGAAACAGAGAGAGAGAGGGAAGGTGAGAGAAACAGAGAGA
>NC_141017.1:23084442-23110220 GCF_052327205.1 Somniosus microcephalus | reverse complement strand
TCCTTCCCTCCCTCCCCCCCCTCCTCTCCCTCCTCCCTCTCCCCCTCCCTCCTCCCCCTCTCCCCTCCCTCCCCTTCCCTCCTCCCCCCTCCCTCCCTCCCCTCCTTCCCTCCCCTCCTCTCCCTCCCCTCTCCTCTCCCTCTCCCTCCCTCCTCTCTCTCCCTCCCTCTCCTCTCCCTCCCCCTCCTCCCTCCCCTCCCCTCCTCCCTCCCCTCCCCCCTGTCCCTCCCTCCTCCTCCCCTCCCCCTCCCCCTCCTCCTCTCTCCTCTCCTCCCCCCCTCCCCTCCCCTCTCCCCCTCCCCTCCTCCTCCCCTCCCCCCTCCCCCTCCCCTCCCCCTCCTCCTCCCCTCCTCTCCCTCCCCTCCCCTCTGTCCCTCTCTCCGGCCCCTCCCCCTGCCTAGCGCTCTGAGGTCCGGAGCTGAGGTCCCCCGCGTATCGCGCGGCTGATGGACGGCCGCTGTGGGCGGTGCGGGCGGGCGCATGCGCGGTCAGTACGGGCGGCGCAAGCCCACCGCGATTTCCCGAGGCTCGCCCCCCCCGCGATTTCCCGAGGCTCTTCCCCCCCCCGCGATTTCCCGAGGCTCTCCACCCCCCCCCCCGCGATTTCCCGAGGCTCTTCCCCCCCCCCACGATTTCCCGAGGCTCTCCCCCCCCCCCGCGATTTCCCGAGGCTCTCCCCCCCCCCCCGCGATTTCCCGAGGCTCTCCCCCCACCCCCCCGCGATTTCCCGAGGCTCTCCCCCCCCCTATTAAATTGTTATTTAATTCCCTAACACATCATTAAAATATTTACCTTAGTTCCCTAACACACAGAAAGTGTGGGGGAAAAAATTGTGAAAAATCAAGATGGCGGCCACTCACCTCAGTTCAGAAGGATAAGGCCCGCCCACACACGCACCGATTGGTCGACCGGTCAGGTCACCGAAGCGTAGGATTGGTCAATCGTCGAGTCACTCGACACTCAACTGTAGGATGGCACGCGCCCGTCCGATTGGTCGACCTCGACGTCACGGTCGCTAATGAGATGCTAATGAGCGGAACGCTGAACGTTTTTCGGATACCGCGGGCGGGATTTTTGTCTGGCCGAAGCGTAAATACGCCTATGACCGGTCCGGAATCGCAAGCTTTCTTTTGAGGCGACGCGCGCGTCGGTACGCTCTCTAACTTTCAAACGTATAGAGAACAGACGGACAGACAGACATCCGGACAGACAGAAGAGCCGCTTTATATATATAGATTCCAGCATTTTCCCAACTACAGATGTGAGGCTAACAGGTCTGTGGTTCCCCGTTTTCTCTCTCCTTTCTTAAATAGCGGGGTTACATTTGCTAACCTCCAATCTGCAGGAACTGTTCCAGAATCTATAGAATTTTCGAAGATGACAACCAATGCGTCCACTATCCCAATGGCCACCTCTTTCAAAACCCTAGATGTAGGTCATCCGGTCCTTGGGATTTATCGACTTTTATTCCCATTAATTTTGCTAGTACTTTTTTTTTTACTAGTAATAATTTCTTTAAGTTCCTCATTCTCGCTACACCCTTGGTTTTCTTGTATTTTCTGGAGGTTTTTTGTGTCTTCCTCCGTGAAGACAGAAACAAAGTATTTATTTAATTTCTCTGCCATTTCCTCATTCCCCATGATAAATTCTCCCATCTCTGACTGTAAAGGACCTTACATTTACCTTTGCCAGTCTTCTGCTTTTCACATCTTCTATCTGTGTGTCTGTCTGTCTGTGTGTATGTCCGGGCATCACTCAAAAGTTATAGAGCGTACCTACACATATGTTATATCAAAAGAAAGCTTATGATTAGGGGAGTGTCATAGGCATATTTACTTTTTGGTCAGACAAAATTGTTCGGACAGTATACAAAAAACGGACAAAATCCGCTCATTAGTGGTTGACCAATCCTACCGCTCATTAGCGTTGAGTGACGTGATGGTTGACCAATCCTACGGGGGCACGGGGGGCATTTCATGGTGTTTGTGGGCGGGGCCTAATCCTTCAAACTGCCGTTAGTGCAGGAGCTGAGCTGAGGTGAGTGGCGGCCATTAAAGACCGGCCGGGGCCTGAAGCTAAAAAAATGGTAATGGAGGTGAGGAAATTGTTGATTGATTAGTATTGATTCAGAATTTCTCTCTCTCTCCTTCCCCCCACTCTCTCTCCTCTCCTCTCCTTCCTCCCCCCCCTCTCTCTCTCTCTCTCTCTCTCCTGGAGCTCAGCTGAGGTGAGTCGCGGCCCGAGAGCCCGGCCGGGCCTGAAGCGCTAGGCCGCGCACGGTCACCGCGGCCTGCCTCTTAAGTCCTTCCCCCCCTCTCTCTCTCTCTCTCTCCTTCTCCCCCTCTCTCTCTCTCTCCTTTCCCCCCTCTCTCTCTCTCTCTCTCTCCATTCCCCCTCTCTCTCTCTCTCTCTCTCTCTCCTTCCCCCCCTCTCTCTCTCTCTCTCCCTTCTCCCCCTCGCTCTCTCTCTCTCTCCCGAAGCGGGAGCTCAGCTGAGGTAAGTCGCGGCCGAAGCCCAGCTGGGCCTGAAGCGCTAGGCCGTGCGCGGCCACCGCGGCCGGGCTCAATTTTCCAAGCCCCTCCCCGGGTGGCAAATAATCAGAACGGCACTTAACAGTCTGAAGAGATCATTTAGAAAAGCTTCCCACTGTGAGATAACTGATCCCATCTGGATTGAAGACCTTGCCTCCCTCTGAGGTCTGGAGCCTTTATAAGACCCAGTCCGGAACCCATCCTTGCTCTCAGCAGACGTGGCTTCCCTCGGCCCTATCTAGGGATCTAGGGTGTGCTGTCTCTCTCTCTCTCCTTCCCTCTCTCTCTCTCCTCTCTCTCTCTCTCCTTCCCCCTCTCTCTCTTTCTCCTTCCCCCCTCTCTCTCTCTCTCTCCTTCCCTCCTCTCTCTCTCTCTCCCTCCTTCCCCCCCTCTCTCTCTCTCTCTCTCTGCTGCTTCTCCCCTCTCTCTCTCTGCATCTCCCCCTCTCTCTCTCTCCCCCTTCCCCCCTCTCTCTCTCTCCTTCCCCCCCTCTCTCCTTCCCCCCCCTCTCTCTCCTTCCCCCTCTCTCTCTCTCCTTCCCCCTCTCTCTCCTTCCCCCCCTCTCTCTGCTCCCCCTCTCTCTCTCTCCCCTTCCCCCCTCTCTCTCTTTCTCTCTCTCTCTCCTTCCCCCCCCCTCTTCTCTCTCCTTCCCCCTCTCTCTCTCTCTCTCCTTCCCCCTCTTCTATCTATCTATCTGTCTATCTTATCGCATAATGGAGCGGGCAAGGACACTGAACATACAATTGCCAGAGATAGATTGTTAGGCAGGGGAGGGAGGGAGAGAGAGGCGGAGACAAGGGGAGGGAGAGAGAGAGACGGGGGGAGGGAGGGAGAGAGAAAGGAGCGATAGAGGGGGAGGGAGGGAGAGGAGAGGGGGAGGGAGCGGAGAGGGGGAGGGAGGGAGAGGAGAGGGGGAGGGAGGGAAAGGAGAGGGGGAGGGAGAGGGGAGGGAGGGGAGAGGGGGAGGGAGGGAGAGGAGAGTGACCAGGCGAGACATACCAAAACTCTAAAACCTGGAGTATATGGCTATTGCAATCCCCATTAACAAAAAACGAAGTTAAGCGACCACCTCCTGGGTGCTTAGGAAGAGTTCTTCAATCCCAACAGTCTCATAAACAGTTTACAAAAAAGCCTCGGCAACGCTGGGCACCCAAGCTAGTACCTAATAGAAGCTTTTACAATCCGTTTTATACTTTTCGCTAGTTTGTGCTCATATTCCATTTTCCCTTTCTTTATCAATTTCTTGGTCCCCCTTTGCTGATTTCTAAAAGATCCCAATCTCAGGCTGACCGCTTTTCCTGGCAACTTTATAAGCTTCCTTCTTTGACTTAATACTAGCTTTAATTTCTTTTGTTAGCCATGGTTGGATCACTTTTCCTTTTGGGTTTTTATGCCCTAGAGGAATACATGTTTGTTTGCAAATTATGCATTATTTCCTTGAATATTAGCCATTGTATGTCCACCTTCATACCTTTTAGTGTAGTCTCCCAATCTACCATGGCCAACTTGTCCCTCATACCCTTGTAGTTTCCTCTGTTTAGATTGAAGACCTTAGTTTCAGATTGGACTACATCATTCTCAACTTAATGTAAAATTCAATCATATTATGGTCACTTGTCCCTAAAGACCCCTTTTCCCACAAGATTATTGATTAGCCCTTTCTCATTACACAGTACCAGATCCCGAATAGCCTGTTCCCTGGTTGGTTCCTCCACATACTGATCCAGGAAACCATCTCGCATGCATTCCAAGAATTCGACCTCCACACCATTAATGGTAATTTGATTTGACCAGTCAATATGTAGATTAAAGTCCCCATGATTACCATATTGCCCTTGTTACATGCAATTCTAATCTCTTGATTGATACTGTGCCCTACATTACCACTACTGTTTGGTGGCCTATACACAACTCCCACCAATGTTTTCTGCCCTTTGCTGTTTCTTAGCTCCACCTAAACTGATTCCAGTTCTACATCATGATCTGCCAAGCCAAGATCTTTTATCTCTACTGTACCGATCTCATTCCTTATTAACAGCGCTACGCCACCTCCTTTTTCTTTTTGTCTGTCCTTCCTAAATGTTGAGTACCCTGGAACATTCAGTTCCCAGCTTTGGTTACTCTGCAACCATCTAGTGATGGAAGATCGGAACCAAGTCAACACTCAGCAGAAGACTTCATAATCTGATATCTGTACTGCGCAGTAGTCCTGGGAGCTGCTGTTGATGGATCAGCCAGACTGGCTCAGTATTGGCACATGGAGGCTGGGATTCCTTCTGGTAACACAGCAGGGCAACACCTTAGAGGGTAGATTGGCTGGACAAGCAACTGAAAGCCTACCGATGCTCTGTGGATGGTTAAAACTTCAGTACACATACATGGAGATCCCCAAGCCTTGATCTGTTCAACCCTGCGTCTAACTTCTCGGGATTTAGGTGGGTTTGTCTTTATAGGAAGCGAGCGTGTGGCCCCGATATTTACTGGGCTGGGATTTGTGAGCAGGAGGGGTGGAGTTTTGGACTTCCAGGTTTCCCCTCACACTGGTGCAATTTTAATGTCACAGCGTGAGTCATTTCTTTCAAGCAGGGTCCCCACGCATGAGCCGGCCTGATTGACGGGCTTGGCTCCAATGTTCCCTCCAATGTTTTATGCCGCTGCGTGACCCCTTTAACACTGCAGAGGAGGCTAGGAGTAGGTAGGGAGCAATGTTCCCTCTTAAATTTTTTGGGTGCGTGGTACCTTTAAATTTGCTGCACAGTTTCTTAAAGGGAAGATCTTGTTGAGCGGCCTGCATGGTACCTTCCCGAGGGGCTGCGCACTCGGCACACGCACAGCTTACATTGATGGAGATCCTGCAGCTGGGTTAGTGGTAATATAGGAGGGGGGTGGTGTGGATCTTCCACAGGGCGGCGCCGATGTCGGGGGGGGAGTTGTGGCCGATCCGGGTGGGGGTTCTTGGCCTGATGCCCGGCGGAGGAGGGGGGGTTCATGGCCTGATCCCAGGGGTGGGGGGGGCGTGGCCTGATCCCGGGGACTGGGGGGCGTGGCCTGAACCCGGGGGTGGTGGGGTTCGTGGCCTGATACTGGGGTGGTGGGCGTGGCCTGATCCCCGGGGGTGGTGGGGTTCGTGGCCTGATACTGGGGTGGTGGGCGTGGCCTGATCCCGGGGGTTGGGGGGCGTGGCCTGATCCCGGGGGGGTTGGGGGCGTGGCCTGATCCCCGGGGGGTAGGGGGCGTGGCCTGACCCCGGGGGTTGGGGGGCGTGGCCTGATCCCGGGGGTGGTGGGGTTCGTGGCCTGATACTGGGGTGGTGGGCGTGGCCTGATCCCGGGGGTTGGGAGGCGTGGCCTGATCCCGGGTGTGGTTGGGTTCGTGGCCTGATCCTGGGGGTGGGGGGTGTGGCCTGATCCTGGGGGTGGTGGGGTTCGTGGCCTGATCCTGGGGGTGGGGGGTGTGGCCTGATCCTGGGGGTGGTGGGGTTCGTGGCCTGATCCTGGGGGTGGTGGGGTTCGTGGCCTGATCCCCGGGGGTGGGGGGTCGTGGCCTGATCCCGGGGGTGGTGGGGTTCGTGGCCTGATCCCCGGGGGTGGGGGGTCGTGGCCTGATCCCGGGGGTGGTGGGGTTCGTGGCCTGATCCCCGGGGGTGGGGGGTCGTGGCCTGATCCCGGGGGTGGTGGGGTTCGTGGCCTGATCCCGGGGGTGGGGGGTCGTGGCCTGATCCCCGGGGGTGGGGGGTCGTGGCCTGATCCCGGGGGTGGTGGGGTTCGTGGCCTGATCCTGGGGGTGGTGGGGTTCGTGGCCTGATCCCCGGGGGTGGGGGGTCGTGGCCTGATCCCGGGGGTGGTGGGGTTCGTGGCCTGATCCCGGGGGTGGTGGGGTTCGTGGCCTGATCCTGGGGGTGGTGGGGTTCGTGGCCTGATCCCCGGGGGTGGGGGGTCGTGGCCTGATCCCGGGGGTGGTGGGGTTCGTGGCCTGATCCTGGGGGTGGTGGGGTTCGTGGCCTGATCCCGGGGGTGGTGGGGTTCGTGGCCTGATCCCCGGGGGTGGGGGGTCGTGGCCTGATCCCGGGGGTGGTGGGGTTCGTGGCCTGATCCTGGGGGTGGTGGGGTTCGTGGCCTGATCCCCGGGGGTGGGGGGTCGTGGCCTGATCCCGGGGGTGGTGGGGTTCGTGGCCTGATCCCGGGGGTGGTGGGGTTCGTGGCCTGATCCCCGGGGGTGGTGGGGTTCGTGGCCTGATCCCCGGGGGTGGTGGGGTTCGTGGCCTGATCCCGGGGGTGGTGGGGTTCGTGGCCTGGTCCCGGGGGTGGTGGGGTTCGTGGCCTGATCCCCGGGGGTGGGAGGAGCGTGGCCTGATCCCGGGGGTGGAGGGCGGCATGGCCTGATCCTGGGGGTGTGGGAGGGGCGTGGCCTGATCCCGGGAGGGTGGGTGGGGCGTGGCCTGATCCCCGGGGGTGGGAGGGGGCTTGGCCTGATCCCGGGGGCGGGGGGGGCGTGGCCTGATCCCCGGGGGTGGGAGGAGCGTGGCCTGATCCCGGGGGTGGGAGGGGCGTGGCCTGATCCCCGGGGGTGGGAGGGGCGTGGCCTGATCCCGGTGGTGAAGGGCGGCATGGCCTGATCCCGGGGGGGTGGGAGAGGAGTGGACTGATCCCGGGGGGGTGGGAGGGGCGTGGCCTGATCCTGGGGGGGGTGGGAGGGGCGTGGCCTGATCCCGGGGGATGAGGGGGCGTGGCCTGATCCTGGGGGATGAGGGAGCGTGGCCTGATCCCCGGGGGATGAGGGAGCGTGGCCTGATCCCTGGGGGTGGGGGGCTGATGCGCTATCAATTCTAATGAGAGGCTGAGCAGAGTTCAGAACGACAGGCTTTTATTAACTACTGAATTGCACTTCAGACAGATCAGGACTATGCCTCTAGTGGATGACCGAATGCCAGGAGCTGCCATGCGGCCGTCCTTATACTCGGTAGCCGAGGGCGGAGTCAGCTGAGGCATAGTCAGGCACAACAGTGAAACAAGAGTGAACGACAACAACAACAACAACAACAACAAGTGAACACAGTGAACGACAGTGGTTTACCACATTCACCCCTCGTTTAAAATTAAGTCCGGCGGGGTGAAGTATATCAAAAGTTCGAGTAGGCGAGTCTGTCGGGCGGCCTCGTTTGCCGTCGAGATCTTCGTGGCGACGGTTGCGATGTTACAGCTTCCAACGACGCGTCTTGAGCGGGGTCCAGCACCGGCGTATCGTCCCCTTTGGTGTTGGGTGGGCGAGTGGACTCCGGCTGGTCCTGGGGTCGCGGCATGCCGTCTACTGGGGTGGAATGGATAGGGGTGAGAATTTGGTCTACTGAATTTTGGGCCGTGTCGAAGGGGGTCGTGGTGGAGGGCAATGGAGACGGGTCAGTGGACCCCGAGGGTGCCAGATCTCTAATGGAGACTGTATCCTCCCGCCCGTCCGAGTATGCCACGTAGGCGTACTGGGGGTTGGCATGGAGGAGGTGTACCTTCTCTACCAGGGGAGCCGTTTTGTGGGACCTTACATGCTTCCTCAGCAGGACGGGCCCTGGGGACGTCAGCCAGTGTGG
Source organism: Somniosus microcephalus (assembly GCF_052327205.1). NCBI lineage: Eukaryota > Metazoa > Chordata > Chondrichthyes > Squaliformes > Somniosidae > Somniosus > Somniosus microcephalus. The sequence goes on along the minus strand of NC_141017.1, from coordinate 23,102,108 downwards.
TAGTGAGGTACCGGATGTGGACCTCCGGGGAAAAACGAACATTCGCTCATGGGGGGTGGCGTTGGTGGCCGTACACAGCAGTGACCGGATGGAGTGGAGCGCATCAGGTAGGACATCCTGCCAACGGGAGGTCGGTAGGCCCCTAGATTTTAAGGCTAGGAGGGCCGCCTTCCAAACCGTCGCGTTTTCTCTTTCAACCTGTCCGTTCCCCCGGGGGTTGTAGCTGGTGGTCCGGCTTGAGGCAATGCCTCTCATGAGCAGGTACTGACGGAGTTCGTCGCTCATGAAGGACGAGCCCCGGTCGCTATGAATATAGCTGGGAAAACCGAACAGAGCAAAGAGGTTGTGCAGGCATTTAATGACCGTAGCGGTGGTCGTGTCCGGGCAGGGGATGGCGAAAGGGAAACGGGAGTACTCATCAACTATGTTGAGGAAGTACACATTACGGTCAGAGGAGGGGAGGGGCCCTTTAAAGTCGACACTCAGGCGCTCAAAAGGGCGGGTGGCCTTGATCAGGTTTGCTCTGTCAGGCGTATAGAAGCGCGGCTTGCACTCTGCACAGACTGGGCAGCTCCTGGTCATGGTCCTGACCTCCTCGATGGAGTAAGGCAGGTTGCGGCCTTTAATGAAATGGAAGAACCTGGTGACCCCCGGGTGGCAGAGGTCGTTGTGGAGGCCCCGTAGTCTATCGATCTGCGCGGTGGCGCATGTGCCTCGCGATAGAGCATCTGAGGGTTCGTTGAGTTTCCCGGGCCGGTACAAGATGTCGTAATTGTAGGTGGAAAGTTCAATTCTCCACCTCAAAATCTTGTCATTTTTGATTTTGCCTCTCTGCTTGTTGTTGAACATGAAAGCGACTGAACGTTGGTCAGTAAGCAGGGTAAATCGTTTTCCAGCCAGGTAGTGCCGCCAGTGGCGCACCGCCTCCACAATGGCCTGGGCCTCCTTTTCCACAGAGGAGTGTCTGAGTTCGGAGCCCTGGAGGGTTCGTGAAAAGAAGGCCACGGGTCTTCCCGCCTGGTTAAGGGTAGCGGCCAGGGCAAAGTCGGATGCATCGCTCTCCACCTGGAAGGGGATGGACTCGTCTACCGAGTGCATGGTGGCCTTGGCAATGTCGTCTTTTATACGGTGAAAGGCTGAGCGGGCCTCCGCCGTCAGGGGGAAGGAAGTGGACTTGATAAGTGGACGGGCTTTGTCCGCATAATGAGGGACCCACTGGGCGTAATAGGAAAAGAAGCCCAGGCACCTTTTGAGGGCCTTGAGACAGTGGGGCAGGGGAAGTTCCATCAATGGGCGCATCCGGTCAGGGTCAGGGCCGATGACTCCGTGTTCCACCACGCAACCAAGGATAGCGAGGCGGGCTGTGCGGAATATGCACTTTTCCTTGTTGTACGTGAGGTTTAGGAGTTGGGCCGTGCGAAGGAACTTATCAAGATTGGCGTCATGGTCCTGCAGGTCATGGCCGCAGATGGTCACGTTGTCCAGGTAGGGAAACGTGGCCTGTAACGCATTCTCGTCGACCATCCGGTCCATCTCCCTCTGGAAGACGGAGACACCGTTGGTGACGCCGAAAGGAACCCTGAGGAAGTGAAAAAGACGGCCGTTTGCCTCGAAAGCTGTGTACTGGCGGTCCTCAGGGCGGATAGGGATTTGGTGGTATGCTGCCTTGAGGTCAATGGTCGAGAAAACGCGATATTGTGCTATCTTATTAACCATGTCGGCTATGCGGGGGAGAGGGTATGCGTCCAACTGGGTGTACTTGTTGATAGTCTGGCTGTAGTCAATGACCAGGCGCTGCTTGTTGCCAGTCTTAACGACTACCACCTGAGCTCGCCAGGGGCTGGTACTATCCTCAATAATCCCCTCTTTCAGGAGCTGCGTCACCTCAGATCTTATGAAGGATCTGTCCCCGGTGCTGTATCGCCTGCTCTTTGTGGCGATAGGCTTGCAGTCGCGGGTGAGGTTGGCGAACAGGGGGGGGGGTGTGATTTTGAGGGTGGAGAGACTACAGGTGGGGCGCGGCGGGCAATTTAAAAACTGCTGGTTGCAGACAGTGAGCGGGGGAAGAGGTCCACCGTATGTCAAGGTGACGCTCTTAAAGTGACAATGAAAGTCCAACCCCAGCAGAACGGCAGCGCAGAGATGTGGCAGGACGAATAGCTTTACATTTTTATAAACGGAGCCCTTCACCGAGAGGGTCACTACGCAGTAGCCGCCGACGTCTGCTGAGTGAGATTTTGAGGCCATGGAGATCCGATGGCGCGTTGGCCGGACCGAGAGGGAATAATGCCGTACCGTATCAGGGTGTATGAAGCTCTCCGTGCTCCCGGAATCAAAAAGGCAAGTTGTGGCGCGGCCATTTACCTGGATGTCCATCGTGGACCTGGCTAGCTGATGGGGTCTGGATTGATCCAGCGTAATGGAGGCCGCTGTGGAGTCGGGAGCGTCGCTGTAGAACCCCGGTGAGGCGGTGGTGGGTGAGTCGGGGGCCCGTTGGCAAAATGGCGGCGTCGGAGAAGAAGGACAAAATGGCGGCGCCCATGACGATCCCGATCCCCACGAGGCTGGAGGAAGGCAAGATGGCCGCTCCCACGAATCGCACGCGGCGCTGCTGGAGGTAGGGGTCTTCTGACTTCTGCAGACGCCAGCGTAGTGTCCCTTCTTACCGCAGGCAGAGCAGACCGCGTTTTTCGCCGGGCAGCGCGCCCTGGGGTGTTTGGTTTGGCCACAGAAATAACATTTCTGGCTCGGGCGGGACATCGCTGCAGCAGTTGAGGCCGGGGCCCGTGGCGGCGCCGCGTCCCAAGATGGCGGCGGCTGCGGCTGCGGCATCCATGAGGCGGCCGCGCGGTCCGGGGAGTAGGCCTCCATGTTCCGGTGGGCTACGTCCAACGAAAGGGTGAGTGAAATCGCCTTCTTCAGGTCGAGCTTGCTACTTTCCAGCAGTCGCTGCCGTGTGTGAGTGGACCTGAGGCCCGCAACGAGGGCGTCACGGATGAGCTCCTCCGTATGTTCCGTGGCTGATACTTGCTTGCATTCGCAGGCTCGGCCGAGTTCCTTCAGCGCCCGTATGTATGCTTCTGTGGGTTCCCCGGGCTGTTGTTTGCGGGACCCCAGGAGATGTCTTGCGTAAACATAGTTGACCGGGCGTGCGTATTGCTCCTTCAAAATGTCGATAGCCCCCTGGTAGCTCGTAGCATCCCGGATAAGGGCAAAAGCTCGGTGGTTTACTTTAGAATTCAGCACCCTGAGCTTGGCGTCGTCGGTGGCGACGGTCTCGCCGGATGCAGCCAGAAAGGACTCAAAACAGTTCAGCCAGTGCGAGAACTTAGCAGTCGAGTCCGGTTCTTGCGGGTCGAGTTCCAGGCACTTGATCTTAAGTATCTGCAGCATCGTTATTATTATTATTATTTTTTTTTTTCCAGTAGTTAATAAAATTGATGCGCTATCAATTCTAATGAGAGGCTGAGCAGAGTTCAGAATGACAGGCTTTTATTAACTACTGAATTGCACTTCAGACAGATCAGGACTATGCCTCTAGTGGATGACCGAATGCCAGGAGCTGCCATGCGGCCGTCCTTATACTCGGTAGCCGAGGGTGGAGTCAGCTGAGGCATAGTCAGACATAACAGTTAAACAAGAGTGAACGACAACAACAACAACAACAACAAGTGAACACAGTGAACGACAGTGGTTTACCACAGGGGCAGTGTGGCCTGATCCCGGGGATGGAGGGTTCGTGGCCTGATCCCGGGGGTGTGGGGTTCGTGGCCTGATCCCGGGGTGTGTGAGGGGTGCGTGGCCTGATCTCGGGGGGTGTGGGAGGCGTGGCCTGATCCCGGGGGTGTAGGAGGCATGGCCTGATCCCAGGGGATGTGGGAGGCGTGGCCTGATCCCGGGGGTGGGATGCGTGGCCCGATCCCATAGGGTGAGGGGGCGTGGCCTGATCCCCGGGGATGAGGGGGTGTGGCCTGATCCCGGGGGGGTGTGGCCTGATCCCTGGGGGTGGGGGGCAGGGTGGCCTGATACCGGGGGCGGGGGCCTGATCCCGGGGGGTGGGGGGAGTGTGGCCTGATCCCGGGGGGTGGGGGGAGCGTGGCCTGATCCCGGGGGGTGGGGGGAGCGTGGCCTGATCCCGGGGGTGTGGGAGGGGCATGGCCTGATCCCGGGGGTGTGGCCTGATCCCGGGGGGCTGGGAGGGGCGTGGCCTGATCCCGGGGGGCAGGGGCGTGGCCTGATCCCGGGGGTGTGAGGGGGCGTGGCCTGATCCGTGGGGGCGTGGCCTGATCCGTGGGGGCGTGCCATGATCCCCGGGGGGGCATGGCCTGATCCCCGGGGGGGGCGTGGCCTGATCCCAGGGGTGGGGTGGGCATGGCCTGATCCCGTGGGTGGGCGTGGCCTGATCCCCGGGGATGAGGGGGCGTGGCCTGATCCCGGGGGGCGTGGCCTGATCCCAGGGGGTGGGGGCAGCGTGGCTTGATCACTGGGGGTGGGGGGGCATGGCCTGATCCCAGGGGTAGGGGGGGGTAGCGTGGCCTGATCCCGGGGGTGGGGGGGCGTGGCCTGATCCCCGGGGGTGGGGGGGGCGTGGCCTGATCCCCGGGGGTGGGGGGGCGTGGCCTGATCCCGGGGGTGGTGGGGTTCGTGGCCTGATCCCCGGGGGTGGTTGGGGGCATGGCCTGATCCCGGGGAGGGGGGTGTGGCCTGAACCCGGGGGGGGGTTGGGGGCGTGGCCTGATCCCCGGGGGGTAGGGGGCGTGGCCTGACCCCGGGGGTTGGGGGGCGTGGCCTGATCCCGGGGGTGGTGGGGTTCGTGGCCTGATACTGGGGTGGTGGGCGTGGCCTGATCCCGGGGGTTGGGAGGCGTGGCCTGATCCCGGGGGTGGTGGGGTTCGTGGCCTGATCCTGGGGGTGGGGGGGCGTGGCCTGATCCCCGGGGGTGGTGGGGTTCGTGGCCTGATCCCCGGGGGTGGGGGGTCGTGGCCTGATCCTGGGGGTGGTGGGGTTCGTGGCCTGATCCCAGGGGTGGTGGGGTTCGTGGCCTGATCCCCGGGGGTGGTTGGGTTCGTGGCCTGATCCCCGGGGGTGGTGGGGTTCGTGACCTGATCCCAGGGGTGGTGGGGTTCGTGGCCTGATCCCGGGGGTGGTGGGGTTCGTGGCCTGATCCCGGAGGTGGTGGGGTTCGTGGCCTGATCCCCGGGGGTGGTTGGGTTCGTGGCCTGATCCCCGGGGGTGGTGGGGTTCGTGACCTGATCCCAGGGGTGGTGGGGTTCGTGGCCTGATCCCGGGGGTGGTGGGGTTCGTGGCCTGATCCCGGGGGTGGTGGGGTTCGTGGCCTGATCCCGGGGGTGGTGGGGTTCGTGGCCTGATCCCGGGGGTTGGGAGGCGTGGCCTGATACTGGGGTGGTGGGGTTCGTGGCCTGATCCCCGGGGGTGGTGGGGTTCGTGGCCTGATCCCGGGGGTGGTGGGGTTCGTGGCCTGATCCCCGGGGGTGGGAGGAGCGTGGCCTGATCCCCGGGGGTGGGGGGGGCATGGCCTGATCCCCGGGGGTGGGAGGTTCGTGGCCTGATCCCGGGGTTGGGAGGCGTGGCCTGTTCCCTGGGGGTGGGGAGGGCGTGGCCTGATCCTGGGGGTGGTGGGGTTCGTGGCCTGATCCCGGGGGTGGTGGGGTTCGTGGCCTGATCCCGGGGGTTGGGAGGCGTGGCCTGATACTGGGGTGGTGGGGTTCGTGGCCTGATCCCCGGGGGTGGTTGGGTTCGTGGCCTGATCCCCGGGGGTGGGAGGAGCGTGGCCTGATCCCGGGGGTGGAGGGCGGCATGGCCTGATCCTGGGGGTGTGGGAGGGGCGTGGCCTGATCCCGGGGGTGGTGGGGTTCGTGGCCTGATCCCCGGGGGTGGGAGGAGCGTGGCCTGATCCCCGGGGGTGGGGGGGGCATGGCCTGATCCCCGGGGGTGGGTGGTTCGTGGCCTGATCCCGGGGTTGGGAGGCGTGGCCTGTTCCCTGGGGGTGGGGAGGGCGTGGCCTGATCCCGGGGGTGGTGGGGTTCGTGGCCTGATCCCCGGGGGTGGGAGGAGCGTGGCCTGATCCCGGGGGTGGAGGGCGGCATGGCCTGATCCTGGGGGTGTGGGAGGGGCGTGGCCTGATCCCGGGGGTGGAGGGCGGCATGGTCTGATCCTGGGGGTGTGGGAGGAGCGTGGCCTGATCCCGGGGGTGGGGGGGGGCATGGCCTGATCCCCGGGGGTGGGTGGTTCGTGGCCTGATCCCGGGGTTGGGAGGCGTGGCCTGTTCCCTGGGGGTGGGGAGGGCGTGGCCTGATCCCCGGGGGTTGGGGGTTCGTGGCCTGATCCCCGGGGGTGGGGGGGCGTGGCCTGATCCCGGGGGTGGAGCGCTCGTGGCCTGATCCCCGGAGGTGGGGGGCGTGGCCTGATCCCGGGGGTGGGAGGGGCGTGGCCTGATCCCCGGCGGTGGGAGGGGCATGGCCTGATCCCCGGGGGTTGGGGTGGCATGGCCTGATCCCGGGGGTGGGAGCGGGCGTGGCCTGATCCCGGGGGTGGAGGGCGGCATGGCCTGATCCCGGGGGTGGGAGCGGGCGTGGCCTGATCCCGGGGGTGGAGGGCGGCATGGCCTGATTCCTGGGGATGGGGGGGGGCGTGTCCTGATCCCGGGGATGGGGGGTTCGTGGCCTGATCCCCGGGGGTGGGGGTTTCATGGCTTGATCCCCGGGGGTGGGGGGTTCGTGGCCTGATCCCCGGGGATGGGGGGGCGTGGCCTGATCCCCGGGGGTGGGAGGGGCGTGGCCTGATCCCCGGGGGTGGGAGGGGCGTGGCCTGATCCTGGTGGTGAAGGGCGGCATGGCCTGATCCCGGGGGGGTGGGAGAGGAGTGGACTGATCCCGGGGGGGTGGGAGGGGCGTGGCCTGATCCCGGGGCGGGGGTGGGAGGGGCGTGGCCTGATCCCGGGGGATGAGGGGGCGTGGCCTGATCCCGGGGGATGAGGGAGCGTGGCCTGATCCCCGGGGGTGGGGGGCAGTGTGGCCTGATCCCGGGGATGGAGGGTTCGTGGCCTGATCCCGGGGGTGTGGGGTTCGTGGCCTGATCCCGGGGTGTGTGAGGGGTGCGTGGCCTGATCTCGGCGGGTGTGGGAGGCGTGGCCTGATCCCGGGGGTGTAGGAGGCGTGGCCTGATCCCGGGGGATGTGGGAGGCGTGGCCTGATCCCGGGGGTGGGATGCGTGGCCTGATCCCAGGGGGTGAGGGGGCGTGGCCTGATCCCCGGGGATGAGGGGGCGTGGCCTGAACCCGGGGGGGTTTGGCCTGATCCCTGGGGGTGGGGGGCAGTGTGGCCTGATACCGGGGGCGGGGGCGTGATCCCGGGGGGTGGGGGGGGAGCGTGGCCAGATCCCGGGTGGTGGGGGGAGCGTGGCCTGATCCCGGGGGTGTGGGAGGGGCATGGCCTGATCCCGGGATGGTGGGAAGGGTGTGGCCTGATCCCGGGGGGCTGGGAGGGGCGTGGCCTGATCCCGGGGGCGGGGCAGGCGCGTGGCCTGATCCCGGGGGCGGGGCCGGGGCGTGGCCTGATCCCGGGGGTGTGAGGGGGCGTGGCCTGATCCGGGGGGCGTGCCCTGATCCCGGGGGGGCGTGGCCTGATCCCAGGAGTGGGGTGGGCGTGGCCTGATCCCGGGGGTGGGCGTGGCCTGATCCCCTGGTGGGGGCAGCGTGGCTTGATCACTGGGGGTCGGGGGGCATAGCCTGATCCCAGGGGTAGGGGGGGGTAGCGTGGCCTGATCCCGGTGGGGTGGGGGGCGTGGCCTGATTCCGGGGGTGGGGTCAACGTGGCCTGATCCCGGGGGCGTGGCCTGATCCCCGGGGTGGGGTGTTCATGGCCTGATCCTGGGGGTGGGGGGTGGCGTGCCTTGATCCCTGCGGATGGGGGGTTCATGGCCTGATCGCCGGGGGTGGGAGGGGCGTGGCCTGATCCCCGGGGGTTGGGGGGCGTGGACTGATCCCGGGGCTGGAGCGTTCATGGCCTGATCCCCGGGGTTGGGGGGTTCGTGGCCTGATCCCTGGGGGTGGGGGTTTCGTGGCCTGATCCCCAGGGCTGGGGGGTTCTTGGCCTGATCCCGGGGGTGGGAGGGGCGTGGCCTGATCCCCGGGGGTGGGAGGAGCGTGGCCTGATCCCCGGGGGTGGGGGGGGCATGGCCTGATCCCCGGGGGTGGGTGGTTCGTGGCCTGATCCCGGGGTTGGGAGGCGTGGCCTGTTCCCTGGGGGTGGGGAGGGCGTGGCCTGATCCCGGGGGTGGTGGGGTTCGTGGCCTGATCCCCGGGGGTGGGAGGAGCGTGGCCTGATCCCGGGGGTGGAAGGCGGCATGGCCTGATCCTGGGGGTGTGGGAGGGGCGTGGCCTGATCCCGGGGGTGGAGGGCGGCATGGCCTGATCCCGGGGGTGGGGGGGGCATGGCCTGATCCCCGGGGGTGGGTGGTTCGTGGCCTGATCCCGGGGTTGGGAGGCGTGGCCTGTTCCCTGGGGGTGGGGAGGGCGTGGCCTGATCCCCGGGGGTTGGGGGTTCGTGGCCTGATCCCCGGGGGTGGGGGGGCGTGGCCTGATCCCGGGGGTGGAGCGTTCGTGGCCTGATCCCCGGAGGTGGGGGGCGTGTCCTGATCCCGGGGGTGGGAGGGGCGTGGCCTGATCCCCGGCGGTGGGAGGGGCATGGCCTGATCCCCGGGGGTTGGGGTGGCATGGCCTGATCCCGGGGGTGGGAGCGGGCGTGGCCTGATCCCGGGGGTGGAGGGCGGCATGGCCTGATTCCTGGGGATGGGGGGGGGCGTGTCCTGATCCCGGGGATGGGGGGTTCGTGGCCTGATCCCCGGGGGTGGGGGGTTCATGGCTTGATCCCCGGGGGTGGGGGGTTCGTGGCCTGATCCCCGGGGATGGGGGGGCGTGGCCTGATCCCCGGGGGTGGGAGGGGCGTGGCCTGATCCTGGTGGTGAAGGGCGGCATGGCCTGATCACGGGGGGGTGGGAGAGGAGTGGACTGATCCCGGGGGGGTGGGAGGGGCGTGGCCTGATCCCGGGGCGGGGGTGGGAGGGGCGTGGCCTGATCCCGGGGGATGAGGGGGCGTGGCCTGATCCCGGGGGATGAGGGAGCGTGGCCTGATCCCCGGGGGTGGGGGGCAGTGTGGCCTGATCCCGGGGATGGAGGGTTCGTGGCCTGATCCCGGGGGTGTGGGGTTCGTGGCCTGATCCCGGGGGTGTGGGGGGTGCGTGGCCTGATCTCGGCGGGTGTGGGAGGCGTGGCCTGATCCCGGGGGTGTAGGAGGCGTGGCCTGATCCCGGGGGATGTGGGAGGCGTGGCCTGATCCCGGGGGTGGGATGCGTGGCCTGATCCCAGGGGGTGAGGGGGCGTGGCCTGATCCCCGGGGATGAGGGGGCGTGGCCTGAACCCGGGGGGGTCTGGCCTGATCCCTGGGGGTGGGGGGCAGGGTGGCCTGATACCGGGGGCGGGGGCCTGATCCCGGGGGGTGGGGGGGAGCGTGGCCAGATCCCGGGTGGTGGGGGGAGCGTGGCCTGATCCCGGGGGTGTGGGAGGGGCATGGCCTGATCCCGGGATGGTGGGAAGGGTGTGGCCTGATCCCGGGGGGCTGGGAGGGGCGTGGCCTGATCCCGGGGGCGGGGCAGGGGCGTGGCCTGATCCCGGGGGCGGGGCCGGGGCGTGGCCTGATCCCGGGGGTGTGAGGGGGCGTGGCCTGATCCGGGGGGCGTGCCCTGATCCCGGGGGGGCGTGGCCTGATCCCAGGGGTGGGGTGGGCGTGGCCTGATCCCGGGGGTGGGCGTGGCCTGATCCCGTGGTGGGGGCAGCGTGGCTTGATCACTGGGGGTCGGGGGGCATAGCCTGATCCCAGGGGTAGGGGGGGGTAGCGTGGCCTGATCCCGGTGGGGTGGGGGGCGTGGCCTGATTCCGGGGGTGGGGTCAACGTGGCCTGATCCCGGGGGCGTGGCCTGATCCCGGGGGTGGGATGTTCATGGCCTGATCTCGGGGGTGGGGGGTGGCGTGGCCTGATCCCCGGGGTGGGGTGTTCATGGCCTGATCCTGGGGGTGGGGGGGTGGCGTGCCTTGATCCCTGCGGGTGGGGGGTTCATGGCCTGATCGCCGGGGGTGGGAGGGGCGTGGCCTGATCCCCGGGGGTTGGGGGGCATGGACTGATCCCGGGGCTGGAGCGTTCATGGCCTGATCCCCGGGGTTGGGGGGTTCGTGGCCTGATCCCTGGGGGTGGGGGTTTCGTGGCCTGATCCCCAGGGCTGGGGGGTTCTTGGCCTGATCCCGGGGGTGGGAGGGGCGTGGCCTGATCCCCGGGGGTTGCGGGGCGTGGCCTGATCCCGAGGGTGGAGCGTTCGTGGCCTGATCCCCGGGGTTGGGGGGCGTGGTCTGATCCCCGGGGTTGGGGGGTGTGGCCTGATCCCGAGGGTGGGGGGTTGTGGCCTGATCCCCGGGGGTGGGGGGTTCGTGGCCTGATCCCGGTGGTGGGAGGGGCGTGGCCTGATCCCGGGGGGGCGTGGCCTGATCCCGGGGGTGGGAGGGGTGTGGCCTGATTCTGGGGGTGGGGGGGCGTGGCCTGATCCCGGGGGTCGGAGGGGCGTGGCCTGACCCGGGGGTGGAGGGCGGCATGGCCTTGTCCCCGGGGGTGGGGGGGGCATGGCCTGATCCCGGGGGTGGGAGGGGCGTGGCCTGATCCCGGGGGTGGGAGGGGCGTGGCCTGATCCCGGGGGTGGGAGGGGCGTGGCCTGATCCCGGGGGGTGGGAGGGGTGTGGCCTGATCCCGGGGGTGGGGTGTTCGTGGCCTGATCCCGGGGGTGGGAGGGGCGTGGCCTGATCCCGGGGGTGGGAGGGGTGTGGCCTGATCCCGGGGGTGGGGTGTTCGTGGCCTGATCCCCGGGGGTGGGGTGTTCGTGGCCTGATCCCGGGGGTGGGAGGGGTGTGGCCTGATCCCGGGGGTGGGGTGTTCGTGGCCTGATCCCCGGGGGTGGGGTGTTCGTGGCCTGATCCCCGGGGGGTGTGGCCTGATCCCGGGGGTGGGAGGAGCGTGGCCTGATCCCGGGGGTGGAGGGTGGCATGGCCTGATCCCCGGGGTTGGGGGGTGTGGCCTGATCCCGGGGGTGGGAGGGGCGTGGCCTGATCCCGGGGGTGGGAGGGGCGTGGCCTGATCCCAGGGGTGGGAGGGGCGTGGCCTGATCCCGGGGGTGGGAGGGGCGTGGCCTGATCCCGGGGGTGGGAGGGGCGTGGCCTGATCCCGGGGGTGGGAGGGGTGTGGCCTGATCCCGGGGGTGGGGTGTTCGTGGCCTGATCCCCGGGGGTGGGGTGTTCGTGGCCTGATCCCCGGGGGGCGTGGCCTGATCCCGGGGGTGGGAGGAGCGTGGCCTGATCCCGGGGGTGGAGGGCGTGCCCTGATCCCTGGGGGTGGGAAGGGCGTGGCCTGATCCCGGGGGGTTGGGGGTTCGTGGCCTGATCCCGGGGGCGTGGCCTGATCCCTGGGGGTTGGGGGTTCGTGGCCTGATCCCCGGGGGGCGTGGCCTGATCCCGGGGGTGGGGTGTTCGTGGCCTGATCCCGGGGGTGGGGTGTTCGTGGCCTGATCCCTGGGGGTTGGGGGTTCGTGGCCTGATCCCCGGGGGGCGTGGCCTGATCCCGGGGGTGGGAGGAGCGTGGCCTGATCCCGGGGGTGGAGGGCGGCATGGCCTGATCCTGCGGGTGTGGGAGGGGTGTGGCCTGATCCCGGGAGGGTGGGTGGGGCGTGGCCTGATCCCCGGGGGTGGGAGGGGGCTTGGCCTGATCCCGGGGTCGGGGGGGGGCGTGGCCTGATCCCCGGGGGTGGGTGGTTCGTGGCCTGATCCCGGCGGTTGGGGGGCGTGGCCTGTTCCCTGGGGGTGGGAAGGGCGTGGCCTGATCCCGGGGGTGGGGGAGGCGTGGCCTGATCCCCGGGACTGGGGGTTTTGTGGCCTGATCCCGGGGGTTGGGGGGCGTGACCTGATCCCAGGGGTGGGAGGGGCATGGCCTGATCCCGGGGGTGGGAGGGGGTGTGGCCTGATCCCGGGGGTGGGAGGGGGTGTGGCCTGATCCCGGGGGTGGGAGGGGGTGTGGCCTGATCCCGGGGGTGGGAGGGGGTGTGGCCTGATCCCGGGGGTGAGGGGGCGTGGCCTGATCCCGGGGGTGGGAGGGGGTGTGGCCTGATCCCCGGGGGTTGGGGGGCATGGACTGATCCCGGGGCTGGAGCGTTCATGGCCTGATCCCCGGGGTTGGGGGGTTCGTGGCCTGATCCCTGGGGGTGGGGGTTTCGTGGCCTGATCCCCAGGGCTGGGGGGTTCTTGGCCTGATCCCGGGGGTGGGAGGGGCGTGGCCTGATCCCCGGGGGTTGCGGGGCGTGGCCTGATCCCGAGGGTGGAGCGTTCGTGGCCTGATCCCCGGGGTTGGGGGGCGTGGTCTGATCCCCGGGGTTGGGGGGCGTGGCCTGATCCCGAGGGTGGGGGGTTGTGGCCTGATCCCCGGGGGTGGGGGGTTCGTGGCCTGATCCCGGTGGTGGGAGGGGCGTGGCCTGATCCCGGGGGGGCGTGGCCTGATCCCGGGGGTGGGAGGGGTGTGGCCTGATTCTGGGGGTGGGGGGGCGTGGCCTGATCCCGGGGGTCGGAGGGGCGTGGCCTGACCCGGGGGTGGAGGGCGGCATGGCCTTGTCCCCGGGGGTGGGGGGGGCATGGCCTGATCCCGGGGGTGGGAGGGGCGTGGCCTGATCCCGGGGGTGGGAGGGGCGTGGCCTGATCCCGGGGGTGGGAGGGGCGTGGCCTGATCCCGGGGGGTGGGAGGGGTGTGGCCTGATCCCGGGGGTGGGGTGTTCGTGGCCTGATCCCGGGGGTGGGAGGGGCGTGGCCTGATCCCGGGGGTGGGAGGGGTGTGGCCTGATCCCGGGGGTGGGGTGTTCGTGGCCTGATCCCCGGGGGTGGGGTGTTCGTGGCCTGATCCCGGGGGTGGGAGGGGTGTGGCCTGATCCCGGGGGTGGGGTGTTCGTGGCCTGATCCCCGGGGGTGGGGTGTTCGTGGCCTGATCCCCGGGGGGTGTGGCCTGATCCCGGGGGTGGGAGGAGCGTGGCCTGATCCCGGGGGTGGAGGGTGGCATGGCCTGATCCCCGGGGTTGGGGGGTGTGGCCTGATCCCGGGGGTGGGAGGGGCGTGGCCTGATCCCAGGGGTGGGAGGGGCGTGGCCTGATCCCGGGGGTGGGAGGGGCGTGGCCTGATCCCAGGGGTGGGAGGGGCGTGGCCTGATCCCGGGGGTGGGAGGGGCGTGGCCTGATCCCGGGGGTGGGAGGGGCGTGGCCTGATCCCGGGGGTGGGAGGGGTGTGGCCTGATCCCGGGGGTGGGGTGTTCGTGGCCTGATCCCCGGGGGTGGGGTGTTCGTGGCCTGATCCCCGGGGGGCGTGGCCTGATCCCGGGGGTGGGAGGAGCGTGGCCTGATCCCGGGGGTGGAGGGCGTGGCCTGATCCCTGGGGGTGGGAAGGGCGTGGCCTGATCCCGGGGGGTTGGGGGTTCGTGGCCTGATCCCGGGGGCGTGGCCTGATCCCTGGGGGTTGGGGGTTCGTGGCCTGATCCCCGGGGGGCGTGGCCTGATCCCGGGGGTGGGGTGTTCGTGGCCTGATCCCGGGGGTGGGGTGTTCGTGGCCTGATCCCTGGGGGTTGGGGGTTCGTGGCCTGATCCCCGGGGGGCATGGCCTGATCCCGGGGGTGGGAGGAGCGTGGCCTGATCCCGGGGGTGGAGGGCGGCATGGCCTGATCCTGCGGGTGTGGGAGGGGTGTGGCCTGATCCCGGGAGGGTGGGTGGGGCGTGGCCTGATCCCCGGGGGTGGGAGGGGGCTTGGCCTGATCCCGGGGTCGGGGGGGGGCGTGGCCTGATCCCCGGGGGTGGGTGGTTCGTGGCCTGACCCCGGCGGTTGGGGGGCGTGGCCTGTTCCCTGGGGGTGGGAAGGGCGTGGCCTGATCCCGGGGGTGGGGGAGGCGTGGCCTGATCCCCGGGACTGGGGGTTTTGTGGCCTGATCCCGGGGGTTGGGGGGCGTGACCTGATCCCAGGGGTGGGAGGGGCATGGCCTGATCCCGGGGGTGGGAGGGGATGTGGCCTGATCCCGGGGGTGGGAGGGGGTGTGGCCTGATCCCGGGGGTGGGAGGGGGTGTGGCCTGATCCCGGGGGTGGGAGGGGGTGTGGCCTGATCCCGGGGGTGAGGGGGCGTGGCCTGATCCCGGGGGTGGGAGGGGGTGTGGCCTGATCCCGGGGGTGGGAGGGGGTGTGGCCTGATCCCGGGGGTGGGAGGGGGTGTGGCCTGATCCCGGGGGGTGAGGGGGCGTGGCCTGATCCCGGGGGTGGGAGGGGGTGTGGCCTGATCCCGGGGGTGGGAGGGGGTGTGGCCTGATCCCGGGGGTGGGAGGGGGTGTGGCCTGATCCCGGGGGTGGGAGGGGGTGTGGCCTGATCCCGGGGGTGAGGGGGGCGTGGCCTGATCCCGGGGGTGGGAGGGGGTGTGGCCTGATCCCGGGGGTGGAGGGCGGCATGGCCTGATCCCCGGGGATGGGGGGGGTGTGGCCTGATCCTGGGGGTGGAGGGCGGCATGGCCTTATCCCCGGGGGTGGGGGGTTCATGGCCTGATCCCGGGGAGGTGGGAGGTGAGTGGCCTGATCCCGGGGGTGGGTGGGAGGGGCGTGGCCTGATCCCGGGGGGGTGGGAGGGGCGTGGCCTGATCCCCGGGGGTGGGAGGAGGCTTGGCCTGATCCCGGGGTCGGGGGGGGGCGTGGCCTGATCCCCGGGGGTGGGTGGTTCGTGGCCTGATCCCGGAGGTGGTGGGGTTCGTGGCCTGATCCCCGGGGGTGGTTGGGTTCGTGGCCTGATCCCCGGGGGTGGTGGGGTTCGTGACCTGATCCCAGGGGTGGTGGGGTTCGTGGCCTGATCCCGGGGGGTGGTGGGGTTCGTGGCCTGATCCCGGGGGTGGTGGGGTTCGTGGCCTGATCCCGGGGGTGGTGGGGTTCGTGGCCTGATCCCGGGGGTTGGGAGGCGTGGCCTGATACTGGGGTGGTGGGGTTCGTGGCCTGATCCCCGGGGGTGGTGGGGTTCGTGGCCTGATCCCGGGGGTGGTGGGGTTCGTGGCCTGATCCCCGGGGGTGGGAGGAGCGTGGCCTGATCCCCGGGGGTGGGGGGGGGCATGGCCTGATCCCCGGGGGTGGGAGGTTCGTGGCCTGATCCCGGGGTTGGGAGGCGTGGCCTGTTCCCTGGGGGTGGGGAGGGCGTGGCCTGATCCTGGGGGTGGTGGGGTTCGTGGCCTGATCCCGGGGGTGGTGGGGTTCGTGGCCTGATCCCGGGGGTTGGGAGGCGTGGCCTGATACTGGGGTGGTGGGGTTCGTGGCCTGATCCCCGGGGGTGGTTGGGTTCGTGGCCTGATCCCCGGGGGTGGGAGGAGCGTGGCCTGATCCCGGGGGTGGAGGGCGGCATGGCCTGATCCTGGGGGTGTGGGAGGGGCGTGGCCTGATCCCGGGGGTGGTGGGGTTCGTGGCCTGATCCCCGGGGGTGGGAGGAGCGTGGCCTGATCCCCGGGGGTGGGGGGGGCATGGCCTGATCCCCGGGGGTGGGTGGTTCGTGGCCTGATCCCGGGGTTGGGAGGCGTGGCCTGTTCCCTGGGGGTGGGGAGGGCGTGGCCTGATCCCGGGGGTGGTGGGGTTCGTGGCCTGATCCCCGGGGGTGGGAGGAGCGTGGCCTGATCCCGGGGGTGGAGGGCGGCATGGCCTGATCCTGGGGGTGTGGGAGGGGCGTGGCCTGATCCCGGGGGTGGAGGGCGGCATGGTCTGATCCTGGGGGTGTGGGAGGAGCGTGGCCTGATCCCGGGGGTGGGGGGGGGCATGGCCTGATCCCCGGGGGTGGGTGGTTCGTGGCCTGATCCCGGGGTTGGGAGGCGTGGCCTGTTCCCTGGGGGTGGGGAGGGCGTGGCCTGATCCCCGGGGGTTGGGGGTTCGTGGCCTGATCCCCGGGGGTGGGGGGGCGTGGCCTGATCCCGGGGGTGGAGCGCTCGTGGCCTGATCCCCGGAGGTGGGGGGCGTGGCCTGATCCCGGGGGTGGGAGGGGCGTGGCCTGATCCCCGGCGGTGGGAGGGGCATGGCCTGATCCCCGGGGGTTGGGGTGGCATGGCCTGATCCCGGGGGTGGGAGCGGGCGTGGCCTGATCCCGGGGGTGGAGGGCGGCATGGCCTGATCCCGGGGGTGGGAGCGGGCGTGGCCTGATCCCGGGGGTGGAGGGCGGCATGGCCTGATTCCTGGGGATGGGGGGGGGCGTGTCCTGATCCCGGGGATGGGGGGTTCGTGGCCTGATCCCCGGGGGTGGGGGTTTCATGGCTTGATCCCCGGGGGTGGGGGGTTCGTGGCCTGATCCCCGGGGATGGGGGGGCGTGGCCTGATCCCCGGGGGTGGGAGGGGCGTGGCCTGATCCCCGGGGGTGGGAGGGGCGTGGCCTGATCCTGGTGGTGAAGGGCGGCATGGCCTGATCCCGGGGGGGTGGGAGAGGAGTGGACTGATCCCGGGGGGGTGGGAGGGGCGTGGCCTGATCCCGGGGCGGGGGTGGGAGGGGCGTGGCCTGATCCCGGGGGATGAGGGGGCGTGGCCTGATCCCAGGGGGATGAGGGAGCGTGGCCTGATCCCCGGGGGTGGGGGGCAGTGTGGCCTGATCCCGGGGATGGAGGGTTCGTGGCCTGATCCCGGGGGTGTGGGGTTCGTGGCCTGATCCCGGGGGTGTGTGAGGGGTGCGTGGCCTGATCTCGGCGGGTGTGGGAGGCGTGGCCTGATCCCGGGGGTGTAGGAGGCGTGGCCTGATCCCGGGGGATGTGGGAGGCGTGGCCTGATCCCGGGGGTGGGATGCTGTGGCCTGATCCCAGGGGGTGAGGGGGCGTGGCCTGATCCCGGGGATGAGGGGGGCGTGGCCTGAACCCGGGGGGGGTTTGGCCTGATCCCTGGGGGTGGGGGGGCAGTGTGGCCTGATACCGGGGGCGGGGGGCGTGATCCCAGGGGGGTGGGGGGGGAGCGTGGCCAGATCCCGGGTGGTGGGGGGGAGCGTGGCCTGATCCCGGGGGGTGTGGGAGGGGCATGGCCTGATCCCGGGATGGTGGGAAGGGTGTGGCCTGATCCCGGGGGGCTGGGAGGGGCGTGGCCTGATCCCGGGGGCGGGGCAGGCGCGTGGCCTGATCCCGGGGGGCGGGGCCGGGGCGTGGCCTGATCCCGGGGGTGTGAGGGGGCGTGGCCTGATCCGGGGGGCGTGCCCTGATCCCGGGGGGGCGTGGCCGTGGGCGTGGCCTGATCCCGGGGGTGGGCGTGGCCTGATCCCCTGGTGGGGGCAGCGTGGCTTGATCACTGGGGGTCGGGGGGCATAGCCTGATCCCAGGGGTAGGGGGGGTAGCGTGGCCTGATCCCGGTGGGGTGGGGGGCGTGGCCTGATTCCGGGGGTGGGTCAACGTGGCCTGATCCCGGGGGCGTGGCCTGATCCCCGGGGTGGGGTGTTCATGGCCTGATCCTGGGGGTGGGGGGTGGCGTGCCTTGATCCCTGCGGATGGGGGGTTCATGGCCTGATCGCCGGGGGTGGGAGGGGCGTGGCCTGATCCCCGGGGGTTGG